>NW_008237902.1:717178-733920 GCF_000691975.1 Corvus brachyrhynchos
ACCATACTTACAATTTGGACAATTTTTGCCCGTTCTCTCTGCCCGATAACACCTGTACCTCAACTATCTTTGTAAACAAACTGCAAAATAGGACACGATGATAGTAAAATCACCTTCAGACAAATAAGACGAAGCCAAGACTACAAATTATTAAATCCAAGCACAGAGTGATACCATTGTATAAAGTGTGTTCTCATAAAGGAAAAGGAAACTGTTTCCCCATAAGCAATTGCCTTCTAAACAATCATTAATGAAATTGGAATATTTCATTTTAAAGAAATGTAGTTAAGACTAAAATCATCACAGAGTAAACAGATTGCTTAGACAAAAGCTTAGCCACTCTGTATGTTACTATTAATTAGAAATATTATAAAGGCTTGTCTGACTGCGTGTGTAGGGTCTAAGGATTTATAATTCAGCTCCAAATTTGAGGTTTGACTGTCCAAGCTAATCCCAAGGACTGCTGCGGAGAGGTTGCATCAGGACACCCGCAGGGATGGTTAAACCACAATTTTGAGTGACCAACCCAGTCTTCAGAGTTTGACCCTCTGTCTGAAAAAATTACTAAATGTTAAACCATGGATATTTCAATATTTGGGGCATAAAGACCTACGGTGGTTGCCCAGAAGCTTTCTAATATTTATTTATTTATTGTGTTGCAGGATATTTTAGTGGTTTTGTGTGGATGTTGGACTCCTGTTTGACAGAGATGGACTTGAGCCAAATAATTCAGATTTCAGTAATTTAGTAAAGATTCTCATTCTAGTCCACATCTAAGACAGCTGCTTTAGAGAAAACAGATAACATTATTTTTTTGATTTACATGCAGCCCATTAAACTGAATTACAAAAAAATGCAATTCTTCAGAGGAAAATTAATGTAGAAAGGTCCCTGTTGGGTCAGTGGAAGCTACAAAATATGCAAGGATATATATTTGGAATGAGGTGGTGATATCACAAATACCATCTCCTTTCTTCTGCACTAATAAGGAATTAGAAATTGAAAAAACCAAGAACTAATTTGCCACAATGCTGCATAAAAAGTTACAACCTCTCTTGGAATGATCAATTAATCTCTAGGCTATACTCATTTATACCTCTATAGACTGAGAATATCTCAACCAAAAGCAACCGGCTCAACGTTTTTGATGGAACTATTCCAGATTTATACTGGAGTAACTAAAGATGGAATTTAGTCCTTAAGATATCAAAGAAAAAAACCCAAACAACCAAGAAACTGGAAAAAGATGCATTTGAAACATATAAAGTCTTATTTGTTCCTGTACTTTACTGAAAAGGTTTGGGCTTTTTTTTTTCCCCTCACACTGGGAAGTTTTAGCTTAACACCACAGTGATATGCACTATAATTTATTTCACTGTCAGGTTTCCAAAGATTTCACAAACATTTTCTTGGAATAAATGTTAGGGAAATATTCCCAAAAATGCAGAAATCAATATCCATGAGAAAAAACTATATGGAACCAGTCTTATTTATTTGACTTTGTTTATGATGAGAGAAATTTTAGTGCTCTAATTATCATTATCAGCACACAAACACCTGCTGTTACTAGATGGTGTTTCTATTAACACAGTGTGCCACTTCAATAGTTTTCTGTCGGCAATCCAAAATCAAATTACTTCTTGTCTGAAAATGATTGTTACTTGCTGACACGAAGTGCTTACTGTGTCTGTCATTTTCTAACCTTTTATTTATGCCAAAAAAAAAATCAATAGCCATTTTAACATTTTGTTTAATACTGTTTATGAAACCAATGACCATTGAGCTGTCTCAGTGTCCTCTTATTGTTTTTGTGGGTTTCTGCATCCCAGAATCCGTTGGGATCCTGTGTCCTTTGTGTGTCCAGGTGTGAAGTTGTCTGCAGGGTCAGGGATCCAGGCGATGTCTACACTGCCCTTGGGATCAGCAACCCATTTAGATTTGGATTCTGTACTGAATTTAATGTGGAACTGAGCAATCCACAGCTACTGGTTACATGGATGAGACCCAACAAATGAATTTTTTAAATATTATTTCTATTCTAGCAGGTGACCACTCCTGGGGAAGGGGGGGAAACCTGTACTTACTGCTAAGCCTGGGCAAACATACAGCTATAAATGCTTGAGAAAACATAAGGACTCGACTCAGCCACAGAGAGCTGTCAGGGAGTTAACACAGCCTTAAAAGTTCTCTTTCAAAAGATTTCAAAAAGATTGAAAAGAATATCCTACTGTTTTAAATATAATTACACCACAACACAGTTATTTTTATGCAGTTCCTGTCTCCCGCTGCCTTCTGGGATTAGTCTTTATTTAGTGATGATGAGGAATTGTATCTCATGTCCTGGTTCGACCTCGGAAATCATGTCAGAAATTTTGGGTCAACGTTATTCTCTTGCTATGTTAGCTTGTTAAAGACATGCATTTACCAAAAGGGCAAATCCTGCTGGCAGGGATGTTCCCACTATAGTCAGTGTCCTTTCAGCTAGCACCTGAAAGCAGCAAAGTGAACAAGACGCTCTGAGTGCCTGCTCCTCCTTTCTGTGACTGCTGCCTCTAAAGCAGATGTTGTCTGCTGTATTTTGGAGCCTGTTGTAATTTGATCAAATCCATAGAAGATCATGCCAAAAAAGTGACAGATAGTCAATGGATGGTATCGTCCCTAACTTGTTATCTGTCTGGGGCCTGCTGTAATCAATGCTTCTGTGCCGAGTTCCAAAACCTTGGAGTCAGATCAAAACACAACATTTCTACAGGGGACAATTCTGTCTCCTTTTCAGGTGCATGTCAAAGCAGGCTCCACATAGGCACCTGAGTGCTTTCTGTGCATAATTGTTGAAAGAACAAAAAATATTTTAATTCCTACTCTTTGGTAAAAAAAGCACTGAGGTATCACAGATCCAAATCTGAATTTACTCTCAGGCCTAACCAAGTTTTTTGGGCTGATTTTCCTTTACAACACAATTATAATGGAAAATAAAGCAAATATGCATTTCATTTCCATTGTATAAATACTTTGTAGACATAATTCAGAACCTCAGTATGGGCATATTGAATGGTGGTGAAAAATTCAATAGTATTTGCTCAAGCTGAAAAGTGGTTTTAGATACGACGTTTGAAATCTCTCTGTATTCCTTCTTTGCAGAGCTTCGAGCTCTTAAATCATACCATTATGGCTGTTTGCACCTACATCCTAAAATATGGTCCTCATATACTGGTGCCAGAGACATTTAGACTTGTTTATTCAATTATAAAGTTTACAATTCACATTATGTGTTGTCTAATTATACAGTCCAAGTCAGTTGTATTTGGGAACAGGAAAAACACTACATGAATTCTACAACTGGCCTTTCTCCCATCAGCTCTTGCTTTTGTCCAATGCAGAAAAAGAAGATTCATGTGAGGTGAAGCAGCAAACAAAACACCCCCCAGCCACCATCACTTTTCTTCTGACTATGGCAAGAGCTTGATTTTGCTGCCTCAGTCTTGGAGCTATCGGCTTTTGCTTCCGAGAGGAGTGGGTGACACCAACAGCCATCCATGGAGAGCAGAAATATCTGTTCTTGCCTGCCTCCTGACTTTCTTTTAATCAAATATTAATTGGGTGCAGTCACTTCACTACTCACAAACAGTATCTTGCAGAAGTGAAAAAAGTTAATCTTTCATGCTTTGGGGAAAGGAATAAAGACTGATCTGCTGGTGTGAAAGCTTGCAGGCAAAATAATTGTATTGATAATAGTAATTATTATTTACAGAAACCACATAACTCAGATTTACTTGGGTACGTTCATTTAATCATGTAACAAATTAAAAAACTGAACTGCAGTACTCACACAGAAAATTTTGTAGCAAAAATATCAGATCCTACATGGTTTAGAGCTAATAAACCTACTATTTACTGATGAAGTCCAGAGGAACCCACCTAGTTTTCATGAGACATACTAAAGCTTTGAAACCTTGGGTGACCTTAATTTTGGAATGCTTTTGTTTTATCATTCCCAGAGTTTGAGACTCAAGTAAATAATTTAAAAATCTGCCTGGAAATTCAGTGTCAGAAAGAGCTTTTTTTCAAAACTAAAGCCACGAAAGCAAACATTTCCTGACAAATCTGCACCAATTTCAAATCAACCATGTCCATGACTCATACTTCATAAAATTTAAAATTATGTACTCTGCAGTTACGAAAACCTGTGAATAGCAATTTGATGCTGAAATATTTGCTGAAAGTGGATTTCAAGACTTTAAATTCTTTTAGTTGTCAGTCATTCAGACACAAGAAGTGATACAACTCATTTGGGAAACAAGACAGTGATTTCTTCAAATGAACTTCATGCACTGAGTGCTCATTTTATACAGGAAAGGAACATTAGACCTTCTCATCCATCACAACCAATAGGGGCTGGTAGTTAAATGCTACAATTCATACCCTAAACAATGTAGATTCTTGATCAAGCTTGCCAAGACCTATTATTGTAACTTAAAAATGTTCCCTTGATTCTCCTTATAAATCTAAACAACACTTGGCATATTTGAATATATTTGCTTTTGCCTATTGACCTTACAGTCCCTTTACGAAGATAACAGGATTTCCTTAGAAGTTGCCTTGGGCATTTCTGCAAGTTCAAAAGCACATAATGCACAGACAGGGATAAACCTGCTTTGAATTACTGCATCCATTCATGCTCCAGTGGTTCTGCAACCCTGATGGCAACAAATGAAGCCTGGTGTGTTGGGAATAACAGCACTTAACTTAGAAAGCACAGAAAGGGTACAGTCAGAAAGAGCCCTTGACATGTTGTTAAACATTCACCATCCTTCCTGAGCACCTACACCACTAACACAGACCAAACAGGAGTCACAGAGCAACAGGGGAAGTTGACAGAACCACATTATTGCCACCACGAGAGACACCCCAGTCATTGCACCGTGTTGGCGTTTTGATAGAATGAACAGGGGATTCAAGGCAAGATTCTCTCCCTTTGCCAGGAGGTTCTGAAGAACTGAAACCGTTTGTCTCTTATCCGAAGTTATTTATGGTGGGTTTTTTGGAAGCTTCATTTGGTCTAAAAGTAAGTTATACTTGATGAGGACTCTACTTGCTATTGCAAAGAGGTACCTGAAAACCATCAGCAGACAAGATTCTGTTCCTTAAATAATTTTTGTCACTTAGAGACACTTTCTAGTCCTTTTCTTCTGTTGAAATTATAGCCTTATTCATTTTATAGTATTAAATCAAAGGGCATGCACACTCTGGAAGGGCAGCTAACCTCAGGGCAGTTTACAGCTGAACCTCTGTCTCTGGGTAGCCGAGCTGAAAATCAGCAGCTATCATGGAAGCATATTGTAAAGCTGGGATACTGCTGTGAATTATGAAGCACATCAAGTGTTTTGATAAATCAAAGGAATCTAAATGGGCCTAAAACAGCAAAGAGTAAAAGCATTAGGGCTTGTCTTCTTTTCCAAAATCTTCTATTAGTACCTTCACAGAGACCTGTGTTCTACCTCTCAGACTCTGATTCAAAATTCCATTTAAGAAAATGAAGAACATGATCCTGCCATCTCTTCAAAGATTTAACCTTATGGTAGAAAGATTTTATTGTTGTTATTTGCCATTAAAGGTAATAATTCTGGTGTGGTTTTCTTTTGCTTGCATTCGTGCTATGTTATTAATGTCTCCATAGTAGCAGTTAGCACTGTGAAAGGAATTCCAATTTTTAACATGATTATTCATCTTCATTTTCATCCTGAAAGCTGGGATGTTTTTGAAAGAGCTCAGGGAGGAGGAAGAAATAGGACTCAGACACTGCAGTCCATTGTTACCTCTGAGCACATAGATTGCTTTTCTTTGATGCTGCTGCCAATTTTATTCACAAGCATATAAAAAAAGGTCATGACATTTAGAATTACAGTACTTTGGAAATTAAATGTTCCTTTAAAATTTTAATTTTGGAAAGTAATTTATCATGGAATAATATTTGAATATGATTGAATGCATATGTAAAGATTAATGCAAACTGTCTTCAAACTGGAAGTTCACAACCACGTATGTTTAACCTTGTTGTATAATAGGCATAACAACGTTGAAGTGTGAGCTCGAAGAGCTGCATTTCTATTTTGCTGGAAGCATTTGCACTGTTATTCTCCTTAGTATATTTCCACTGGCATGTCTGTATAAGGCATGAGGTTTATCTCTCTATCATCTTCTACTTAACGTTACACGTCACAAACCTGGCAACTAAATAAGGAGCCAAAATGAGTCCCAAAGGTCTGCACAGTTTTTTCAAGTGAATTTTTATGTGAGAAATCAAACTACTGATTTTTCAGCTAATTCAGCAATATTAATGATATGGTTGAAGCATATGAGGAAATAAAATAATTTTGTGTGAACCCTAGAGAAAACACTAAGATACCACATAACTAACATTCTAGTCAGAAGCTCCCAAATCAGAGATCTGGGGATCTGATGAAGAGGAGATCAATGAACTGCTGTCATGACCAGGTTTTGGAGTCTCCCGTGCTCTGCCAAGGAATGGACTTACCCATCTCACCCACAGGATCATCAGATTATTTAGGTTGAAACTTTCAGATCATTGAATCCAGCCATGAACCCAGCACTGCCATGTCATCTTAAGGGGCTGGTCAGGGCTTATTTCTCCAAAGCCAGCTGACACTACTTGTTCAGCAAAAAAAGGAATCTTACAAAAGGCAGCAGTGCACTATAGAAATTTTTTTGTGGTTAGCAACTAGAATTCATCATTTTCTCATACACTAAGGAAAGCCGGCTGGGCCCCAGGCTGTAAAGGGCAGACACACACAATTCCAAATCCCTCTTCAGATACTACTAAATGGCACCTGCTTAAAATTTATGCTGGTATGTAGAATTTACTCATGTTTTCTCATGGAAACTCCTGGGAGCACTTTGTTAGAAGACTGACAAACTCTAAAATATTCAGTTTGAGACTCCATTGCACTCAGTGGGTCAATTGAAGAGACAATACCTGAAGAAAGGAGACTGAGGAAGACAAAAGAAGTCTTTAACTGGAATGTTACTGGCACATTCAGAGATCCAGTAGAAAAGCAAGTTATAAAGCACCTTTGCTATTGATTATTGGATTTTCAATTCCAAATCCTTCTGTGGACATTTCAGCACATAATAATAATAATAATAAATAATAATAATAATAATAATAATAATAATAGTAATATCCTTGACACCTTGTCATAGCAGGAGCATTGCTAGTTCAAGTTTGGCCACTTAAAAAAGCCTTCAGGAAAGTTGCTCTGCAGATCACCCAATTCATTAAATAAATGCTTTGTTGGCTGGAGTTAAAGTTTTGAGTCAAGCAAAACAAAAGCCTGGGTTTCAGAATACATATACCCTGTCAAATTGCATTTATCAAGATAAGGGTTATTAGAATCTTTTTTCTCTTGTGTGAATGAAATTGTAAGCTTGAAATGTCACTGAAGATTTATTAATCTGATACTCTTTCTGATAAGGGCAAAGAAATAGAAAGGGCAGAGAAAAAGAAATATTTCTTGTAGCCTGATAAGGGCTAAAAGAAATAGAAAATATGAATAAGGCAATTTATCAGTGGGCATTCTGTAACCAAAAGATTCAAGCCACACAAAGCGATACTACAGTTATATATCAACTTCAGAACATTGCCATCTACAACACTTGCTCAAAGTTTGAGAGCTGAGCAGAAAAATGTTTGCAATTTTCAAAAAATTATATGAAACCTGAATTTTCAAAAAATAGGCTGGAGTAACACTTGTTCTAGAAGTACATGGAGGCCTAATGTGAGCACTGGTGCTGTGCTAGAGTATACAATGTGTGCAGGGAGAACCACCAGCAGGATCATCAGTGTTTTCAGCTGAGGGGACAGGGCCTGAACTAATCTGAAGAAGAAATGTTATTTAAACATTTCTTCCCTGTTTCTGTGCCTGCTACTGGTAGAACATGTCCACAGTGGGAAGGAGAAAGAGTGAAGAGAGGTTCACATATATTTGGGGTCCAACAGACCAGTGTTAAAGCTTCCTGTTTGTTATACTCCATGTGATGCGCAAGACAAACAAACACATTTCACTGCTTAACCTGACAGAGCAAACCCTGCCTAAGTCACCACTTTGCCTTTGTGAGCTCCCAATACAGGCAGGAGCCCAGCAGCAGCCAGTGAGTTAAAACTTTCAGCACTCCTGAGAGAGAAGACACCACCAGACTCAAAACCAGGCCTAAACCCAGGCTCATGCTCACTGTGCCAGCTCACCAAACATCTGCACTCATACCAGGAAAACACAGCCACAGGAAACAAACTTCTTCCTTCCAAAGGGCTTTCCTCATAGCAGGGAGGAAACTCTTAGACAGAACCTGGCTGTGACATTTCCCCTTCTGCTGCTGGAGTTCTGCTTTTAGTCAGTCTCTTCTGATAGAACTAATTCCCTTTGGATGAGGTCACTCTGAGACAGTTTATGCTTGCTTCCTTGGAAAAGACCTGGGGGAGTGAATTAGTTCACCAGGCTTTCAGACCTATAGAGAGAACTCACCAGAGAGCTGGCAGGGAAAAAGGCCATTTGTGCTGAGACTCCAACCTTCAGTTTGATACAGCATCATTTGCAATGACTTTGTTATTGAAACAGATCTATACATGAACACAGATACATATGTCTATTTAACATATATTTGACTTTTAATGGTAACATTAATAACAATAAAAATTAAAATGATAATTCAGATCCCATGTAATACACGTGTGACTTTAAACCACTTTTTAGTTAACACACAGTCTACTGATTTTTTTAACTCACAAAATAATGAACCATCAAGTAGTATTTTTTCATTTCTACCTTCTTTTACAATTCTTCAATATTTCCATTTGAAATATTTGCACTTAAAATTGAGGATCATTAGACAGAATTTAGTTTTCCTATGAGACTCTCTCAAATAGGAGTTAGTTTTGCAGCAATTAATGTGTTTGAAAGCACCACCTGCTTAGAAAATGATTAGTTGTACCTTACCTCTTTCTCAGAAAGCCTTACACAGAAAATATACCAGTTAAGAAAAGTCTTTCTTACATTTTTCTAAGAACATAGTAGAAGCCAATTAATCTGCCAAGATTTCATTAACAGCTCAACTTACCAGTCTTCTCTATCTTGTGTTTTAAACTTTCAGGTCCTGGAAGGCAGGGACAGGGACCTTCACATCGAGCTGTGATGGTTTTGCCAGAAGTACATGCATGAAACTCCATCTTGCACTAGAAGCATAAAAAAGAGCAAGAATACTAATTAGGACAAGACATAAAATAGCAGCTTTGGATTAAATGAGAAATTTTGTTATCAGTAATGTCATTGGATAGATTGCAAAACTTCAGTCTCTATTGCAAATACTTTTATAACATAACACTGACTATTCCTAGCCTTTGCTGTTTGCATTACATACATTTTAGTTCTGACTTTCCTCCAAGAGCTTTATGCCTGTGTAGTTGCCCTCCCTTCAGTGACTGCCCCGTGGTTATTTCCCCATTCTGTGCCCAGAAGCACCAGTGGCTGGAGACTGGACTCACGTAGTAATAAATGAAGTGAAAGAAAACAGCACAAGGCAGCAGAAACACAAATGTTCTCTTTGGCTTGATACCTAATGAACCAAATTCAGCTCCGTTTTTTGTCTTATTCAAGCACTGCTTTTACCAGACCAGAATCCAAGGGCTTTTGATACACAGGGGACCATTGCCTGTGGCGCCCGGGCTGGCCCTCCTTCCTGCAGGGATTGCCCCCTGCCAAGGAAAATGAGAATGCCGGGCAGTAAAATCCCTTTGATCTGAATTTTAGTAATGATTAATGGTATGATTCATTTAAAAGCAGGCCAACATGTTTACACAGTGGGACACAATGTATTTTGACACAGCTGAAGGACACAGAGCCTGAGTCCATGGTGTTACCATGGAGGACGCAGTGGGCAACTGGAGCTCACTGAGCAACAGCCACTGCTGAAATGCACAGCATCAGCCCCTGTAATTCTGGTACAGTGGAAGCCAAGAGAACAGAGAAGAATGTTGTTACAAGATAAACCCCTCTTGCTTTGAAAGTATTGCAAATATCTTGGCTTTGCCTGCGTTTGTTTTTGTTAGAAGGGCTCATCTTTGCCCAGGCTTTAATCTAGCAGCAGGAGTCCATTATGCTGTGCCTACATCCCACCCTGCTGACATTATCCCCCCGCCATTCTCAACTTCAGTGCATCAGGGTGCTTCTGTGCTCTCTGTGATGTCCTGCCCTTCTCACTTAGAAAATGCATGGCCACACATGAACGTGTGCAAGCTTAGCTTGCATTTTATACCGATTTCTTGCAAGACTGAAGGAATATATGTACTTATTTTTCAACTGTTTGCTCCACAAATACACTTTGCACAGAGCACAAAGACATGAGAGACAATATCAGGAGGAAAGGAGAACAGGAGGAAGGAGAACACTGAGTGCAGTCCTGAAGGCAATGACTTTCTGCAGCAGATTCTGATAGTCAATGCGTTATTGAGAACACAGGCATAAATCTTCTTGCTGCAGCTGGAGTTGAAAATTTAATCCCTTACAGAACATCAATTACTTACATATTTTATTATGCATAATAAATGTAAATTATGTATCTAAGCATTAGCAATTATACTTCAAATACCAACCTTTAAGATGGTACAGCCTATTTCAAGCCCATTATTACGTGCAGTTAAAAAAGAAAGAGCTTTATACTTACAAACAGCAAGACAAGTTTTTCCTCAGCTTTCCATACAATTGATAAAAATGACAACCAAAAAGGTAAACATAAACCAAAAAAGAAAGGGTTCCTTAGAAGGGTTGTATTATGTGAGGGCAAGGAGGAGAGGCCAGCTTGAAGATCACAACGCTGCAGTCACATGTGAGTAAGTTTACACCCATGATTAACCACATTATATTCCCACCATGCTTGTTTGGGATGTTTGGTGTTGGGGGATGAAGATTAAAGAACTCCATCATTTTAAATATTAATTTAGGGTTATACTAATTACTTTTCAACGCCTCATCACTGTATGTAACTCTTTATTCCTTCCCTAAAGGAAAACATGGAGATATCTTACTTTCCATGTGATGGTGTGCTTACTCACTATAATAACCTACACGAGTAGCTCAACTTTGGATTTAATGACTTTGCCTAAGCCTTGCTAAGTGATATTCAGAGGCAGAGCGGCCACAGAGGATGTCTTGTGGAGCAATAATGACTTTTTGGATTATTCTGCCACTGGATCTACAGCCTGTAAGGAGCCTGCTGGCTTTCTCCAGACCATGGACAATAGAATGATACACAGTACTTGGAAAAACTCTCAGTCTTTCATACCAAAGGGACATGATACATTTTGCAGAGATGAGTCACAAAGCTCCTTGCAGTTTGGGGCTGGTCCCTCTCCTTTCAGGGGACTCATTTTTCCAGTGATATGATTGGATATGCCTCGACTCTCTGCTGAGCTGCTCTAGTAGAGCTCCCTGGGTCTTGCAAGCTTTGTATTTTTCTGCAGCCTCCCTGGTGTGTGAACTGCATTTGTTTACTCTGAACCCCAAGGCCCACATAAACATCTCTAAACTCTTTTACTGCAAATGGAAAAGCAGCTCTGTTATTTGTTGCTAAATGTATATGGAGATCAATAAAATATATGAGGGGAGAAATGGTTGAACATATTCATGGAAAATTCATAAATTAATTTATTCAACTAAGATGTGGGAAATTACTGCAGAGTGTGTTTTGGTTAAAGTGTTCCCCTGAGAATCCACTACTCGTATAATGATTCCCTCTTTATTGTCAGTGAATCTACAGCAATGTGTTTTGCATAAGCATTCACATTTGAGGCAGAAAGAAAATAGCTACATAAAATTTATTCCTAGCTATTTTATTCTTGTCTGTTAGTCTTCAGCCTCCAGTCCCTGCTAGAGGAGAATCTAGATTTTTTTTAATGATATAATAAAACAGCGTATCTCTGCCTTTATACTGGCTTTCAACTTCTGGCAGCCAGGTTTTGATCTAACCTGCAAGTAAGTAATCCTGTCGAATAAGTTATTGTGATCTTTCCTGCGAGGGTGTATATTTGACTAATGAATGCTTTCATGGACAGCTTGGTACAGCCCAGTGCATTAATGCCATGAAGAGCTTTGCATCCTGACACAAGCAACACATGGATTTGCTTAAAATCCAGCCAGGTACAGCAGCACATCCTAGCCCTGGTAGCACCTTTCAGTGGCAAAGCAGGTGCAATTGAGATGTAATTGCAGGTGTCTCAGGGGGCCTGGGACATCCTGTGTGCCCAGCACTGCTCCTGTTCATAGGGCACAGAGAGGACAGACAGAGCGCTCACAGCACCCTGGGCAACCTCACAGCCTCCAAAACAAACGCTGGGCAAGGGGGTGAGGAGAGAACACTCCAGGGATCCCTCAGGGGAGGCTCTCTGAGACCCCTTTTTGGTCTTAGTGCAACAAATCAGAGAGTATCCTGAATTGGAAGGAACTCACAAGGATCATCAAAGACCCACTCCTGATTGATTCATGATTCAAAATCTATAAATGAATATTTCTTGTAGTCATGCCAATAAAGGAGAAAGTATTAGGTTCCAAACTTCTGTCCCTTCTATCATTAATTTAATAGGAATTAAACAGGAGGGTATGTAGGAATTAGCAGACAATATACATGACAAAGATAAACATGAAGTCTCGTTTGAGAAAGAGTGAACACTGAAACAGGAGGTTAAATTTTATAGTATACTAATTAAGTGTTAAACTCCTGAGATGTTACATCATATTAATGGCAGTGGCTCTAAACCCCTGTTGTTGAACAGTGCTCTTGCCTGGAAGACACTGCTTTTTTAGCACCCTACAGCTTTTTACATTTTCACCAAGAATGATTTCAGTGCAGTGCTTGTTTTATGGTGCATCTTTTGTTCACTCACAATATGTGTCTTCGAAACTACACATACAAATAACAAAAGCTCATTATTTTCTACCTTATCTTTTACCCAGCAGCTGCCACAGGCAGAAGCTAAAATTTCCTAAAATTATAGCATGTATATATTTTTAGTCCAGAGTTTCTTGATATCAATAGTGTCTCCGACATATCTGTCTTAGCAGATAATTAGAATCCATTGGAATTCAGACACCCCTTTGAGAGGGGTTGTTTGTTTACAAGCTTTACAGCAGTGCTTGCCATTGCTTCCTTAGCTGGGACTCTTATCACTATTTTCTTTATAAGCCTCTGCTTCCAGTTTTCATCAGATGGAAAAAAAATATTGTATTTGGAACACACTCAGATCAAGTATGGGTTTTTTTAAAACTTGTCACACCAAAAAAAGGTTCAGTATCTTTCCTACAAATCCCAAAAGAAATGTCAGATGATGCACTCCCATTGCATTCTTCTGAACACATACATTAAGTTTTAATGGGAATTCTCCAAACTTTTCAGGCTCTGAAAACCTGAAAATCCTGAAATAAGGATTGAGAGACAGCAGTCAACGACATGAATTCATGTTCATTAAAAAACCAGACACTAATGTGAAATTGTGAGGTGAATCTCAGATTCTGGACTGTGGGACAGGGTTGTGTAGTCCTTTAGCACCTCCCCTCCCCGCCATGGGTTCTGCTGCCGCTTTGCTGCTCTGCAAACCAGAGCCCCTCTGTCCTGGGTGTTAGCAAGGAGAAAGGCTGCCCTGGGACACAGCGCCCCAGAGTGGGCACTGAAAATACGGGCCAAGCTCTGTCCCCAGGACTGACCACTTGGGCAGGCTTCTGTAGGCATTAGTGGCTACTCCATGGCCAGACTAGCACTGTTGGTAGCTAGTGTAGTCATCTCATTTCTCTGGGTACCCTTCTGCTCACAAGAGTAAAGCTCCCCACTGCCAGGCCTCCTGCCCTGCACATGCACTGCTCCAGGATGGCAGTGGGTCATGCTATTGCCATAAAAATAAAAGGGAACTTGAGGGAAAAAAAAAATTATAATAAAAACCCACCATTTTTTTCCCTATTAAAATAGCTACCAGGCGAGCACATGGCACTTAATCTTTGCAATAAGAGCTGTACAAAGATATCCTAAAATCCTGGAGCTCTAATTAGGAGCTCTGTTCTCTGTATGAGAATACATAGTTGGTGTTGATATTAATGGGAGTTACGCATGCATACCAGTGGTAGGATAAACTCTAATTAACACAACCAATCTATTGTGTAAATACATATTAAAGCTTTTTTAAAATATGTGCTAGCTCTAGCTTTGAAGCAGATGTTATAGCTGATGGGCTCAGAAAATCCCCTCTCTGCAAGGAGTGACAGGAAGGACCTTATTATATCTCAGGTAAACAACAAATATTTGAGAATGTCTCTCACTGCACACTCAGCTGGCAGGCTGGTGGTTCATAATCTGCTAGAAAAAGAGAACAGCTTCCAGGTGGAGGCTCAAGGAGAGAGAGACACAGGTGGGAGAGCTGCAGGACTTTGCCCTCCAGGTAAAATTACCAGGGAACAGAAGGAAAGCATGAGACCCCAGCAATCTTCAAATATCAGGATAAGTCAGGAGGTCATATCAGCAACTGCAAGTGCTCCAAGCATGTGGCTCAGGTCCTTAAGACTAGGATTCCCAGTTTTAAGATTTTAAAATGTAATGATATTCTTTTTTTCTCATTTAAAAATTTTTAGCTGCTTTTTTTGTTAGATCCCAGCCATATAAAATAAAAAGTTACATGTTTTTCACTATTACAGCATACATTTAAACAACCAAGTACTATCTCCAGAGCAACAGGGGAATCAGAAGGTTCATCTACCAAGAAGAAACAATTGGTTCCTAGGCTTCAGAAAAGAACAAGCTGAGTTGCAATTGGTAGCAATCATTCCATTCAGAATGGCATTAATTGCATATTTTGTGCCTCTGCATGATTATTAGAACTGTACACACCTCTCTAAAAATAGGCTTCAACTTCTCAGGAGGAGGAGAACAGAAGGAGCTCCTCCTTTTCATCAGCTAAAGATAAAAAGTGATTTTAGAAAACAGAACTTGATTTCTCCATAGAGGTTCAGCTCAGCTCCTAAGCAGACTCCATGAGTTAATAAAGAAAGAAATAAAGAAAGAAATAAAGAAAGAAATAAAGCAATAAATAATTCATGAGGTAAATATTAAAGAGTTCATTAAAAAAAAAAAAAAAAGAGCTCTTTTCCAAACTGACTGATAGCTGAAGAGTTAGTAGGATGACTGCTTGTAGGCATGTTGAACCATCTCAGTGTTTGACTGGCAGGGCTGCAAACCAAGCAAATGATCGTGTACTCATGTTGCTGCAAACTGCTCTTACAGACAGAGCAGAATCAGCTAATTTGGGGACTTCTGGACAGAGCACTGAAGCACAAAATTCTGTTTTAATACAAAACACATTGCCCCGAGAAACAAGTGGCAATCAGCTCAGTGTGAAGCAGGAAATTTAAAAAAATGCAGTTCATTGCATGAGCTAGATGATACAGCATTCAAGGTCACAACACTGGATGTGGAGGTGAAGGACATTCAAGGGACCATTTATTAAAGCAAGGTGACAATGAAAACAAATGGGTCCCATTATGTGAACAAGCAAGAAAATAGTTCCAGGCACCAAAATCTACTGCATCATAAAGAAATTGAATTTGTTTTTACAAGTAATTTAGATGCCTATTCTGGAAACACCTAGGTCAAGGGGTGTGTGTGGGCATATCTCAGCTGGTTTATCATCTTGTAAGAAATTCGGGTCCTTATTAGAGAAGTACAGACCAAACAGGGCTGGAACTTGACACAGAAGAGTCAATTCATAAGTTGAAACATTTGTGCAATGCTGGTTTCAAATTCTCCTTCACTGGCTGATGAGACCAAGACAAGTTAAATGGGAAATAAAGACAAAGCACTTCTGTCCCTGTGAATTTTTGAGTCAAAATAAGACATCCATCCTCCCTTCTGACCAAGATTTAACTCAAAGCACCAGCCTGGCTTAAATCTGCAAACCACCCTGCTCTCCTCCCATCCTCCTCCTGTTACATACCATGCAAAGGCTGCGGCACTTTGATTTTGATGACCATTTTTGAGTACCAAGGTGTAGTGGTTTGGTCCAAAATACTCATTACTGTTTATCTTCTGTGAGATAAGAATTAGGAGAAATGCAAAGCAGGCACCAAACTTGAAAGAATATAAAGAAGTTTATTAACAGACCTAAAAGAGGGGAAAAAAAATTATACCACCTTCAGAACTCTCCTCCTCCCCCCACCTTCCTCCCTTCTCCCACTGACAATGTAAAAAGACAACCCTTAAGATGTTCAGTCTGTTTACCACTTCCATAATAACCTTGTTCAGTCCATTTAGAAAGAGAAGTCTCTTCTTGCTCATGCTATGAAAACATTATCACAACGAGACAGCCGCCCACTTCCAAATATTGTTCAGTCCATTCAGGAAGAGGAGTCTCTCTGCTCGCATGTGAGTCCCTTCCCCCGACTTGCAGCTTTTCCCGCAACTGCTTTCGAGGGTCCGCTCTTGAAGTTTTTTGGGGTACAATTTCAAGATTGAGCCGTTCAGAAACAAAAACAGAGGCCCTTCTCCTTCCCTGGGAGCAAAGGGTCTTCATCATCTTCATTGTTAGGACTATCTCTGGGAGCATCTCTAGGAACTGAGGTTTCTCCTTTCCCATTTGGAGCAAAAGTCCTCATCTGGTACATCTCTCCCTGTCCAAACTTCTCATGAAATTACAGCAG
>NW_008237902.1:734525-746403 GCF_000691975.1 Corvus brachyrhynchos
GAATTGTCCATATTCAAACTGGCCAGCTGATAGGTTCTGTCAGGTCACAGAGGAAGCTGTAAGCACTCCTTTGCGAGAACATCACTTCCGAGACTCAGCTTGCTAACCCATGCCACAAGGTCATGCTCACACTTTGGGCTGTACAAGCTGGTTCCTTGTGCACAAGGTTCCAAGGAGATGATGCACAGTCACCCATTCCCCTATTTTATATTCTATATTCAGTCAGAAAAGCTTCTCCTGTTGCTAAAATATCTACTCTGCTCTCCCCGCAGGATTTGCATGACAGGTCACTGATGAGGACCATTTTCTGGTTGCACATGGGAGTTTTTTGCTTTCTGTGCACTAGTCTTCCATATCTCAAGACATGGACTTTAAAAATCAGTTTCCTACTGAATTTGTTTTCTTTCATTTCTAGATTTATATTGTACTGCTTTTGTCTCTATGAAATTATTCCCTATTGTAACTCCTCATAATCACGAGCTGAGAGTTCATAGCTAATAGCACTATTCAAAGTTGAACAAAGCTATAATTTTTTTTCCCTGTAATAGACCAAAGCCATCTTAGATTAAAAGTAAAGAAACTCACAGAAAAACAATTGGAGATTTGGAGTGATCGATGCTGCTTGAAATATACTTGCCATGTAATTGAGATGCATTCTCATTCTCATTCTGCAGCCATTTACCGATCACATGAGAACGATGATTTGTCATTTTTACTCGCTTCAAATTACTAAAGGCAATTTAATTTCTCTCATGGAGACGACACATCAGATAACGTGAACATAATCAAGAGGTAACGATCTGTGGCTCTGTGCACACACTGATGCTCCCGTTAGCAGCTAAACAACCACCTGCATATGGCAGAGGGAAGGCAACACAAGACATTCAGATCCCCCAGCACAGGGTCTCCACCCAGTCAATCACATTATAAACAGAGCAATTCAGTCACACCAGGTGACTACACCAATGTGGATTTCAGATGAGGCAATGTTCCATCTACACAGTCATTCCCATATCCATTTGTCCATACCTGGACAAAAAGCAGTCGCTGGTGACCAGAATAAAGGGTAGGCATGCTCCCTGCAGGCTGTTATGTAATTGGTATGATGGCAGTATCTTAGCATCCCAAAAATCTCTCAGTCAACTCTCTCCATCATACAGGAATTGCAAAGTACTATATTTGCAGTTACTTTTGGGATGTCTGATGCCCAACAGGATGTGACTGGGAATGGGACTCCAGCCACTTATGGCTGTATGGACTGAATATCAGGATAAGTCAGGATAAGTCCTGATGTAACATCAGGATAAACTCAACCCTCTCTCTGATGAATCTATGTTTACAAAGTAAAGTCAAAGAAAATGTTGCTACTACACCTGGTTCCCACCTTGAATTAAGTCTCGAATTTGTACTACGCTGCCCATTTCTTCTCTAGCAACCTTTCCACAAATATTGAGTAACAGCTGGAGTGTTATTTTGCCCATCCCTGTTCAAGGCCAGGCTGGATACGGCTCTGAGCAACCTGATCTAGTGAGAGGTGTCCCCATCCATGGAAGGGGGTTTAGAACAAGATGCTCTTTAAATTCCCTTACAACCCAAATCATTCTATGATTTTGTGGTCATAAAGTTTTGTGCTTCCCAGGGCCTGTGTTATAAAATTATTTGGGAGAAGGAGGAAGTACCTGGAAACATCTCATAATCCATGCGGACAGAGGTCTGGGGAGCTTCCAGGAAAGACAGAGAACAAGGGTCAGACCAAGTGCTGTACTCTGGGCTTTGGAGCTCGTACATCCTGCACTAGCAATGATTTCTTAGAACTCACTGCACTGTTTTTCTAGAAAATGGTGGGGGAAAAAGGATGGAGATACAGTAAAAGGGCACCCTGGCTTGTTTGGCAACATGGTGGTGCAGTAAGCAGCAAACTCAGGAGTTCACTTGTGCTGCCAGTCATAGGCCAAACATACCAACAAGTCCTGAACTCCCTCTGCAAAACTGGAAACATCAGTTTTTCCAGCATGTATGCTTGGTTTTCAAGTCCTTTTCTAACCAAACTTTGTCTTTGCATGTGAGAGGTAAAAGTCAGTTTGTGTTTTTTTGTTCCCAAGTAGCACCTTATTCCCTGATAACAGATTTCAGGAAGTCAGTCCTCTTCTCTAGAATAGTTATCCCATCCTTTCCATTACATCTATTAGATTAACTAGTTCACAATAAGTTTGCCCAGATTTCACTGACCATGATGTGGTCCCAGCAGTGCTCATTCCTTGTTACTGATGTATGAAGTGTACAGCATCCAGCAAACTTTCAGGTCTCAGAGAGAGTTTTTGTCTGTTGTTTACAGAAAGAGCAAATCTGAAGTGTAAGTACAAATATAAAATACTCAGCGTCCTGCAGTACCACCACTCTGGTTGCTTTCAGACTAGCAACAGGATTGAAGTCTCCTAAGAACGCCTGCCTGCTTTTTAATTGACTTCTCAGAATTTTTATTTTGTAATCAAAACAAAAGCCAAACTGAAGCTCCAATGCTAAGAAGCACTGAAACAAAACATTTGACAGTTACTAGCAGAGAAGCTTTAGGAATGTCTTTTGGAGCATAGCAACCAAGGGAGGGTAAGCAGGCTTAAGCTTTGAAGTTAAAGCTTTCAGCAACGTTTCTGATTTCTAAAGAACACAATAGAAACAACAAGAAATTAAAAAAAAAAAAAATTGGAAAAACCAAACCCCAGGCCTAGTTCAATGCTCACTGAATGGACTTGTTGTGAAAGACACCTATACAAAGAAAGCAGAATTAGTCTGTTTGCTCAGAAATCAAGTAACCACAGCTAATCCTTTTGCAGTATTATCCTGTTTTGGCCTTTTATAAATCTGCTTTAAATTAAAGATGCACCCAAGCCAAGAAACACCTCCTTTGATGTTCCAAATGGCTCAAATAAGCTGTTTGCTAGGAAAAGCTCAAAATATGAATTCTGAAACTGAAAAAAATCAAAGTCCTTCTCCTATGCTAAGAGGCTGGCACCTCTCAGGAAGGTCAGACCATTTAAGACCACAGCTTTGAAGCACCTCAAGCATCGGTCCCTCTTGAGCCCATGCATTAAGGGAAAGAATCCTGAAATACAAGTCTCTTACAAGCCAGTTACCCAAAAGCAGCTAATCCCCTTTTTTACAACCATTAAATTGCATCACTGGAATACTGGAATAAGGAATTTTACAGGTTAACTGAATGCAGGCATAGAGCTTGGAACAAGCTTGGAACAAGGTAACTAAATTACTGCAAATGATATTTGTATTTAAGCTTGTGTAATGAGCTGCAAGTTGGCACAATAAACTCTAAGATGTTCTTGTTTCCTCTTCCCATCAAGAACACAACTTTCAATGCTTGAACTGTATCGGGTGACTCACCATGTAAATAACAGTTTTCTCCTGTTTTGACCTTTATTGCAGAAAGGAGGATTTTAAAAGTAACACTGGTTTTACACACAAAATGTACAACAGGCAAGCGGAACTAACACCAGCAGCAATCAGGTTGTCCCTTAGAGGAGGAGTGGATGTTAATTGATGGGTTTTTAAGTTTCGACTATCACATGCCAATTTCTTTGATTTGGCAGTCACAACTGTGATTCTAATCAAGTTAGAAAAGCAGACCTGGGATTACCATCATCAAGATTGGTAGCTTTCCCAAAAAGAACAAATACTGTATTTGCAATCCTCACTTATTGCTTACTTCCTTTTGAAGGGTGTGATCCTGCCCAAAAGTGTTCGCAGCACAGGGCAGGTCGCCAGCCACAGGCAGCTCAAAGACACAGAGCTACTCAAACTTTGTTGCTTTATGCTTTGATCATCCTCTTCAGTGAAAATTGTTACAGCTTTAGAGGCAGGCATGGGAACTTCGGGAATTTTCCATAAGCCAAATAAAAATGCAGATTCTGCAGGTGTCAGGGTTAAGTGCAAGGAAGCAAAGGCTTTACTGTCCCGTGTCCCTTCTCAGTCCTCTGAGTAACTGGGCTGGCTGAACAGGGGTAATGATGGGAGAAAGCAGCAGCCATAAACCAGCACCCACTCTCAGCAGGATGTGACCATGATATTGGCCTTCGTTTCCACTTTTCCTTCTGCCATGAGAAGCTATGAGACCTTGATCCTACACAGTCTCATACAGGCGGATGCACAAATCTTTTTCCCTTCCAAGTATGCAGGCTGAAAGACCTGTCTCAAACATTTTTTGGCAAAAGAATTCAGCCAGTGGGCACGCATCTTCTAGGTAATCTGCACTATGAACTGACAGAGAGTACTGGATATTACCAAAGGAGGGAACTGCTCAAAACATTTTCAACTTAATTCACTGCAGAATAACTAAATACCACTGTTTAAGACAAGCCAAATTACAACTTACTGTGGTTCCATGTAGTTTTCATCTATGTATTATTTTTCTTCTTGCTGCCTTCTGAATTCTCATTAACCTTTCTGTCAAGACTGCATTAAACATGTCCTGTTAATTCAACATGTTTTTCAAGAAATCTGACATGGAGATGACAAATGCTCATGTAAAAAAAAAACCCCTCTAGTTTAATGAAGTGCATAATAAGAAAAACAAAATTCTAGTTTACAACACATTTTATTTCAGCTTTGCTATTGCAGTGAACTCAGAAGTGAGACTGTCTGAATAGCTTTGGCATCTGTCCCTAAGGGAGCAGAAGAAAAGGTCATGGACTTTGAAGAAATCTAAAGACTTCAAGAACCTCCTCCAAAGTGGAAGGATTTTTGTTATTCTAATATGATATTCTATGGCATACATATCTCCTAAATAAAACCCTTTACCATTAACATACTACTCTTACCGTAGGCCAGGGCAGAAAATTTCTCAGAAAGTTTATAACTTTGGGGATTTCTAATGAGAAGATGCAATCTTGATGCAATACAAGGTAAGGAATAAACATTTATATTCAAGTAGGTTTTGTGAGAGAAATATTGCATGTTCTATAAACACCAGAAAATACTTGGTAATCAAAAAAATCCCAAAGTTTAATTGACTAGTATGATTAATTGTCTGATGTACTACATCTATCCTCCTAAATATTCTTTTGAAAAATACTCAGTAAGACAATTATGCAATAAAATTACCATTTATATGACTCCTTTCATCCACAAAGGCATCAAAGTCCTATATATGTATAAAGGTATAAATACACAGTACTGCTCAAGTGCACCCAATCCTGCAGCAGGAAATATCAAATGCTCTGCACCAGCACAAAATATAATGGGTTATATGAAGGAAGCAATGCTATTTAAATCCAGAGAGATGACAACACCCAATTAACCAGATAAGAGTACTAAACCTGCACTCAAGTACAGGGTTTCTTTTCAGACTTTTATTTCCCAGCTGCTGAAAATTCAGTTCACTGTATCATGACTTTAAGCCTCCTAAGGCAGCTTGTTTTTCTTACATACCTCTCTTGACCAAGCAAGTAGTGCACAGACCCTATGTCAGATGCCCACAGACACCCTGTCAGAATCTACTGCTTGCTTTAAACATAAATAACAAGGATGGCAACATTCTACACAAACCCATGGTTTTCACACTACTAAATGGGTTCTTGGCAAGTCTCATGCTTGTACCAGCATTAACTCAGCATGGCACTGAGTGGCACTAGGACTGGTAATAAAACTGTTGTCTCCTAGCAAAAGGAATGGTTGGAACCAAATGATTTCAAGTCTGAAAAGCCCATGAGCCACAAACTCTGTGAGAGCAGCCCCTAAGCCTTACAGCTGAATTGCTACAGGAGTTTTAGAAAAGTAAAAGCATTTTATCACTCCTTTCTGCTAACAGTTGCACATAATGAGGCACACAGACTGGGCAAATCTCCTCAGTTTTTGTTCATTTAATATAACAACTGAAAATCCAACAATTTTACTTTAAGAAAACCATAAATTAGAACTGCAGTGTGGGTCATAGTCTGGACATTATCAAAATTACTAAATATTGAGGCTAATATATTCCCAATCTCTAGGTGGCCACTGGGCAGATGAAGTTTGTGGCACAATCTTATTTGCCAGTACAAATTCATCAAGCATGAGGGAAGCTAATTAGCAAAACTTGGATGTTATCTCCCAAAAAACTCTAAGGCTCCCAAAGATTAAAAATGTTTTCCTGCTGTGACAAGTACAATGACCTCATAAATATTAGTAGACCCTTTGGAACTGGAAAATGCCATCTATTCCTGCTTCTGTGTAATATTACAAGACTGAGCAAAAAAGAATACAAGGATGTTGCTGCCCCATAGAAAGCTAAGTAAAACTGCAGTTTGAAGTCATATTTGCATGCTTCAGAAGTCTGTGAAAAACATTTGGAGAGTGCATTTACCCTTTTGAAGGTGATTCAGCCCATTAGACTAAGATTTTTTTCCTAAAATATAAATAGTTCAAGAACCAAAAGATCTAGTTAGATAATAAATGAGTATTTTTCACATAGTATCAAACAGCCAGTTATACACCATTGATATGTGAACTGCTTTCGTCAGCAAGAGACTTATTTAAACCCCCTTTGAAAGAGCTATTCCCTAGAATAACACAGCAAAGCTCTCATGTCTAGTACTGTACGTTTTGTTGACCAGTTAGTTACTCATTTATTGGTACGTGTGCTTATCCCCCACTTCGTTGAATGTTCCATTTGTTCCAAATGGCTGAGCTCAAAGCTGGTTGCAGCTGCTTGTGATGTTCCACACAAAACCTTCCTTTTTTTCCCCCTCACAGGTCTGCAGCATTCCTGAATGTCTTTAAATAGAACTCAGAAATTACATTTCTAAATGACAATTCATCACCCTTCCTGCAGACTGCAATAGTATTGTAAATTCCTACTGAAGCCTCACCAAATTTGAAGTCAAAGATGACTGCTTTTTTTTTGGAACGTATTTCTTGAACTCTTCCATATTGAGCCTTGAAATTACTTCTTGCAGTGGAAAAAATCTGTGTGTGGCTTCTGCCACAGCACCTGAATTGTCCAGAGGATGCCACCTTTGAAATGTGGCATCTTTGCCCAAGTCCTGCTTTTACAATTGAAACTCCAACCCCAGTGTCAGCTCCTGCTCAGAGGAGAGGCTGGAAAATGGGGGCCTAGAGGCAGCACTGGCCAAGCACAGCAAAGTGCCTTGGACAGGCACTACAGACTTGCCTTTATCATCTGGATTTGGAAAGGGTCCAGCTCCCCAAAGAAACAATGAAAGTGAGGCCAGTCCAGCTGATAACTGATTCCAACTCAGTTGCCACAGAATTAATGCCCACAGTGACTGATTACAAGTGCCCAAGAGAGGTTTGATCTGCTCAACCTGCAGAAATTTAATGCCTGAAACAGACACTAAATTCTCAGGCTGGGTTTCTACACGATTCCCAAACTTCACAGACTCGTTCTCTCATAGCACTTCTTGTCTCTCCTTTGTACTGGTGCCAGCAGGGACAGCTTCAGCATTTGAAGCTTCACATGTCATTTTAGCAGTGATATTTTTCTCTTGAACATTATGGAGACTGAGTATTTTGACAGGTGAACGTTGCTGAAGATAGAAGCATAAACTGAGCTATGTTAGCTGTTCAGAATCGACAGGATGCATATATACATATATTGAAAAAATAACTGTATTAAATTGTTGAAAATGATGTAAATATTTTAACTGCCAGTATTTGGTACACTGGCTGAAGGTGCTATGAGAAGAATATATGAAATAAAGAGTTTCTGTGTTGCTTTAAATCAATCACTTAATGACTGTAGAGTTCATCTTTGCAGGACCCACTCCTTTGCCCTGGAGAGCCTGGTAGCAGCTCTGAGCCCTCACTTCCATGGGGAGGCATCAGTCCCTTCTCATTCCGACCACAGCTTGAACAGCCAGATGGGTGAAAGCCTCATTGCCCTGACACGTCCTCCTGGTCTCTCAGTTGTCTCATATCAGCAGGGAGGGCTCCCCTCATCAAGGTGCTGAGAAGGAGACATGATCAGGATCATTTGGTTTAAAAATGAGATGAGAATGGGTGAACTGTGCTGTCAGAATGATGCTGAAGGACGACAGCAGCGTGCTGAAGGCAACTGCAATCCTGTGCATGGGATCACCAAGGAAATCCATCCCCGAGCAATGCACAGGCTGACGGCTGGAAACTGAGGGGACGTGATGGATTTGCACAACTCCCTTGAGAGAAAAAAACATTTAATTTAGGAAAGATTAGATTGTTACAATTGCCCCTGCCCTGACAAGAGAGCCTGTCGAGCAAGGCCTTAAGCCTATATTTGGGCTAGAACTGTGCTTTAGCCAAGACCTTAAAAATATTCACTATACAGGCTGTCACCAGTGCTACATTTCCTTGTCACTCCTAAAGTGTGACTGATTTGCCAAGATCAAGACTAAATTCATGATCAGTGGCAAGGGCACCCAACATGAATTATAAAACTGCCTTTCCTTCCTAGCCTTCCGGATATGCTAAGGAAAATGCTTTTCCTGCATTCATTGTTGCTTTTTATATCCACACCGTATCCTCTGTGTAATGACATGGGACTGCTCAGCTCATCCCACAGTCTCCACCCCGCTCTCGAAGTAAAGATGATGCTCAGTAAGAGGAAGCATTTGGCTATTAAATATAAAACCTGTATTGAAAAATGTATTGATATCATGGCCAAGTGTGTCGTGCCCTGAGATGAAATGGAAATAGAGGTGGGGGTAGAAGTGGTAACAATTTTTTGAAGTTAGTTTAACACTGAGGGAAGTGGCTGGTTGTTTAGTGCAGCTCTGAGGAGGCTGGGGCAGTGCCTGAGCAGACTCCATTTACAGATACAGAGCTCTGTTCAAAATAACGAGAGAAAAGAAAATCCAAAATCAAGAGGAGCAGCTGATTAGAGGGAGGAAGGAATAGGAAAGGACCTTTCCCTTCTCTTCACCTTCCCAAAATCATGCATGCAGAAGTGAAACTAAAGTCACTAAACATGCAAACTTAAATTATGCATCCAGAAGACCCTGTGAAGCCAAAGGATTAGCTTTTTAAATTTCTAACAGTGGCATCCTGGAGCTGAGCAGAAGCAGGGAAATGACTGTTGATACAGAGGAAACACAAGGCTTAGAGCACATCAGATTTTGGGTGGCAAATGATTCTCTCCCAAACCCAGGATGCAGCCCGAAGCTGAAGTTGTAAAAGAAGGGAGCCAGAGAAGAACAATGAACAGAAAACTCCAGACAGTGCTCCCAGCTCCTACAGTGAGAGATGATGTCTTGAGCATATTAACACAGCAATAAATCCCACAGAGTGATCTGCCACCCTTAAAGCACGGTGTATGCTTAGTCTTGAGAATTTTTGCCCAAGGGAAGAAAATACTGGAGTTCCAGTGTCAGCTTACATCTCAGACTCTCTTCCAAAGGTAGCTAGCTATAAGTGGGTCACTCACTTCACTGGTACATTGCAAGATACAATGCTGAAGTTGCAGAGTGCCTTCTCTGAAGAAGCATTAGATGGTGACAGTTTAGATACTGATGAACTGGGTTTCACTCACCACATCAGTGTGGAGATGACCATGGGTAATGAAGAAAGCTTTCTTCTAAGTAATTTTACAGAAGTTTACAAGCTTCAGTGCTTTGAAAGTCACCAGACTTACTCCAAGCTTTCACATTCTGTGCTGTGTGTGGCCTCAGTCTTCCAGACGACATGGAAAAGTTTATGATAGTACATCAAAAGAAAAATACTAATTAAAAAAGGCTTCCCATTAAAGCAAATAGAAACAATGGCAAAAACTAGAATTAGAGTCAATTTTCAGATTAGTGATAAGCAGAAGAAAAACCCCAAAACTTTACAGTAACTGTCTACTTACAGAAAAGAAATGCCCTTAGTTAAACCAATAGAAAATAATAATGAATGAGATTTAAGGTAGAAATAACCAGGAAACTGTTGCTGACCATCATTCAAATACTGTGTTGCATCAGCCTGTGGGGTTGTTCCACACAGAGTAAGTGAAGAATTCTTCTCACATGACTTTTCCAGTCAATACAATCATTATTCTTTAGTCACAGATCAGCCTGGTTGTTGCTCAAAATGACCTCCTACTCCTTTGCAGTTATGATTTACGTCTGAAAACTGTTCTAACGGAATCAACAAACAGAAGGAGCTGAAATTTAGATAATAATGACAAATTTCTCACCGCAGTAGAAATATGATTCCTACTCACCTGTAAATCTGCAAGAGTTTTTTGCCCTTCAGTCCTGAATTACAGCTATTGCCTTATCTAAACCCACGTGCTATTCATACTTTATCATTGCAGTGATCTGACAAAGCTGACTAAAATCCTAACAAACTTCTTATCAAACTATAGTTCACCATCAGTGAGCACATCTATTGCAAATACCCCTGGGATCACAGCATTACCTTCATAGTGGTGCACTGGACACTTCTGGAGTCTCAGTTTATGGCTCCAACCAATGGTCTTTGTGCCCCAAAAATCTTGACTGCCTTTCCTGCTAATTGCACAGAGCTAATTGAATAATTGCAAGAGAACATCTCCTGTTACTGTATTTTTTGATGCTGTGAGCTCTTAGCCAGTTGGAAGCTGTTTACTGCAGATTATATACAGGTATTTCTTCTTAATCCTAACCTCTAGTTGCAGTCATCAATTTATATAGAATTCATCTTATCAATCTAATATTTACCTAATATTTCATGGTATTTGACAGCAAAAGCTAACTCTGTGTATGCCCACATGAGCTCACAACATTCTTGGTCCATAAACGCCCTCTGAATTAATCTTTACCTGTCTTATTTCCTATTTTCATTTCCCAAGGAACAGATTCTTTTTATTTTTATAGACACTATATGGTCCAAAGAAACAGCTAAGTGAAAACATAACAGTTAACTGCCCTCAGCCTGCAGCCCATATCTTTTGGCATCACCAGGAACACTTAGAGCTGCAAGACTGGATTCAGTAGCTTCTATACATAAAATTACTGCTGAAAAGGAAGTACACAAACATCTCTGAAGGCTGAAGTGTCCCCAGCTGACCCCTTTGTTAAGCACCAGCCTCTACACAACAGCTTTAGCAAAAGCACTGATATCCCATCAAACCCAAACAAAACGTGCACGTCAAAAGCCAAGAAGGTTGATTGTGCCTTCCCTTGTGGATGGGTGCAGAGTCCCACTCCAGCTCTGATGCACAGATGAAGTGGGAATTCCAGGGTCTGGCAAGAGTAACTGGTTAAAGGCTGTTGGATCAGTCACACTGACAACTTTCAGCAGGTGAAAACATTGAATGTGCTGCGCCTGAAGGTGTAAGGGCTGACACACCCCTGGCCACCATACATGGTGGTGCATCTTGCAGGAGCCCAAGTCTTCACTCTGTTTACTGTTTACCCCATATTCGTATCTGGGCTGGTGACATTCTCTGCCTCCCAGTGCCATCACCTGGGTGAGTTGCCTCATGGAAGGTAAAATGTGTGTCAAAATGCAAGTCTGGGTGCCTGCAGGTCACTCAGTCTGGAAATATGGGAGCAGGCCTATCAGATAAGCGTTCAAACTAAATATAACAGGATTTAGAACATGCTTTTAGATTTAAGGAAAAGTGCAGTCTTTAAATTACTGCTCTAGAATTTACTGGCTTAAAAAGAAAGACCTTAAGGCATCCCATCAAAGAGTTATATAACTCAAAAGGGTTTTCCTTGCCCAGTGTTGCTTGTGCAAGATATACTTAAGTAATAAAACATGCTTCTGGCACTAACCCATCTATATGGGCTTTACGATGACAGATTTCAGATTAGAAAATAGAGGTCTCCATACAGGCTAGCATTCCTCTTCTATCCCCTTACAGAAGATTTGACCGGTCATTTTCTACTGTGTATTTATTTTTTGAACTGAAACCTTTTGATACCAACTTCAGCAG
>NW_008237902.1:746924-754950 GCF_000691975.1 Corvus brachyrhynchos
CAGGAATTGGTCATGATGTGCACCAGATGGTCCCAGGTTTGGTGCCCAGCTCAAATCAGACCATACCCCAGCCTAGTGCAGCACAGCAGCTGAAAGAGCCTTTCATTTCAGTCTCCCTGCAATTTAAATTTGCTACATCTGATCTGTAAATGTCTTCAGTCTTCAAACTTTACACTGTTTGTTGCAGCAATCACCCTTTGGTGATATGCCAGATGCCTGTGACATACCTCTCTTGAGAATGTTAAACACAGAGACTTTAGAACTGGAATTTCTAGCAAGCAGCTTTTCATTTGTGTGAAAGGCATGAGAGTCCTGAAAATACTTGAAATTCTGAAGTTAAGAGGAAAAAAGTCCATTACCAAGTTGAAGACTTTATCTATAGGAGGCTTTTAAAATTTTATCTAATCTAATTGGTATTTAATAAGACAGGTTTTTTCAAACAGTGCATCCACAGTCCTCCATAAGAACCCCTGTGAAAGAAATTAATTATTTTGTACTTTCTGCAGATTTCAATTCTGTATCTTTAGGTATTCTGCTTGAAATGTGTAGGTAGTCCTGGTGTTGCTTTTGCCTGGTAATGATGTCATTTCCACAGATAATTAATCCCATTGCTTAACTGGACTTGTTACTTTTAGAGAGGCAGCTAAAGGAAGTAATAATTCATGCCACTTTTATTTGTGATCTTCCATTTACAAGTCTATTAGAGTTAGGTCAAAATCAAAAAGTGGCTCACAAAACCCAAGAACTGGCTGCTGATTATGACCTGGGTCAAGAAGTCTTGCAAGTTATTTATGCACTGAATCTTACCCAAAAGGTGGAAGTACAGTGTACCTTATATCAAAACATGACTACAGGTTTGAGGACACCATTGGTTTGAGAGGCTAAATAAGTGATTATACACTTATTTGATGTTTAAAATATTTGGGGACGCTGATAGTTTTAACATTTTCTTTCAATATTCTATTTATTTCACTGGAGGATCCTCTCACTCCTGTGTGCTACTGTTGGCTATAAATATGTAAAGATCTCCTCCATCCTTGGATATCCCCTCACAGCAAAGCACTTGGCACCTGCACGTGCCCAAATTCGAAGTGCTGAGCACTGCCCCAGCCTCCAAGTGGAGATGCAATATGAGGGGAGAGCATCCCACACTCCATAGGGGGCTGCTTAAAGGTCATTTTGTTTTGATCTGCTACTGGAAATCCAACTATGGGCTTCAAGTCTTCAAATTTGTTCTTTACTTTAAGCTTGATGGGGAGAGAGAGGTACTTCAGCACATTTACAGCCAAACTAGGTTTTACAGACATTATGCTGTGTCATTCTAAGCCAGGGACGTGTGAGAAAGATGTGCTTTACCACATGTGGGAGGACAGCTACTGACTAACTAAAAATAGCCAGATTCCACCTCTCCAGTTAGCTTGGACTAACCTAACACTTCAGTCATCCCAGGTATAATAGAGAAAAATAATTCACCTAAAGCCAAATAGTACATGGTGGCAGACAAGATGCATTACATGATGTGATTACATGTCTGCATGAAAAGGAATTTTATGCCTCAACACAAAATATTAAGACTGGAGGCCAATTTTGAAGAACCATGTGGTGCACAGCAGACATGCAAGAATAGGACAAAAATATTCCCCTGCTGATTGAGCCCCATCAGCAGTTTCAGTTCACCCCCAAGAGCTCAGGCAGGGGTGGATATAATTTGCAGGAGAGGCAATCCAGCAGGGAGAATTTGTGTGCTGCTGCCATGTACTGCCCCAGGATATGAGAACTATTTGCAGAAGTCCTGCAGGGTTAACTCTGCCAGGCTGGGCAGAAACCCAGATTAGAGCTGCATCCTATGAGGTTTTTCTGTCTTTTCTATCCTACACAGGAATGGGAAGAGACAGCTTGAATAACATTGCCATTTCCCCTCTGAAAGCCTCTGCTATTCTATTAATAATGTCTTACATTTTAAAGTTCATTCTTGCCATGCAATGCAGATGAACACAGGGCTGTGGCTACATCACTCACTGAAGAAAGCCACCACCATCCCCACTCAACTGCTGAACTTTCTGAAGACTCTTTACCCTGCCTGTGCTACCTAAAGAAACTTTTCTTTAAAAGACATTTTGGTCCTCTCTTTCCTGCATCTCACTCATTTTTAAAAAGTTGGGCTTTTTTACCTGACAATGCAGGTTACCATAACTCTTTTGATGTATCTGCTCTATCCAGCTGCAAAAGTTCATACTGAGATCTCACAACCAGCACTGCTGAAACCTAAACTAGGAAACTTCCATCTCTTCTTTATTTCCCTACCTTTTAATCAAGATCTCCTGCAAGAAAAAGAGAGTATAGCCAGCTAGACCCAAAATCAAAATGACCCACTTCACAGTCTTTTCTTAGTTCGAACAGGTAACAACAATGAAGGCAGGACCTGCATTAATAAGAAAATATCTACCACTCTCAAATACATGTAACAAAACATATACCTTTTTCCCCTAGTAAAAAAAAGTATATTTTCAGCAGAAACTGCTTTTACTAGGATTACATTACAGCAAACTTGAAGGATCACACTAAAAAATGTAACATTCCTTCTCCTTACATACTTATTTCTATCTGTAACACATCAAAATGGGTAAAATAACAGTATAGATCATTGGAGAACAGTCCAAAGCATGTGGAAACAAAAATGAAAAAGCGTGACTACAAGTATTTTAAATTCTCTTCTTGCTCTCCCCTATTTATGATGAAAATATCCCAGATGAAGGGAATGCAACTAGTTCAGCTCTCTATTTCTGTTTTGTGTAGTATTACCTCTGGGAAGAAAACCCTCAGTGAGTAAAAAAATTCCACTTGTATCATCTAATTGCCAGGGACTGGGCACAGGCCCAGTTTGTTTAAGGTTTTCTGCAAACAGTGAAATGCAGTCCAATTTTTCTATGAATTCATGTTCCCTATACCTTTCCCTTCTGCTCTAATATTCTCAGAATTGTTTTTATTCCTTTTATTCCTCTCCTAAGACCATCAGTCCAAAACCGCCTTCTACATCCTCTGCAATGCTCCCAGGTGCTCTCCACAACCAAAACTCCCTCCTGCCATTTCCTTTCCTTGGAAGGAGTTAAACACTTTCAAGCAGAGTATGCGGTGGTATAAGGAGGGGAAAATGGAGAAGAGGATTTGAGTAGCCCTTGAACGGAAAAGACGAAGCCTTCTAGAAATGGCCCAATCCTTATAGTACTACCAAAAGGGAATCTGGATGACTCCACATTCTGATGACTTGGAGCATTCTGTCCCACCTCCACCACTTCACTTTAACAAAATCCCAACAAACAAAACAAAACCACAACAACAAAACATACACCAGCCCCTCCCTCACCCCCCCAAACCCACTCCCTATCTCCTCAGGAAGAACTGTCAACATGCAAGTTATCATTGGACAGGTTCTCTGCTGATTCCCAGCCCTGTGTACAAACATTTTGAGGGTGAAGAGACATTTCTCTCCGAATTTTGCCTTAGATTCAGTGAAAGTTCAGAATGCTCTGAACTTTTGATGAAAACTCTGGGAGCTCAGACTGACATTATGCTATGAAATGCTTTCTCTGGAAAATACGCACATCATTCTACTTGCAACAACTATCACAATATCTCCTCAATATTATGTAATATCAATGTGATCTCTTTCTAACACCAACTGAACATATTAAATATGAAAGAATTACTTTGTGCACAGCTATTTAAAACCCACTTTAGTTATGCATTTACACTGCACAGATTTTTTTCAGATATGAGAAATGTGTTCACTTAAGCACTTCATGCCACACTGACAAATCACTGAGTAATGTCAACCCCAAGAAGTGTTTTCTAGCCCTGTTATACTACAGGGGCACATTTGAGCATGATGTAGAATATAAAGAAGATAATAATGAGATTTCTGTGTGCAATGGAAACTATGCGCATTGCACCTCCCACACACTGTTTAAGACTTATACTCCACAAAATCATTTAAAATAACTTATATTCTACACACTGTGAACATCTTATCTGAAAACTACTCCTCTGCCTTCTCTATTGCACAGAGACAACAGGCAGCTTACAAAGAGCAAGCCATATGACTTCAGTCCTTTTGAGTTTCTAGTCTTTTCCTTTGAATACTAAAAATGCAAACCAGTCTGTATCATTCAAATAATCTAATTTTCCAAACCACCTACATTAACATACTGGCTGAAGCCAATTACAAATGCCTTAAGGCTTATAGCCTCAGAAGCATAACCTGACAGGTCAAATTTTATTGTTTGCTCCATCCATCATTACTGACACAGTAACTCAAAGTACACAAGCCACAGTCGACTCACTGCTGCTTCTCTCTCCCTGTGCTCCTGCTGTAATTTTAATGTAGATGCTTATTAATAAGGACATTGTTTTCTGTCACTCAGTGCTGGCTCCTTCCATACATGTGAAAAGAAAAAGCCCCAAGTTATGCTTTTATTTTAGCAGCATCTAGTGCTCCCTCCTTTGGGCTAATGTGCCCAAACAAGTCATTGCTGGTGATACGTTTCACGAACAAATACTTTTTATAAATCTAATACAATGTTGTAATGAGAATTAAAAATTAAAAAAAACCAAAACCCAAAAAACCACAAACAAACAAACAAACAACAAAGCAACAACAACAAAGAAAACCACCCCAAAAAATTTCAGCCACAAAATAACCAACACCAGGAAAACCCATAAACTTTTGGGCAATGTAGAGAATTGATATTCTAAACAAGATGTTCATTTACTTGTAAAATACAGCTGACAGGCCTACATCTTCCAGCCTAAAAGAAGCACAGAAGTACATTTTTCAAGATGCTAATAAGATTCAGTCTTCCTTAATTCAGTAAGACTTCAGTACATATATTTAAACACATTCCCTAGAAAAACATTGTTTTTCTGAGTTTTTGGAGTAATGAGCAGCCAGGAGCAGGAGTGTTACATATTCAGACTTCTAATTATTGGCAACACTTACCTGGGTGCCTAAATAAAAACACTGCCTTCAACACTGTAGAAGTTCGTAAACAGGAAGGGGAAAAATCAGTGACATTCTAAACATTATTTCATCCTTCTGAATCAAGCATATGTGGGCAAATCAGAAAAGCATACGGACCAAACTCCCTGTAAGAAGCTGCCCTCCTTCAGCATTAACCCTTGCTATGTAAAGAAAGTCAGTGTGTCATTTCCCTCCCTTTAAAGACACTAAAACCCACAAAACACCAAAACCAGAATGAAACTTAAATCGATATAAAAATTATTTTAGTACGCTAGAAATTGTCATAACAAAATCCCAAAATATTGTTGTTTGTGGATACCTCGGCCAAGATATTTTAGACATGTATGACTCACCCCCTTACACCATCTTCCCAGTCCCTTCCTAGGTTTTTTTTTTCTGGTGTTCTTGTAACAACTGACATGAAAATATGAGGAGCTGCAGTATCATGCAGCAGGTCTAATTAGGTTCTAGAGACACTTAGTGGGTAAACATGAATCTAATCTATTTAATGAAGATACATTTAAATGAATCCTATCAATGAAGTCTGGTCAATTTAAATGACCAAAATAGAAAAAAGCATAAAACTGCCAAAAGAGTAGACTTCTTTTTTTTTTCAAATTTATTTAGGATTTATTGTGCTATATGTTTATTGTGAGCACTTGTGAACCTCAAGACAACCAGCCCAAAATCCTGCACTTCTGCAGCACTAAAAGATGAGCATGTTCAGTTCTTTTAGAGAGCTCTGAGTATTATCAGAGCTATTTGGGAGAATGGGCTTTTACAGAATTTAAGGGAGTTGGATGTGAGAGAAGCAGCCTTATGCTCCCAGAAGCTTCACCTCTCCCTATCACTCAGCGATGGGGGGTGTGGGTTGGTAATCTGAGGTTGTTCTGCACTGGTTCTCATACTGCCTTTCCCAGCACGGTATTTATTATTATGATATTTACAGCAGCTATATATTGAGAAGGAATTTTTAGGGAGTTTAGAGCAGTTTTTTCTCTATAGTCAAGTTACCAAAATAATATGAAGAAAGAATTGCCACTTGCAGCAACGCACCTAATAGAGACATTTAATTGTCATCTCCCCCAGAGTCTTTACGCTTGACTTGATAATTAAAACATTCAACTCTGACAAACCTTAATATGGCAAAATAAGGGATTCAGGAATTAAAGAGAAAACATGGATTTAGAAACTGACACAATATGTTAATCACAAAGAACCCAGTATGTGCAAGGCGAAATTGTTCTGGACTGAGAAATGTTAGAATATGGAAAAACAAACTAAAAATATCTTTTCCCTGCTAGGCAAGGTTAGAGAAAGGAGACAAACAAAACCATACCCCAATTAGACCAGCCTGCTTAACGCATAGTTGCTAAAACTTGGACACACAACTTTGGGTAAATTTTGGGTTCTGCCAAGGCCTTTTTGCTCACTGCCATCAGCACAAATTAAAGCAGTGGAAATTTAAAGTAATCTCTCTTAAAAGAGATTATAGCAAGGAAAAGCAAAACCAGGTTGTGATCCATCTTAATCTGTCCCCAGAATGCCTCCAATGTTTCTCTGTCCTGCCTGTATGCAGGAGCCAAGAGATCACCAGGCTTCAGCAGACCAAAGCAACCCCCATCTTCTTCTAACACTGACCAATGGCTTTGACAGAACTTTAAGTAGCCAGTTTCCAACAAAAAGCATCAGTATTTTCTTCGTAAGAGGTTCATTTAAGGGATTAAAAAAAATCCTAGTTTTTTGTTGGTTTTCCTTTCTTTGTTCATTTTTTATTGTCTTTATTTTTTGCCCCCAATCTGTGTTTGCAGAACTGGGCTCATGAAGACTCTTCCTCCACAGACTAAAGCTATAGCAACAAGCAGTTTCTGAAAGAACATCATGTCCTGGGCCACAGCAATTTCTCATTAATTCACAGAATCTCAAACCTGGCAATATGACAAAGCAGCCCTTACTCTGTAAAAATTGCCCAGAGCTCTTTGCTTTCCCCCTCTATCTGTTGAGTCACTGCAGAAGCCTCTATTTTGGCTGTTCTCACAATTCATATTATGTCAGGTAAAAATCCTTGCAAACATGTATATATTCATGGGCTTTAGCTGGGGAGCTGTCACAGAAGCAGCAGCAGCGCACAGATGAGTGGTTATGCAGGGCTATTTTCTCCCTGGTTAGGATGTAAAATTGGTAGAGCATTGTTTGGGATTTTGAATTTACTATCTGACACCACTGAAAAGCAAAAGCTTCTTCACTTCAACACGGAACTAAATAGGATTTGAAAGGAAGCTCAGGAATTTGCAGAATTGAATGATTATGTGAGCAGAGTTCAAAAGCAGTATTTCCCAGCTCCCTCAGAATTTAACAAAGGTTACCCCCATCAGGGAAAGCACAGACCTTTGTCCTGGATTGTTAATTTGTGGCCAAGACACCCCTACAAGGCATCACTGGAAAGACTGTAGGAGGCAGAAAGCCATTTTTTAAGCATATTAATTGACCAAAAGAGAAATGCCATTCTTCAAGTGTATGCAAAAATGCCCTTTACACTTAACCATCTTAAGACACTGACGTGGATTACAAGGTACACAAGAATACAGATCTACCTTATTCCCAATTTTCTGCTCATTCCTAGAGACCACACAGAGAAAAACACCATACAAACAACAGGATGTCTTTAGGATACACAGCACTTGATCAAAAAACATTGCACACCTCATGCTTCAAGCCAAATAAACTGTGCAGCCATGGATGCACAGCACAGAACTCTGTGTGTTTTGCCTTCTGAGAGACAGAATTTATTATTTAGGAGTTGATTATTGTCATAGGTTAGCAAGCATAGTCCCGGAAGGGACGTCCTTGCTAAGGGGTGCTTACAGTTTCCTCTGGGAACTGACAGAACCTATCAGCTGGCCAGTTTGGATATGGACAATTCTCTAAGCCACTTAAAATTGTGATCACCTCTGTGATCCACATTTAAGAATAGGCAAACTCCCCCTCCAAGCTCTCTCTCGTTTCCGG
>NW_008237902.1:755293-775880 GCF_000691975.1 Corvus brachyrhynchos
GATGGACCAGATGAGGACTTTTGCTCCAAATGGGAAAGGAGAAAACCTCAGTCCGTAGAGATGAACCAGATGAGGACTTTTGCTCCAAACGGGAAAGGAGAAAACCTCAGTCCCTAGAGATGAACCAGATGAGGACTTTTGCTCCAAATGGGAAAGGAGAAAACCTCAGTTCCTAGAGATGCTCCCAGAGATAGTCCTAACGATGAAGATGATGAAGACCCTTTGCTCCCAGGGAAGGAGAAGGGCCTCTGTTTTTGTTTCTGAACGGCTCAACCTTAAAATTGTACCCCAAAAAACTTCAAGAGTGGACCCTCGAAAGCAGTTGCGGGAAAAGCTGCAAGTCGGGGGAAAGGACTCACACGCAGGCAGAGAGACTCCTCTTCCTAAATGGACTGAACAATATTTGGAAGTGGGCGGCTGTCTCGTTGTGATAATGTTTTCATAGCATGAGCAAGAAGAGACTTCTCTTTCTAAATGGACTGAACAAGGTTATTATGGCAGTGGTAAACAGACTGAACATCTTAAGGGTTGTCTTTTCACATTGTCAGTGGGAGAAGGGAGGAAGGTGGGGGGAGGAGGAGAGTTCTGAAGGTGGTATAATTTTTTTTTTTCTTCTTTTAGGTCTGTTAATAAACTTCTTTATATTCTTTCAAGTTTGGTGCCTGCTTTGCATTTCTCCTAATTCTTATCTCACAGCAGATAAACAGTAATGAGTATTTTGGACCAAACCACTACAATTATTCAATAACAGCTTCACACAGCTTTTGGATTACACAACTCGAGTCTCACTGGCCCAGAGCACAGGCTGAGGAAACATCTACCTCATGGGAATGCAGTAGCCAGATGTGCCAGAGTCAAATGGGGGATGTACAAAGGTACTCAACATCAGGCCAACCCTAGTTCTCCCACAGTCCTCTGGAGTTTCCCAGGGGTTATTTGGGAGAATAAAGTCAGTACTGCTAAAAGCCTCATGCCAGATGTATTGCTGCAGTTAGGAACCCCCCTGCAACTCATGGAGTCAAATAACAAAATAGGGATCAATGTCAACAATTTGCTAATAGAATAAGGAAGTAGTTACAATGCTGTAAAATATTTTTCCTGTAGAAAATTCATTCAGAATGGTCACATCACATAAAATCTATCAATTTCCACAAAGAGGTATATGAAAGAATAATTTATTCTTGTACCTCCCACCAACAATCTTTAAAATGTATACAAGGAGCAGATGCAAAAGGATGACTTGATTTCCTTCCCCATGCAATTCTTTAACCATATCCTGTTGTATCTCACGTTCTTTTCCCTCAACTCCTCTCTTATTTCCTTAATTTTCCCTTACAAAACCAGACCAAAGCTAAAAGTTAACAGAGAATTTAATCCAATTTTTCCTCTAACTGGGGACACAAGAAGTCTTAACGCTTGCTGAGTATCTTGTTTTCCATCAGGAGAGGCCAAGTCATCCCTCCCAGAGAGAGGAAAAGCAGTGCAAAAGCAAAGCTGAAGAGCAGCACCCCAGAGCTCAAGGACAGGTAATGCAGTCAATAGTTGGACTATGAAAAACCAAACCACATTGCACTAAATACTCAACAGTTAGACACTTTAACAAGTATTTGCTAATTGTGCTTCTGCATACATATTCCTCTTAATTAAATGTAGCAGCCCTCACACTGCACACATTTAACTAATAGTGTCTCATTATTTTGGTCGGGTTTTTTTCTTCTGTTTCGAGATTGTTGGAAATTTTTTTTTCTTGTACATCCCTTAATATCAAATTTATTACCTAATGTTATGACAACAGGAAGTGATTTTTACATTTTCAAACAGAAAGAGACATGATCATGGACTTAATTAGTTCACAATGATTTAATTAAAATTTGCAGAACAACAATGTACCTAATTAGAAACATAATTATGCCAATGTACCTTTCCATCTTTGAAGGGACCATTAGTCATTGAGGTGGTATGTTTTGTAATTTAAGCTCATCCTAATTTTCATTTTCTGACTAGTTAAGTACAGTCATCGTCATGTTCAGGTAATTGCTTTATTAACAAGCTTAATTAAAGTTTCTGTAAAACTGACAGCTACAAAGTTATTCTTCTTAATGTGTTGCTCACAAAAACATTAACTAATTACATCGAGCTCTTTACAGGGCTTACGTACCTCATAAGCTTAATTCATTAGTACTTTAAAGAGCTTTGAAAACTCTGACTGTAATAACCTATGGAAGTGCTTTGTATTGTCACAATATTAAATAGAGCTGTTATACCCAGGAAACTTCTTTGTACAAAGTTATTACGTGAGAGATGGTGTTCATTTTAAAGCACCTGCATTTCAAGCAGTAACTAGAAAAAAAAAAAAATCAGTGATATTATCTTTGATAAACCTAAACCCCTTAGAGTCCAAAGCTCATGGAAAAGGGTGATGGGGAGGTTTTAAAGTTTCCAGAAATAGGAACAAATTTTGCAAGTTCAAAAACCACTCATTTTTCAATTGCTGAAAACAAGGTAAAGGGACTGAGTACATACAGGCCACATCTGTGCTCAAATTTTGTCAGGCAGAAGTGCTGAATTATTGGTGTAACTGAATAATCCCATTGCTTAGAAGAATTAGTTTGACATCTGGAAACAAAACTAGAGCAATAAAAACCCCACCACACACTACAGCCTAACAGGCTTATCAATTTCCACGTCAGCACTTCAGCACTTCATCAGTGTAGCAGATAAAATAATCCAGGTCAAGTTTGGAAGACTTCAGAAAAAGAACCAGAAAGGTTTAATGCCTAAAGGGTGGTGAGATTTTTTAAGCAGTACAACTACCACACGGGAAGCTAAATCAATTTAAGAGCAATCAAAGTTCTCATTACCTTGTGTCTTCTATAGTTTGGGTGACACTTAAATCATTGCAGCACAGGATATGGGCATGGCATTTTCATAATTTTTAACATTTTACCATTTGTTGTTGTGTTGGAAATCAACACCACTGAATAGTTCCAATGGAAGATTAAAGAGAAGAAAGATTCCTTTAACTAGCCCTCAATAAATCAGTTGTGGGGCCGAAGGCTTCCATGTCTTTGGTGGAACTGCAAGATTAAAGTTAAACATCCTGAATCTCTGTCTACATCAACCACTAAGCTCAAACATGGAGCTTTAGTTTATCTTTTGTTATTTTTTTCCCTTATGATCCTTGCATTATTGATTTGGTTGACTTTCCTCAATTTTGTCAAGAAATTCTTGCCTCTAGGTCTACAATGTCTCCTGAGAAACAGCTGGAATTATTCCAGGATCAAATGGCTAAGTGAGCGCCTGTGAGATGTATATTTGGTATGTATGTATTTCTTAATGTGAATTACTGTGCATTTATTGACACCCAATCTGCATTTCATCAGTCAGTCACACTTCTGCTGTGTCATTTCCTTTTCATTCATTTTTTCCTCAGATAACAATTCGAAGTATGGAAAGGGCCAGCCCTGGTACAAACATGACTGCTGCTGTAGGATGGCAGCCCCAGGTCATTACAGAAACACTTTGATGCTGCTCTGCCAGGCCAGAAACTGGGAGCCCAAAGCCCATCTCCCACCTCAGCCCCTGCTGTGCCTGCAGGAGAAGCCAAACTGCCCTGGAGCCAGGAAGGATGAACTGCTGCTGTGTCTGTGTGTCCCACCTGGCTGCCAGCACCAATGGAAGCCCAGTATACACTTTCAGAAGATTTTCTTCCCCTTGAAACTTAGTGGCCACTCTCCATCTTTTGCTTACAAGCTTAGCAAGAATCTGCTCATTTGGCCAGCTTGTCACTGCATGCTCACAACGCCGGAATGCAGAGCCATGTACCAACACGTCCCTGCATAGAGCAGTGCCTGCACTCGAGTCCACCTTGTTGCATTTTCACAGTTCATACTAGCACATGACAGCACTGCAGGGCCAGAAGTAATACCTGCCAACAGCACTGGCATGTGAAAGAAAACTACTGAGAAAGCTTTGATTTTAGTGACCTAAAGGCAAGAAAAAGAGATCACATTGTCTGGTGAAATCTAACAGTGAATTTGAGGGAAGCAGTATGTTCTCTTTGTAAAGGATACCAGACACCCATGATCATTCCTGACCATAAAAACTTCATTTGTTAGGACACTAACATATATTATTTTATTTTAATGCTCTCCCTCAAGTATTTTCAGCTCATTTACCAAAATTTGTCTTCTAAAAAAAAAAAAAAAAAGAATTTAATTTTGCTAGGACAGGAACAATTGATAGTAAAACATCCAATAAATAAAGATGAGACAAAGTTGTTTCAGAATAAATCTTTAAAAGATCTCCTTTGAAAATAACTCCAAAACTCAAACAGGAAACTTCTGGGAGGTGTGTCTTTGACAGCCAAACATGTCAGCACCAGGAAATGCTTCATGTCTTTATTATAGCTGTCAGGCTTATATCATAACCACAATAGCTTGGTGAGTTTATAACATTGGCAGAACGTCTGATGAAAATCAGTTAGATCTTATGGTGAGAAATAGAGAAGGCCGAAAACCCACTTGGAGCTAACAGAGATGCAGGTAAGATGCACAGAAATGAGTTAACAGCATGACAAGATTATTAAATGAAATCTGTTTACTACAGGATGTCTTATGGACTCAAGAGTTCAGACAGAAAAGGTTGGTTTTATAATGAACCCATTTTAACCATAAATAACAAAGCTAAACTACTGCAGTACACACTCCTAGAGAGTATTAAAGTAACTTGTTTAACAGGCAACATGTGGCTATTTCTCCTCCAGTCTGAGTGCACAGATGACAGTTTCTGCTCTGACTTTCTCCTTTTTGGCCATGCAAATCCTTCAGCAAGAACAGGAGAGAAGCTGAAATGACCAAGGCATGGCAGCATTTTAATGTTTGTGTCCATTATTAAGTGGAGAATTCAAGCTGCCCAGCTGATAAGATAATGTAGCTGCATCGTCACCGTCACATTGCAGCAGAGAAATTTTTGGCCTGATAGCTTTATTTTCCTGTTTGTTTGTTGGGGAGTTGTCTTGGTTTGAAAAACAGGTGTCTGTCAAGGAAGGCAGGAGCCTCCCTTGAAATGGAAAATGCAACCCCCTTCCCTCCGAATTATTATAATTTCGAATTTAAGGTGCTTTCAGGCAGAGATATGAAGAATAGGAATAACAGTTCTTTACATATATATATATATATATATATGTAAAGAACTGTGTGAGCAGGGCAGGTGCGATGGCTCTGTCAAAGCAGTGATCCTATAGAAGGGGCTGCTCTTCCTCGGAAGGTCCAGTGGTGGCTGTGTAACTCCTGTCCCCTGGGAACCCAGTGGAAAGGGTGTCTGTGGTGTTGGGAATCTCAGATTATATCCAGGATGGAATGCTTGGTTCCTCCCCCTGGGTGGAGCATCTTACAATGGGATGATGAGTCATGAGGCCAGGCGTTGATGGGCTCATTAACAGAAAGACAGTCCGGGGGGAGGAGGCAAGGAAACACTGCCCCACCTGGTTTCAACAGCTCATGAGGATGGTAATAGAATACACTGCAACCCAGGACAGGAGTTTTTTTTGTGAAGGCTATTTCTGGATTTTAAAAGGTAGTTTTACTGCCTGTCAAACATTACTTTGCATACGTGAAGATAAGAGAACCTTAAGGGTATTTCCCAAAACATGCTTTCCAGTGCCTGAAGTGCTGTTTTTGGGACATGTATCCAAGACATGGAAGGCTTTATTTGCCAATGGGAGATCTGGAATGCTGAATGGCTGTGAAGACGTTTTCTTTTATTGAGTCAAGCCCTAAGGTGATCGTATTTTCAGTATAACAATGAGTCAATTTATCCCCACTGGGTTATGGGAATTTTTTTATGGTACCATATATGCTGCATCTGGCACACAAGCCTATTAAAACCCCAGGCTAAATGAATTGTAATGTTACCCATGCAGTCTGGAAAAAAAGAAACAATTAAAAATAAATCTATCACTGAAGAAAGATTCTGCTAAGTTATTTTATGATTTGGAGAGCAAGTCTTAAAAAAAAAGAACTATCCCCAAATCCTCTTGTCTAAACAAGCCAATCTCATCAAATGATAGCTGTTTTTCAGTTGCATCATCAATATCAAAACTGTTCTACTTCATTAAGAGAACAAGATATTTAGAGCAAGATGAATCAGGAAAGTTGCAGGATTGTGATTTGGCATTCTGATTTGCTGTTTGTCCAACGTGGAAAAAACTACATTTTTCAGTATTTTTTACACAAAGAAATATTTCTAGATTAACAAAGAGTGTAATTTAACACTGCCTAATAACAAAGGGTATTTAATGTTCACCCGGCATCCCGGCTGAGCTCTGCTGATGGGAGCTCAGGCCCCAGGCAGAGCTTACCTTGGAGGTGTAGGTGTGTCCATCGGAGCCGCAGACAGCGCTGGAATGTGCCATGGGACAGGGCTTGCACTTTGCTATGTTGGCTGCTCCAGCCCAGTGCTTCTGGGCCAAGTTGCCTTTCTTTTGTCGAAGGCTGTAAAATAAGACACACCACGGTTGTTGGAAAGTTTGTATAAAACAGAAGAATTAGAACTTCTCTGAATACAGCTGGATTTTCAGTACAGCATTAATTTAGAATCATTTCAGTTGGAAAAGACCTTTAAGATCATCAAGTCCAACCATTAAACCAGCACTGCCAAGTCTACTAAACCATAATTTAAAGCAAGTAAATTAAACACAGCTCCTAACAATGCTTTTATAATATGGCACATTATAGCAGGCAATCTAAAAAGTCATAAGTTGGTAGGCAGCTCTAGATTTATAACACTTGGTGGTTTCATTTAGATTTATAACTACAAATGATTTCACTTCAGAATACATCATTTCTTGAGCTACACAGCATTCTGGTGATGCAGGCAACATTACACCAGGTTGTATTTAGAGACATTTTCACCAGGCCTTCTCAGAGCTGCCAAACTACTGCTAAAGTAGCAATGATTTTAAAGCTAAATCCTTAAAAAAACATTGCAATTTATACTGTGCTTATAAAAATGTATAGACTCACTAAGCACTTTTGTCACTGTAGGGGCAGGAGCCCTCTTGACATACCAGCTACTGAACAATCAGCTGAGGTTCTCAGATCAATCAGAGTCCCCCCAGGAATGTCATAAAGTCACAGAGAGCATCTCCAAATCCACCAATGTGTGCCCCTAGGGAGTGACTGCCATTGTTTTCAAGTCACAGAATACTCAATTACTGCATTAAAAATGTCTATAAAAAAAGACATCTGCTCCAAAAACTTACTGCAAAACACGTGCCATTGATTCTGACTAACGGCTCATTTTCCTGTCATAATGAACTACTTGACTGAGAGGACATTAAGTAATTATTGCCAGCCTAATGTTGTAAACTGATAAGAAGTTTGCTTTAGAAACCCCAATCCAGTGGAACAATGCAGATTCATTTTGGTCATGTGTACTTGTCTTTCACTTGAAAGCATTTACAAGGGAAGGCAAAGCATCGCAGCAGTTTTGCTGGAGACTGGTAGAAAAATAACTGCCATCTGTTCTTGTACCACAGGAAAAAAAGATATAACAGTTCAGCTAGAAACACATTTCAATGTGCTGCTGAATGGCTTTATCACAGCATTAGAAAAATATATACAGATATTTTTTAAAGGAATTTCACTACAGCTTGCAACTTGCCAACTCTGATGTAATGACATATTCAGCTGCTAAATAATATAAATTCTGTTCTTTCATCTCAGTCCCAGTTTTCCTCAAGTCTAACCTTTGCCAGAGATGAACCTACTACTAAGAAGATTGTGTCCTCAGAAGGAATCCAATCATGATATAATGAACTATGAAAACAGAAGCTAAGTATTTAAGATGAAATTCCCTTGTTATTTTAAGAAGTCTCCCTAATGCAGAGAGCAGCACTCCCTGTTTCAGATGCATTCTGCCTCACAAAGGTACCATTATACCAGACGCCTAAATGCTGTGGATAGTTGGTTACTTAGCTCTGAACCCCCTAAAGTAGCTCTGTGGATCTGATCTCTTATGCTGAGGTTGTACAAACTGTTTATTTAAGTTTTCCAGAGTAACTGATTTCTCTGCAGCCCCCAACCATGCTTTGTTATCAACATGTAATGAATATCTTATTTTCTTGAACTCTTAGGATTATGGGCATGACTTTTGTTTTTTTTCAGCTTGACAGGAAAGTTTCCTCATTTACTTTACTTACAGCCCTGCACTTCTGACAATGCACAAACTCAGAGTCAAAAATATGTTTGAATGTCGTACTGTAGATACTGATGACCAGAGTCTGGAGGCAAGTGCGAAAGGAGCTGTGCTTCTCCTCTGGAGACTGCAGAAGGTCATAGCACAAAGCAGACCTTTTACCTTTTCACTGACTTTAATTTCCACAATCTCAAAAGATAGATCCTTTGCTATACATAAAATTGTTATGAAGAACATTTTCCGATTAGTTATAGAAAAATGGCTAAGAAATGCTAAACTTGAAGGGTGTGATTTAGTGCCATCACCATCAAAGCCATCAGCCATGAAGCGTGGAGGATGGAGAGGAGTGAGTGAACTAACGAGCACCTCATCAAAATTAAATATATTGCAGTTCTTAGCTAGACTGATGACTAACAAATCACAGGATCTGAGTGGCAAGTATAAAACAGATTGTAGAGCATTTGTGGACCACACTTCATCAGGTATTCTACACTATAACCTTAAAAGAAACGTCCACTCAGGACTGGGCTGCTTAGATTCATATTGCAAAGCCAGTTCCTATTGGAAAATTCTTCTGGAGCCGATGATGTTTTTCACTCTTCCATCATCATTTAAATAAATAAAAAAAAGAAGTAATTAAAGTTGATTGTTTCAAGCCATTCCAGCAGCTCAGGGAGCCTGGTGGCCCTTTCCATCACTTTACTGAGAGTAAAAAGAACACACACAGCCTTAGGCCTGAGCTCTGTTCTCACAGCAGCTGCCTGGAAGACAACACCAAGTCTGGTGTGTCCCCTCAGCTGGGACCAGAATGGTTTCACCTGAGCCCGATTTGCTGTGTTTTGCCTGCAGACAATGAAGGAAACATTTACTCTTCCTAACCCCCACATTCATCTTCAGGATCTTCTTCTGATAATAAAAGGAAGTTTACTCTCTGAAAGAATGATATTTAGTAACAAGAATTCCCTGTGTAGTAGATCTCAAAGCATTTCACTAACGTGAATCAAAAATGAAACAATTTTAGTAGTGCTTCAGATAATGTGTGTAATGAGGCAGGGAATGCTGCAAGAAACCTGCAGCTCCCTCACTCCTGCAGGTGCATGGAACTGGTAGTACACCAATCATTTTTGTTGCAAGAAACAGTCTGGCTTTCAAAAATTAATACATTTTTTCCAAAATGATAGTGCAAAGTGCCACTGTATTTGAAGCCAGTCAAAAGTAATTTTTGTCAGCTTGGCCAAGTGAGCAACAGCTGAAAGTTTTAACCAGATACCCATACTCCACACCCCCACCAAAACTAAGGCTGAGCACCTATCTTGTAAAATGAACATCTCTTTTCCAAAAACAAACATGTCTTTTTCTGCAGTCGTATTTTGAGAGGCTGGATAGGACTTTTGGAAGCTTTTCAATCCTGTAACTCCTAACAACACATCAAACATCCAAACAAACAAATTAAAACCTAGACAAGAACACTGGCTGCCATAAGCAGCCAGCCAGCAAATCCCCTCTCAATGGAAGTGCACATTCACATACTCTGGGAATGCTCTGCTATGCTAATCATCTTGGTTTAGAATAAATATGTCAGAAGCAAGCCAACTTTAATTCTGCTTTAAAACTTGGAGTTGAAAGGATCTACTACTATTTTCACTATTCCAGAAGCTGGAACACATGAATGTTTTGGTCAAGTATTAAGACTTATAGGCAAACCCTGCCTGCTTTTGCTTTGCAGACTGGTGAACTAATGCACCAAAAGGCAGAAGAATTATGGAGTTGGTAAGTTTCACAGAATTCAGCCTCTTGGCTTTTTAATACATAAAGAAATTTCAGCGGTTTAAAGCATTCACAGTTCACACAGGGGGAAAGCACAGTGACTCAAGTTCATTACTCTTTACACGGACACACTGCTCAGCACATACTGCGACAATACAGTGAGCTGACATCTGCCTGGCTTGCACAGGAGCAGGGAGAGTGCCTCAGGCTTTGCAGATGCCACCAGCCAGATGCCAGGATGGTACATGGCACCTCAGGGCAGCCAGAGCCCCAAAGCCACAGACACCTGCATGTCAGCATACGGCTTCCAAGCACAAAGCCTTGGCAATGCAAAACAGAGCTCAGAAGCTTGAGAAGTGGCTCCACTCAAGATTTTATAGCTTCCAGGTGCACCCTGGAGAACCAGAAGCTCAACCCCAGCTGGCAGCCCCAGGGATGGGAATCACCCAGCCCTGTCCAGCTTGGCCGGGAGCATCAGTTCTGGGCACTCAGAGCCTGCTGGGGAGTTTGAACTGTGCCTTTGATTCAGCAAAAGTTTGTCACATAAAACATCTTAAATTGACTCAGATTAAAAAAAAAAACCCAACAACCAAACCCAAAAATGCAAAGCCTTAATTCATGACCAACCCCTGATGGTTGACATAGGCTGAGCTATTTAGGGAAACTCTGTATCTTATAACAATTTTTTCAGGGACAGTACAGAAGAGGGTATATGGAAATAACTTCTGGCAAAGCCAGGGGTCAGAATAAAGATACTTGCAAAAATAAATGATGCTTTGTTTCTTTACATTTACAGTTTGACTTATTTACATTTAATTTTAAATTTGACACCTGTTCAGACTTTTCATTACGAAGAAAATGTACAACATCAAGAATGTGTTACTCTGCTTCAAGATCAGTTATTCCCAAATGCATATAGAGTAAATTAGCAGATTAAGCATTGATGGATTTAGTGCAATCACAAATCAGGCTCCTTTGGCAGGCTGTTGTTTTGAAAGTCCTGACAAACTTTTAGCTTGAAGCAGACAGTAAAGAGAAGTTTCTCCTTAGGACTTTTTTGTTAGGTGAGTTTTCAAAGGTCTGCTGCAAATAAGAGCAGAAAGTTTCTCAAAAACCCCAAAAAATGAGTTACACAATTTTTTCTGACAGAAAGTATCAGGTAAACAGATAGTGAGACTGGTACTGTCTCTTCTTGTTCTTTAACTTGCTGTTTCATTGATGTTACACAAACGTAGAATTTGGATCAATTCATGCTGTAAATTACTTACACCTATTGTGTTTTCTGGGCTTAAAATCATACCACTACTTATTTCAGGTCCTATTTGAACAGTATTGAGCCGGTCAGGAATTTTTTTTTGATAGAACAGGCCTTATGTACAAAATACTGACTTGACAAAACCAAATTATTTCATGGAGATAAACTGGTGTTACTGAACTTTTACTGACATTGCCACTCCTAGCTGGGCTGATTACAGGAAAGGCCATCTCTTCCCAACAGTCTCTTTCAGAGACTTCTTCCAGGAAGCAAAAGTCATCTCACCATCCTCAGGGTCTGCAGGTTCCCTGGAAGGTACATTTGAGTTAGGCACCCACGGGAGGGCCCACCCACTGCAACAATTTTCAGGTAAACCTGTGTCAGGGGGTCTGTGAGTTGTGTACTGGAGTTTTAAATTATAGCTCTCACAGAGACATTCCTCAAGACTAGGATTAACTTCATCCATCCTTCTTTCTTTCTGGATCTTATATCAAACCAAAATTCCTAAGTCACATAAGCCTATTTTAAGCTCTATTAGAACAAAACTGAAAAGTTCAGTGCACCAGAGCTGGTACCAGAAGCTGGAAGGAGCTCTGACAGCAAACTTGAATGGCTTCCTGAAGCTGGAACAATTCACAGTGGGAACAGTTTAAAATGTACTGTCTGTACCTTCTCCATGCCTTATGCAGAGTTTGTTCATGTCCCCCTGAAGGAAGCTTATCACACTGAAGATAAAGCCAGCACTGCCTGCCTGTTTTTATCTCTCCTTTGCATAAGTTATTTCTCTTGCTCTTGAGGAAAAGAATGACAAACCTGAAATTTGCCAGTATAAATGGCAATGTTCTCTTCTCTCTTTGTATCGTTTTTGTATTCTGGTAGAGTTAAGGGCTTGGCCTCATTTCTAGAACATTTCATATTTTTCACAAGAGCTGTGTATACCTTGAGCCACTACCAGTCAAGATCTGTGAAGAAAATAGTCTACACATATTACCTTGAGAAAAAAAAGTACTATGCTATTGAATCTGATACAGACTCTTTATTTAATTAATACAATATTTATTTAATACTGCAAAATGAGAACAGACATATGATTACAGCAATTTCCCTTTACCTTCAGATACAAAGAAAAATAACATGCAACCTTGCATTTTAGCATCATCCCACTGTACTTACGTAGTACCACTTTCCCTGATTTCAGTATTCAAAGAAATAATTTCAGCTATCTGATTTTACTTCCTCTAGCTGCCTTCATATCTTCTCCCGAGCAGATCTGGCTTAAAAGAGCCATAAGAAATAAAAAGGCCACTACCCACTGGTAGATGTGCAAAGGTTTCCATGGGGCTTGGTGATGGCTGGGGACCCTTCTGGCAGAATGAAACTCATTCAAGACTGGCCCCCAGAGTAAATGGATACTCTACTTACTTGCTACTCTTTCAAACAATGACATTGATCTTGGGATTTAGGTCTGTCCAGAGAGAACCAGTAGTCACAGGAGTGTTCCCAGAAAGCAGCTGGTACTCAGAAGATAGAGGTGGAGATGACAAATTTAGGAAAGAGTTAAAGCAAAAATCTCAGCTGTTGAGGTGAAAGTGTACCAGGTGTCATTCCCATGAAATGAAAAACATGCATTTCCAAGGGAATAGGAAGCGCCAAGCCTCTGTTTCTTACCAACAGTAAGAAGACATTCTAAAATAAGCATGGGGGAAACAACATACCAGAAGGAACTCGTTAGCTGGATGTAGGGAAGGTTGAAGGCTGTAGTATAGTGTATGTTTTGCAAGAACACCCCCTGACACATCTTGCAGGGAAAATGCCCTGAGGATTCCTGCATGGATCCCACTAGGTCCAGCTGGCAACCAACTTTGGAAAGAGAACAAAGGACCTGGGGGCCCAGGGTGCTCAGGGTTATTGGTCCTGTAAGATGAAGGAATCCTTTTATTTTTTAACTTTCTGTGTGTTTTAAAGGAAGAAATAACTTGGAAAAGCTGACATAGATTCTGAGGGCCTAGAAGGCCAGGAAAACTGTAGCGAGTTTGATTGAGGTGATGCAACTGCTGCAGGTGACTTCTGAGATCCAGCAACAGGAGCAACTACGTGGAAAAGTTACTCAGAAAGCAGCAAGGTCTGTGTCTAAACAGATACAATACGTCATTTAAATATGGATACTTTTAAACTGCCAGGACAATTAATTTTGCACAGTAACAGGGTCTCAGTACAAGTATCTTTCTGAGATGTTAGTTCCTGGCTTTACTTATTCCTGGACTAAAAATGACAAGGTTGTTTATTAAGGCCATTAGAGAAGCACATCAATTTCCACCTTTGAGTATTTCAATACATAAAAATGGTGTTTGAAAGTTCCACTTACAGTCTTAGCTAACAGTTTATTGTGCTTATAGGCAATTTATTTTTTAACCTAAACTCTAAAAGATTTTCAACTCTTCGACCTAATACATATGCTCAACAGCTGCACAGGTATGAAAACAGGCAAAGTACACAAAGGAAAAGAACCAAACCAAAAAATCCACACATAAAATGCCAGTGCTCTCAAAAGTCATTGTGCTTTCCTGAATAAATAACACAGCTTCTAAACTCTGACTGTTCCCATGAATTTTCATAAGAGAATTATTTTCCTTTTCATCATTATTTTTCCACTAACATAAAAAGGAATCTCAGACACCAAACTATGTAAAAAGAAAATGAAGTGCCTTGAATTTCAAAGGAGGAGGGGAGATAGCAGGAAGTTCGTAATTAAAGCTGAAATCTTATTCACCACTCCTCAGTCTGCAGGAATCTCCAGCAGCCACTTCTGAGTCCTGGATTTCACATGCTGGGTGAGATGCAGGAACCTGGCACCAAGTTCTTAAAGCGTGCAGCAAATGTAATACATTTTTTTTTTTGGCACTGGCCTTCTTTCTGTCCTTCTAGGACAGCTTATTGGTTTTTTCCCCATTACCAAAGAAGAATACATTTTAAAAGGATAAAGGAAGATTTTCTCTGCCCAGGATCTGACTACCTTGATATTAAACTAATGCATTGATCAGGTCTGCCTCCTCCTGCTGGCAGAGCTTGCCAAGATCTCCAAGAAAGCTGAACTGCTGATGGTGTGTGTGATTAATCCGAGCTGTCAGGTTTGTTTGGGGAGGAAACCTGATCCTCTCTCACTATGCCCTGTTTCATGCCATTAGACAGGTTCAAAATTGTTTTCACCAAATCTGGCAGAGCAGCCATTTCCCACCATTTCACTGCTACAGCTCGTATTTCTAGTTCCAGTGTTGAAAGCTGCATAACTATAGCTGTGCAAACACAGGTGCAGGTTACTTAGTAAGGCTAAAATTCAAGGCAGATTTCTTGGCAGCACTTAACAACACTTTAAAGCCCCAACATGACTGATGAATCTCACAGAAGCTGAGGATAGAAAAGCTTTCAAACCATCCTCACTCTTGGCCAAATGCAGAGGTCTGTGAAGTTGAGCACCATCGAAGCTCCAATGTCTCATGTCTCCACAGTCATTCAGCAGTTTGGCAGAATGGAACTGATGAACAAACGAATGGGCTGAAACAGGTGACAGACCCACACTGGGGTCATGCTCAGCTTCATGTCCTTCAGTTCCATTTACAACCCAGCCTTATTTATTCCCCCATGTGCAACACAACCCTTAATTTTTCACTCCAGAAGGCCCTACTGCCCAAAATGTGACTGGTTGGTTGGTTGTTTTTTTTTTTTCTTAAGCAAGAAAGTTCAGAAATCTTATTATCACTTTGTAACTGCAGGGGGAAAAAATCAACGCTGCACCCCCACCCCCCCTCAAAGCATCCTTAGACAGCTCAGCTGCGTTCTGCTTCATTATGTTGCTTTTGTTTATCCTAAGGCAAATAACATGAAATCCTCACCAAAAAAAATTGACATTTTGCTGGTAGGAATAAGAAAGTAAAGGAATTTTAAAAATACAGTAAAAATTTTTGCTCTTAAGACCATAAATCAAATGTTTCTTTCTAAAAATAACTGCACAGTACTCCGGTTCTGCGAATACTTGGCACCATGGTTCAAACAATCAGTTATGAGCTGTGCTAGCAAAATATTTGCCCCTTCTGACACATTTTATTATGAGAGATGCTTATTAAATTCTCAAGAAAGCTACAGCAGATTAAGCTGCTGAGGATTTTTACAATTAGCATTGATTACCTAAGAATTAATGTGTGATTCCTGAATAGAATTGGCTTGTCAAACAACAGACAATTAAAAAAAATAATCAAACCCAAAGCCACCTCCAGAGTGTAGTCAAAATCCACTGTTCAAGGTAGGTTTGGGGAAATAATCAGAATGCAGTTTCCCATGTCAGAATAAAATGAATGTTAGTGAAATGCATGCAAACTGAGCCAGTTATAAATACTATGAGGAGCTGAGTAATTTAAAAATCCCATCCTTTTTAGCATCTAAATAGGCTAATGCCCCTGTTGCTTATTCAGCACTGCTGATTTATAGAGCTCAGTACTATGAACATCTGAACATTCTGCTGAATTTCTCACCGTATTCAGCACTGCCTGACTGGTTATTTGATGCTGGAGATGGAGTTCATAATATCTATACCATTTCCAGTTTCTCAGATGAGGCCATCAGAAGCGTTAACCAATCTTACACGAGGCTGCATCTTAATGAAAGGTGACTACAGCTTCAGGAAGGTCCCAGCTGATAGACAGGATTTACATAATCCCATTAATTTATGATACAAACTGAATGCACATGATCCAGAGTAGGGACAGCACATGGTGAAACACACCTTTAGGTAAAATTTGAAGATGAATTCAATTGACATACTTGCAGAAACTGCAAGATACTCATTTCATGAGGTACTTCCACTGAGTGTTTAAGATTTCACTTTGCTGTGACCTTGAATGATGAAGTCCAGCACCCATGCATTACAAACCATCCCTTCTTCCCATATTCTTTGACCATGTAACTCCATAGGCTCCTCTACCATGGAGGTTATGGTGGTGTTAAAAGGCAGTGTAGCAACTCATTTGTAGTTTCAGCATTTTACAGCTGCTTCCTCAGAAGTTGATTTTACTGTGTGAAAAAGTAAGACTCAATCAGTGGCATAGTTAGATAGAAAGCGTAACATTACCTAGGACTTTAACAGGTTTTGTTAAAAAAACCCAAATGATTTAAATACTTTGCTGCTGAGTTATTACACAGGAATCAGTTAAGCTTAAGATGTGCCACCTTATTTTCCATCACTTCTTGCCACCCAAATTTCATTTCAGTTACTCACTATTGATTCCTTGGACTCCATTCTTACTCTTTCCAATTTCTCTGCTGCTGTGGTAGAAATCTAGGGATTGCACTAATTCTTTATCACTGCAAATTAATGCTATTATTTTTCCCCAAATGTTGTTGCATTTCTTCAAAAAACACTTTTCTCAAATCCTACAGTCTGTGGTCTCCCTTCTACCCGACTGGCTTTGATTTCTCCTCTAGCCCTATTTTCCCATGATCTGGTCAGCTATTTTATGGAAAAATTTATAAAATTGTGAAAAAATTGCAGTGTCCTTTCTTACTCACTGTTGTAGTTAACCATTTTGATTCCAATCTTTCGGTCTTGACTACTTTGCCCTGACCTCTTCCCCCTCAAACTCCTTTTCCTCATACTTTTTCCCTCCTACTTCTGAAACTTTCCTCTGCTTCATTCAACCTCAAAAATGAGGCCCCTTGGAGAAGCAGTTATTTCTTCATCTACTCTTACCTGTTCTTGCCCTCTCTGCTAGGATGTATCATATTAAGTACTATATTCTCTCTAAATGGTACCTCGATGTCATTTTGGTGCTTTACCTGGAATAGTTTAGTCTTCTTACCTTTCTACACTTGAGTCCTTGGAAGTCTGAGAAACTTTATAGTGTCCTCTCTGGTTTATTGTTCTATCTCTTTGCACTATTATTGCTATTTCCTCTCAAGAACATCTTGTCCACATTAGAAGCTCACTATGTCAAGACCAAATATACTGTATTTCTTCTCACATCTTCTTCTCTGTTTTTCAGCTGCTGTTCCCCTGTCATCACATTTGTTATCTGGATTTGTTCTTTAACTATGTCCCCCTTCCCAGCTGCAGACCAGAGCACATTATCCTTCTGCTTTCCACAATGTCCAAGGGGCAATCATAAATTTAGCTATGTCCTGTATCTTCCTTAAATTCTCTCCGATTATCTAAGCAATCATTCTCCCATTTCACTTGTTTACAATCTATTCTTCTCTTATTTTTAGTCTGTACACTACTTAGGGTACAAATGTACTTTTACATTTAGGCCTAATTAGTAAATAATACTTTTGGTGAGGGCAGGACATATTTGCAAATGTAAAACACGAAATAAGGGTTTGTTTCTTTCCAGAGCTGGAAACTAATTTACATGCTCTGAGATACCTTCTTTATGAACCCATTTCCTTACATCTAAAGGAAGCCAAAGGCTGGTTAAATCTTCCTCTGAGGGTTGCATGACAGCAGCTGTAAGGCTGTTTTTTGTATTGATAACTGTGCTTCAGATTCATGCTCTACTGATCCTAATTTTTTCTCTACCTTTTGGAATATAGCAGAGGGCCCTCTAAACACTGAATATCAGCAACACTGAAACTTCAGCTTGTATTTCCTACCCAGCATCTACAGCCAATTTATCTCATCTTGATGGTGATCCTGAGGTGTCAGTGTCAGAGCTGTTCTCACAGCTGTGAGGAGGGCAGGGTTTCCATTTCAGCACTCACATTTCTGGTGCGCTGTAGAGGGCTGGGTGAAACTCATTATGAAATAAAAAAGCTCTCATTGTGTTTCATCCATTTGAGTTTCTAAAAGGACTATGAACCTGTTATACAGGCAGCTGGCTCAAAATGAAGCAAAAATTTCTGAACTAATGAAGGAATTAATTAACAAAACCCCCAGATTTCTGAGCTAAGATACAGTGTTGTTGCAAATAAAATATTTATACACAGAAAAATCATAGAGGCTCAAGAAATTAACTGTGGATGAGGTGCTAAGCAGGAATGACCATGGTGTAATTCAGCTTGGCAGTCTTGGGCTCCAGGTAAACTGGAGTAGCTAAGGCTACAAAAATCTGTCACAGGACTTGAAAGAGATTTAAAGCTGTCCAGAATAATGGCACGCACATTACAACATAGGGCAATGAATAATGGACAGAATAATTTATGCAACAAAACTATGAAGTGTCCTTTTTATTAAACATGAACCAGCAATTTAAATGCCAATAAGGTACAAATACAGAATTTATAAAGAAGAGGAAAGAAGCAGAGGATGTAGAAGTCTCCTGTATTTCTGTCTGCTGAACTGCAAGGCACGAGACTGGATGCCAGACTAGAGGAGCATGTTTGAGTCTTCATTAGTGTTTTCATCTCTTTTCAACCAACTCTGTTCACCTGACTTCTTAACTCATTAAACAAATCAACAAAAAAACTCACATTATGTTTTACTACTAAGGTTAATTAGTCTTCCACAATTGAGGATCACTGATTGTAACAACCAACTAATTAGAATGGTTTGTTTTGTTTCATAAAAGAAGATGGATTGCATGGTGATCAAAGCTAGAGGCCAGATAAATCAGTGAAGCAAAATTCCCAACTGTCACTCCCCATACATATTAAAGAACACTTTCCTAGATATTATCATAATAAAGCTGACAGTGGCAGTTGCAATAACAAAACTAAGCAGACTTCACTGTTTCTTAATAATATTAGTAAGCAAGAAAAAGTTGAAAGGCTCAAAAATTTTGCCAGTGAAAGGAGAAAGAAAAAGGGGAAACAGAAGAAAAATTGAGAAAATTGTAAGAGAACCTGAAGTTATAAGGTTGCATTCTGCATTGGTGACAGGCTGAATGTTAATTCTGAACAAAATATGTTAAAGTTGAGTGCAAACAATGTTGTTAGTAAAAACTTTGTAAAGACTTACTTGCAGAAGTGAAATAACTTCAGTAGTTGAAATATCTTCAGCAAGACCTCTACAAAACTATTCTTTTCTTGTAGAGTTGCTACTTGAAAAATTTGCAGATTATTGATTCAGTCTGGGTCAGAACTGTGGCTGTAGGAGAAAACTCTTCTAAGCCAAATCAAAACTGTTGTAACAGTCCTTCCATGACTCCCTTAAAAAATTGGCTGCATTATAGTTTAGGTTTGAAGGACAAATAAAAATACAGTGAAAATAATTGGGATTTCAAGGAAGTGCACAGCATGCTTTAGCCCTTGGATGTATTTTCTTTTCTTGGAAAATTAACAATTTTGGAATTTGACACGGTTGTAGAAGAGCCTCTAGGTACGAAATTGTTCTTTATTTTAAAACTGCATCACATTGTATAGAGGTTGTCTATTCAGATGTGTGAGGTAACATAAGCCCTCACTAAGGGACAAAATAATTTCTTTTCAAAGTGAAGACCTAGACAGGAGAAAAGCACAGTGACTGTCAGAGAATGTTTATTTCATGACAAGTTCTGCTGCTGGAGTTAAAAGTAAAATGTAAACAAAACACTGCAGTAATTAGAGTGATCACATCACTAAGTGTTCACAAGATTTGTGAGCTTTTTCTCATCCTAAATCCTGCAGGTGTAGTAAGAGGTCCTCAGAACACTCTGAAGCTTTCCCTGGAAAAGTATGAAGAGAGATAATGATAGAAATTGCCTATTCTTCACTAGGCACAGAAAATAAGAAAAGTTGAGGGCTATTGGGAAAGTTTACTTTGCAATATTATTACTTATTAAAGATACTGTCCCAGAAAATGGAAAAGAAAGGAGACCGGGGATGTTTTTTAGTAGTTGGCATTCATAAGAAACCAGTGAAGACCCAGGCAAAGGATTTCATCTTTCAGAAATCATAATACAATATGTTTAATATCTATAATTTTAGAAATAAAATATGAAAGCAGCAATGCTGGATCACTTCCAAATAATGAAAAGAGGAGAAGAAATATCTCTGGACACTTTTCCAGGAGCAAATTCATACTCTGTCTCCAGAGATAATAATGAAAGATAATGTTTTATTTTCTTTAGGAGCAAATGATAATTGAATACTCGAGTCAATTGAGCTAATTATATTGGAGCTACCGACTCTCTTCACAAGCTTAACATGAAATAAATTTGTCATAGCATGGAGACAGGAGGTGCTGACAGCACCATTCTGATTTGACTGACTTCTCAAAGGTGTGCTGGGAAGTCATGGGAGTGGATTTTATTTACAACAGCAGTACAGACTCTGAATCCTGAGTGCCAGCTGAGTGCCATAACCATCAGGCTACTGGGTGAATTTGGCATAATTAAAGAAGAGATCAAATCCTTTCTCCAATTAAAACCAAAGGAAAGGAATAAAACCTCCAGACTTTCAGGG
>NW_008237902.1:775894-809318 GCF_000691975.1 Corvus brachyrhynchos
GGGGAAAGAAAAGTCAATAACCACTCACCAGAAGATCCAGAAGATTATTCTACCTGAGTGACAAGGCTTGAACCTCTCTTTTTTACATTCTACATTAAAGGTCTCTTTGTCATCCTACTCACATTTCTGAGGTGAGAGACTTTCTTGTCAAGAACTATTCTTTACATTGCTAGAAAATGTTTTGTTGAATTGACAGGAAAACCATTTTGTCAGAAGATTCCAGAACACATCTACTCAATGCTTAAAGCTGAAAGCTTGTTTTTATTTTAAGCTTATTTCTATTTCCCTTTCTCAAAATGTTCCAATGTAAAAAAAAAATCTCAGCAAGGAGTCGAGTGCAGACTGAGACTGCAAAGGCTACACAGATAATTCTACAAAGTTAAGAGCTAATCCAAGAACATTAAAACCCCCACAGTTTTAAGTACTTTATCTAATTGCAATATTTGATTTCAGAGGTGGCAATTTTAAACTGACTGCAGTGCAAGCAGTTCATCTTTTTTTTTTTTAAAACACTAGTTGGAGTAGGAAATAACTCTATGGAGTGTGCCAGAAATCTTGATTTTTTAAGTTGCAGTTACTGAACATTCTGTGTTTACTTGCAATGAATCTTTTAGGATTTCATTGTGAAAGTAGAGAACATAAATGCAATAATTGATAACAAAATGAAGGCTTGATAATTCTCTCTTAACTAATTTGAAAACTTGTTAATCTTCCTACCCCCACTATTCCACAAAGATTTAATAGCACAGATCTGTAGAAATGTTTCCTTATAATTACGTTCCATTAATGTAATGGAATCTTTCATTATAGATTTCCTATTTATTTTTTTATTTTAGACAGCTCTGAGCTGTAGCCAGTTAAGTAGCCTTGAATGAATACAGAGATCAAAGACATCATAGAATAGTTTCAGGTGGAAGGGACCTTTAAAACATCATTGAGTCCTAACCCCTGCAATGAGCAGGGATGTCTTCCTCATGTCCATGGTTTTTTCTGCCCTATTTCTTAAGATGTAGAAGATGCTCACAGGAATTAAATTATCATATATTACAAGACTGCTTTAAACCTTGAGATACAAGCAATATTCCTTCAAAAGTGTGCTAAGGTATTACTCTTCCTGCCTAAAAGGTGAATGGCTTAGCATCACCTATTTGGAAGTAGAACAGTGACACCTGCACAGACATATTTAAAGAAGCAAAATATTTTGGGTTGATTTCTAATTATGTTTAGTACTGCCCACAGACAAAGCTTTGAACAGACTGTACTTTGGTTGCTCATGCCCATAAATAATGTCATCTGTGGTTCATTGGTTGAAGTAATCTGATACAAAATGACCAAACTGAAAATCTGTAGGTTGAACTCTTGCTGAGCTCTGGCAGAGCACTAAGGAGGCAATCATATAAGCTTTTTAATGAAAAGAGAATGATAGATATTGAAATATTAAAGAAGCAGGAAGTAATAGATTAAAAGTTAATTTTGATAACATAACTTGTACCAAATAAGAAAGTGATTGATGCAAGAAACTCCTTTTTATTGTTTTCATGTGCTATTTCTTTCACAAGAGTGCCATTAGGTGGAACTGCATGGCTCTGGAAAGGGATCAAACACCAAAGACTACCTTTTTCAATTTCATATTTTAGCTGACTTTCACCTCTTTGTTGTTAATCTAGTTTGGAACTGGCAAACCTCTGCGGAAATGTCTCCACAGTGTAAGTTTTTTGCAAGCTTTAACTCAAAAATGAAAGCTTGTTGATTAATTCCTTGGGGTGATCTTGGATATGGTTTCATCATTTTTCCTAGTGAAGTTTTGTGCCTGAAACGAAGGATGTTGAAGGAGATGTGAAATTTAGCAGAACTCTGCTGGAAACCACTCTCAGCTTTGGAGGAGCCAAAGCTTCCCCCTCAGCAGAGCCCTCCACGTGAGTAGGAAGCTGTGAGTACTCAAGGCAGGAGGTATAGAAGAGCCTGACCCAACTGATCAGAATTTCAGCCTGTTGTTATTTGTGCCTTCCACTGCCAGGGAAAGGCTTTAGAAGCAATAACCAGCAAATCTCAGCAGTGCAAAGGTAAAATAAAGAACTGTTTTGCAAACAATAAAGATCAGTTTTTAGTTGGTTTAAAAGCTCTGTGTGTTGAGTCTGTATCACATGGAAGACACATGGTTGGAAAAAGCAGCAAACTGGCAGCATCAAAAGAAATGCAGTATTTTTAAGGCCTGATTTGCAAATTTCATACAAACTGTATTGTTTTTAATATTGACTGCAATTGGAATGTATAATGCCCTTTACCAGAAGGCAGATTTTAAATGCAGCACATGTAACGTTTTTTCCAATATAACGGGATATGTGAAATTGAAGAAAAACTTTAATAAAATTCCTTTACTGTAAACTTCAGTCCCATCTTACAAAGCATAGCTTTTGTTAGCACTAAAAAGACTTCGACTGAACACATTCATGTCCTGGGGCTTCTACAGCAAAAACCAGCAATAAATTTAGAATCTCCAGTAAACAGATTATTGTATAAATGCAGAGTAATTTTCGGTGCATTGGAGGTCATTTGTGAACATTAAATAATAATTTATGACTGACTGGATTACTCAACAGACTTCAGACAGGGATAAAAAGCAGGAGGCACATACTAAATATTATCACAAATTTGCTTCCAGCAATTCTATGGTTAAGATTTTTACTGAAAATACAGAGAAGGTGAACCAGGAAATACATCTGTAACTTACTGGGCTGTGGTAAACCTGAAAATATTGGAGATTCCAAGTCGTGCAAGGATTAACATAGTCATAGAGAAAGTCAGGCAACAGCTCAAGCAAAAATACACCCATGTGACCTCCAGGGTCAATGATCAAATGTAGTGCTGCTGACAGGAATCCAGGGAGCTGTGGAACCGCCCTCCTGGATCCCACATCCTCTTATACTGACCTGTTTGTATGTTAATAATAGTGATGATGATGTATGAAGATTGATTGAAAAAGTATTGAAAATCCAGGAATTATGAGGCTACTCCATATGCAAAGCATAACAGCTTCTTAGAGAATGAGGATTCAAAGGCAGTGAATCCCTTCCAATTTTATTCATTTGTTCATTATTCATTTGTTGGCAAATCTCATGACATTTGCCAAGCAGATGACATTTATACCAATTACTGTTTTCATTTCTTGCTCACTCAAAAGTGAGCAAGAGGAGCTTTACAAACAACAAAAAAGCCAACGTCTCTTATGCTATCAACATCTCACAATCCAAGTCAGGAACAGACAAATGCCATGGAGGAGGTGACTGAACTTTTAACTCTGTCTTCTTCCAGATATCTCGAGGGAAACAGGAACTTTTGGATACTAACTTAGCTTTGGATGGTAGCTCTTAACATGCTGATAAGAACTACGTCAAGAGGTTTATATATCACCAATTCTATGCTCTCCAAAAGAACCCACGGAGATGGTAAAACCATTGAAGAACAAACATGATGTTGCCCTTATTTTACCTTTCATATATTTAAGTTTTCCTGCTGGCTTGTGTTTCCGATGAATCTGCTGCACAAATTTACAATCACAAGTTCACTGTCAGACACGCATTTTATATTATGCATTATACATTAGCTTACATGTTAGTCAGAGCTCAAAACTCCAAACACTGCATTTTATATATAGTTTATATGTAATGCTAAATGAGGTATGGCTTGAGTTTATTTCGAACTCTCTCTCCCCTACCTTTTGTTATCATGTTAATAAAAAAAGTTTTACATTACAGAGAAAAGTAATTAGTGTATGTTTCAATTGAGGATGAAACAAATACAGAATGCTATGTTATGGAGAAGTGCTTAAAGCAGCAAATTGCACACACATTTACAATATATATCAATTTAGAGATCACAAAGCATCAAAGTCAGAACTGTTCTCCAGAAAGCTCAGGTGAAAGCCCACCTGGAATAAAGACTTCCAAGCTGCACGCATTCTACCAGGGCTGATGGAAGAATATCAGAGGTTTAAAGCAGGCACATCGAGAACAGCCATTTAAAAGAGGGAATTAATTTAAGAAATAAAGATTAAAATCTTAACAAGTGATGACTCAGTCATTGAAAAACCAAAGATCTGTAAAGACTTTAAACAGCAAGAAGACAAATTGATAATTTTTGGTTTCTTTCTTCACTGATTTCAGCAGTCAAACCCAATGATCTCTGTTACAAAGGAAAACTGAAACAGGCAAGAAGAATGTCTTTTTAAGAGAGAGAGCTTCATTTATAAGAAAAGACTATGAACATTTGCCCAATCTAATCAAATCAAAATCATAGAAGGTCATTATTTGAAAATAAATACTGAGGAACCATTTAGGAAAACTCCAGAAGTTGTAGCTGGATTTGAATAAATTTAGGCTAGGTATTAGCAGGTTTCCAACCAGAAAGGTTTAGATGTTCAGGATTCATGCAAATGGTGTACAGGAGGCAAAAAACCTTATTATTGTTAAGATAGAACTTGATAGGCTTATGAAAAAGTTTATTTGATAATTTTGCAGAGTATTAGTACTTTTGCAGAGGGATTAGATTTAATGATCCCAGAAGTCACTTCTAGTCCATTTTTATCTACTGCTACAAGCATACAACTAGATGTACTAAGAGCAGGAATATTACAAAGAGGTATTCAACTCATTCAATAATAGTAGCTTTAAATGCAAAAACTATTTATAAATGTTAATTAAAGTGCAGAAAAAAAGAAGTTATTTTCTTGTTCTATTCAATATAAAAACGTTCTGATAATAGTGAAGGTACCCAGAGGTATTCAGGTGGTTTCAGTGAGTGCTCTGAAACTGGTCTAAAAGGCACAATGCAGCAGGAGATTGTCTCAATAACCATTGTGTTTCCTTTGCGCTTGCAGCAGCCTCAGGGTAAAGCACAGCACAGTGAGACCGGAGCTGCAGGGTAAAAGCCAATGACCTCAGCAGTGAGATGTTCACCCAGCAGCCTGGCACTTGGTGACTGTGAGTAAAATACACTAAATCCCCTGCTGACAGTAAGAACAAGTTCATCTGCTGGCATGGCCAATGCAGACAGGGATGAGGACACACTCTAAAACCCATTATAAAAGAACTGTGCATTATCATATATTTCAAAAATTCCTCATGTCCGATAAGAGTCCATCACCTTGCACTACTCTAATGAGCTCTAAAGCTGATGAAGCATGAAGCAGTTCTGTGAAGAGCAGAGTGGCTAACTGGTCTTGGGATGCAGAAAGTCCAGGCTATTGGTGACATTCTCGTGCAATTCCCATGGGAGATGTCTGTGCTCTGCCTGACCACGGTTTTTCATGTGGACATTTTTCTGTGGAAGTTTGGAAATTCACGGTGTAAAAATGCATGGTGTAAAATTCGGGCACATTTTGCTTGGAGTCAGTAATCCTATTTGAATTCAGATTTAAAGATGACTGCAGTACTTAAAGTCAAGGAAGGATCTTTCATAAATTTGTTAATTGTTCAGGGGTCTTCTACCTCTGAGTTTTCAAATACACTGAAGTCAACAGCATACCTAGAGCTTGGGAAAGCCAGAAAACAGCTGAAAAGGAACATGAATTGTCTGTTGAGGGGACGTACCACAGCCAGCTTCCTCCAAGAAGTAATCAGCTGGAGGAATTTTGTGCAGAAACCCCTGGCAGCAAGTAGGTCATTCTCAAGGCTCAGAACTGAACGAGCTCATATCATCACATCAGATCAAAGCCAGTCCCTCCACAGCCGCTCCCCAGGGTCTCTTTAGTTAAAAGCAATTTAATGTAGGCAGAGCTGAACTGAGAAATGGACCACTTGGAGAATGAGACCTACAGTTTAGAAATGATCCTGTTCAGTAGAGTAAGATCTGCTTTTAAAACCAGTGAGTGCTGTTCCAATATTCAAACACCCTTGAACTGAATCCCCGGCAGTTACTGATGGAGACTGTCTTGGAGGAAAGCTATTAACCTTTGGGAGTTCATGCTTAGATCATAATTTTCATAATCAAAATTTTAGAAATCATGGTAATGGGGAATTAAGGATAGTGCCCAAGTCTTATGCTATTCTCTCTTAATAGTCAGTGAAACCCTTGAGCCCTTACAGATTGATGGCACATCACACCATGTGCTCTCTGTCTTATTAAAAGGCAACTTGGACCACATAACAAAACAAACATTCCTGATTTCCATGTGTCTGTTACTTGTCTGCTGCAAAATTCCAATCTATTGTGCTGCAGTAGAGGCATCCTTTGTTGTTGGGCAATCTGGAGATGAAATACTTTTAAAAGCTCTCAAGTTTCCTCCAAGGACTTGCACACATCACTTGCACACCCCTTGCACATCACATTATCTGCTGCACTTGGCTGTGACCTCAAAGGCCCCTCTCTGATTTTCCTGATTCTCATTTCTCTTTCTGGACAAACAGCACGAGCCACAGTTAAACTGTGCAATGTACTGTGAGGAACTGGATATTAGTAAGAATAACAGTCTTTATAGAGTAATGCACTAGAGTTAACAACTTACAAAAAATACCCCAAACAACAAACATTTACTCAGTCCTGTTCCTGTCTAGAACATTCATTCACTGAGGAATGAAGCAACTCTCCAAGATCCTGTCAGAGCTATCCTTGGGAATAATAAGCCTAAATTCTGGCAATTTCCCCAGTACAATATCTCTGTTTGAAAGAAATTTAATGCAACCTGTTTGGTCTTGTGATTGTGTGTTTAATCAAATATTTCAATGCTCTTTCTTCTGAAGCAAAAATCTATGCCAATAGAGTAAGCAACACTCAGCACCAGAGGTGGATAAAAGGTTTTCCATAAAAACATTTTAAAATTATTTTTCCTTTTTTTTTTTTTTCCCAGGAAAAGTCAGTTTTAGAGCGTTCAAACCAGCTTGCAGATACTTGTAAATATTGTTGTATTGTTACCTGGGAAAAAAATCCAACATATTTGAAATGGCTTTCTTTTTTAATAAAACAATGGTCAAAAGATTTTCTTTTGACTCTGAACTGGACAATTTTCTTCCCTTAATTCTGAAAACATTTATCAATGAAAACAATTCATTTGATGCCTATAAACAAATCTGCAGTAAAAATTAACTCATAACTGTGAATTCATCCCAGAATTTACAGACCACTAGAGATGCGAAAAAAATTTATAGTATTCATGAGGTTTAGGTTGGAGATGAGAAAAAAGCTGGGCACTGGAACAGGCTCCCCAGGGAGGTGGTCACAGCAGCAAGCCTGACAGAGTTCAAGGAGTATGTGGACAATTCTCTCAGGCACATGGTGGGATTCTTGGGGTGTCCTATGCAGGGCTGGAAGTTGGACTCAATGTTCCTGATGGGTCCTTTCCAACTCAGATTATTCTAAGATTCTATGATTCTATGTAAAGTATCCTTTGGGTTATGCTTTTTTCCCCCTGAGCTGTACATAATACACAAATGAACAACAATTATTTTCTGAATCAACGTAAAAAGGAACAAGAGAATAGGAAAGAGCTATGAACACAGCAAGGTTAATTGGGGAGCCAACTGATGGTATTAGCTGATCCAAAGATAATCTCCTATGGATTTCTCACCTACTCAGGCTTTGATAAACATTACCACATAAATCAGGCAGAATTAAATGAGCTTAGGACCAAGCCGTCCATGGCATCAGTCAGGCACTGGGATGTGGGAGTCGGGTTTTCAGCACAGGAAGCTGTAATCCCCAGAGGAGCCCTTGGTGCTGTGCCAACCCCTCATCTGCATTTAGCTGTGAAGCAAGCAGGAGAAAACACAGGCAGGCAGAAGTCAGAGAGGAGAGCAAAGCAACAGGACTGGGTTTATAGGCCCTATATTTAGCACATTTTAAAAGGTGATTGTGGATGTAACCATAGACATTGAGGAATAGCACTGTTTCAAATCCTTGCTTACGTGCACAACTTCTCAGTAAATCCCTAAAAGTGCATTTGCTGTGGTCAGAGATTTTTCTGTAATGCTCCCAGCAGTTCTCCAAAGCAGGTGGGTCACTGATGTCCTGGCAGTGATTGCTTTTCTTCCCCCTTCTGGATACAATTTAAGCACTCCACTGGCAAACCAGAGCAATGCTACAAAAATGCTCTATTTCGGACATGGGGATGTTTTACTTGACTGTAAACAGTACTTTACTTGTACTGTTTTGAACAGGGTCCTTCCTAACCAGAAATGGTGTATCAGCTGCAGGATTTGTAAAGAAAGAGAGGGAGATTTGTCTGCTCCTTGTGGATAAGTGTAGTTGCCAACACTGCCATGCTGGTCAGACCGAGGTTTTGACGTGTAATTTTGAAGAACAGATGTTTTATCTGGGAACTTGTCCAGATCTTAAAAAAAAGAAGTAAGAAACTCAGTAGTAGACTTTTGTCAGCAGCATTATCCTTAAAAGTCCTGAAGAAACAGTGAGTAAATAGCTGGATTTCTAAGACACAGCAGAGAAGCAGAGAAGTTTTGTGATTACCTTTGTGAGTCACTTACACTGCAGTGATGAACTTATTGGTGATTGCCAGTCAAATGGACTGAAAAAAGCTGTAAACCCTGGACATGTTAATACGCCCATTATTTTCACATCAATCCTCTCTTCTTCTGTTCTTTTGAAAAGAGCCCAAGAGTGACATCTTTCCTTCCCATCCGCAGCACTATCAGCACCAGCAGAGACAAATGGCCCAAAGTATTACAGGACTGAAAATGCCTGAGAAAACTTTGAGAGATATTAACTACTGCATTTCATGCAAAACTGAACTAATAAAGACTTTTCCTCATAGATGTTCAAATTGAAAGGGGTTTTAATCCACCCAAAAGATTTCATAAGACTATCATTAGTACAAGGACTATTAAGCATATAAGAAGGTACCTCCAAATTTATCTTTTTCACACTCTTCAATTACATCTCAGTCTTGCCTTTTCTCTAAATGTACTGTCCAATTTATACGGTAAACGCCTTGGAGGATGTGCTGACAAAACTCTATTATCTGTCTGAAATACCTCTCAGACATCTTCTGCCTTGACTCCCAAAGTACTAAAAGTTTACTAGAAAAATTGGTTGGTTAATGCCCACGGAGAAAGAGAAAAAAAGAAATAAACTACCCAGTGGTTTCCCCCTGTTATTGTCTGGGTTCTCCCATCTTTCTGCTTGTGATAGTCTCTTCAAGAAAATATATACAAATAAAACACATACAATCAACATGGATAAATATACCAACAGGAATCTAAATACTGCTATTTTGCAAAGTTCCCTTTGAGCTATGCCCTTTTCCCTGAATTGTACATAATATACGAATGAAGAACAATTATTTTCAGAATCAGTATGAAAAGGAACAAGAGAATAGAAAAAAAATCTACGAACACAGCAAGGTTAATTGGGGAACCAGCTGATTGTATCAGTAGATCCAAAGGGCAGGAGGGTTGGAATTAGATCATCTTTAAGGTCCCTTCCAACCCAAACCATTCCATGATTCAAGGCCCAGGGCTGCTCACCAGGTGACTGTGGAGGGCAGGAGGAGCAGAAAAGAAGGAGGTTGCAGATGCTGCACAGGAGAGGCCAGACTGCCCCTGGGGCAGGGTCTGAGTAGCTTAAATAACACATTTCCATGCAACTCAATTTTCTACACAGCTACTAAGCTCCTGCAGTGGTTTAAAAAGCAGGCATTCCAGCAGAAAGGAAATGAAATGGGAATGGCAGTGCTGGCACTGGTGATTTCAGAGTTTGCTACACACTATGCCCAGAAAACCACAGCTTCCCTGCAGTGCAGCTCTCCAGCAGGCCAGGCACTGGGTGACACAAACCAGCACAGCTCTGTCTGGGAGACCCAGCAATAACAAAGGTGTTGCTCTCGATTGCTTTTTGCTGAGCCTACACACTGTGTAAAGCCACTGCAGCAAGTTGATAATGATGCATAAAATGGAAAATCCTCCTGAGCACACCCAAAAGCACCGTGGATGAGCAAAACAATCCCAACAGCGCCGTGTTATTTGGTAATTCTTATTACATGTGTCCTCACTAATATATTCAGAGTTTCACTGGTTTTAAATAGGTGCAACTCCACCCCTTTTAATGTGTTTACTCCTGATTAACACAGTATTAAAAATGACTGGAGTCAGATGTACAGCAGCATTGAGCTCAGGCACAGAAAAACCAGAACGCTGTGGGACTACAGATGAAAACCTTTAGGGGGTGTCACTCCACTGACTCAAATCAACAGGTAATTTGCCCTGGTTACTTCCCCCCTTGACCTATCTACCCTCTGAGGCCAGGGTCGCTGGGTACCTGGAGAATAAAACCACAGTGGGGTTATATGTGCCACTATCACACATCAGCGGTAGTTCTTTCAGCATTGCAAAACTTGCTGGAAATTGTTTGGAGAATTTTCAAAGTAAGTTTTCAATACTTTTTGATTCATCTCCATAGTCACAGTGCTACTCAAAGGTTTGCTGGAACAGCTGCAGGCAGTGGAGGAATCATAGAGAGATCACATGAAACGCAGCCTGGTTTCTGCAAAGAAAGGATATTCAGTTCCTCTGCACCATTCCTCTGAACCATTTTGACTACTTTGGGGACATTAAATACTGGAAATAGCTCAGAAAGCATTTGGCTCAACATCTATGTCTATATATCACAAGGACTACTATATAATGCAAGGATTTAAACCAGGTTTCAATCCATCCTAACTTGAAAATGTAAGCTAAATAATGCCAAAAATATCGTTAGAATGTAAGCACTGCACACAGCAGACTCCTAACTTCTTCCAGGGATCGTTCCATACTGAAAACCAAATATTGAACACACTGCCTCATGCACGTTATAGTTTTACATTATCAATCAAAGACAAATTTTTCTTACAGGATTAGCTTCCTCAACCAGGTGACAGTGAGATGAGATGAGATGTAGTACTAGTACATGGGAACCAGATCATCTTGAATTCAGTTTGCCTTAAACAGTTGTCAAACTACAATCTTGGCTGACAACAACATTTAGGGACCTGAGTTGTGTAACAGGCAAATTTTTGTTTCCATACTAAACACAGAGAGAAATTGAAGACCAGTCCCCAAATTTATCACTTAAATATAATGAAAGCAAGACAATGTATTTTCCTTAAAGTGCAGACCAAGCATTCAGACTTGCTCATTACAGCCGTACACAATTCATTCTGTCACATATCTGTAGGCAAGTGGAGGGGTTTATTTCTCCAGTTTAATTCTGGGTCTTGACTCAGGCTCTGAAGCTACTCAACAACCCCAGTTCCCCTACTGGTTCTACTAGTTCTGCTTCCAAAATAGGGCAAAGTTCATTTTTTTCCTCAACATTTGTTTATAAATTTCTTAATTCTTGGTTGTAGCACATCTCAACCCATGATCAGTAGGCTTTTCTTCACTTATTTGTAGCTTCTCTCTGTGAAGTTCTGTGGTCTAATTTGAACATCTTGGCCTTGTAACATATTAGCTAGTTCATTTGCTCTTAATTCAGTCATTCAGCAATCTGATCTGGAGATTTCTGTAGTTACACAGTATAACTTCTAAGGGAGTTGATCTACAAAATTCTACTAACATTTTTCAGGTCTTTAGCAAATTTAAGCAGAGGTTTGACATATTTTTTTAAAAAAATCTTCATTGATCTCCTTTTAATTACTTCCAATTAAATTACTGGAACTTTAGATATCTCTGGCACAATGTCTTCATATTTCATGTTTTCAGTTTTTTAAATATACATAATTACTGCTCTCTGGGGGGAGAAAATCCCTCCCAGAACTGGAAGAGAATTCAGCAATCCACACCACAGGATGCAGCATGTTCTGGTCATCTTTTTTAAATAGCCTCAGTTATAAATAAAAAACTTCTTTTTGTCTTTTTTTGCTTTTTTTTTAACAGAAATTAAACTTTAAAGGAATGTTGTAAAATTATGGGGTTTTTAATATTAATTTTGGAATTTTCTCATTTTACTTCTTCTCCCATACTGGATGTCTGTGATGGACACAAAAGCCTCATGCAAGGGGAAGTTTCCTCACCTGTGCACCAGCTGCTTGCGGCTCACACAAATCGCGGTCTCGTAGTCATGGGTGACACACACTTTGTGTGGGCTGCACTTCACCTTCAGGCAGGGATCTCTGGATGGATCAAGGGCTAGAAAAAACCAAACATATTAAAAAAAGAAAGTGAGAAATGCATGCAGAGGTCTCTCTTGGCAGGCAGATGGCAACTGGTTAGAACGAACACTCCCACTCGTGAGTGAACAAATACTTTGATATTTTATAGTACGTGCTGCTGTTTTCAGACTGCATGTGAAGGAGAGAACTTTACACAGAAAGATAGATGAAGAGCTTAAAGACTGATTATTGAGCAGTGATCTAATTGGCATTCACATTAATATTAGACGTGAGACCTGGGGTGATTTAACAATCTACATCACGCTGTTTATTTCTCAGAAAAGCTATGTTTGGATAAAATGTACTCATATAACAAAATGACCAGTATTTAACTGACATAATGCAGAGTGCTAATAAATTTAATTTCACAGATGCTGTAAAACTGGCATATTATTTTCAGATATTATGTTGAATTTTTAATTTTTACAGCTAAGCATCCCCTGTATTTAAAATGCTTGAGTAGAAGAGCAGTAATAACAACAAAATACTCCTGGCTTTCATACAACAACCTGCACCAGCAGCAGTGCCATCAGAGGTGGGATTAGACAGCACAGTGAGTTGCTGTCTCAGAGCAAATATGTCCAGGCTCTTGTCCCATATGAAACTGCAAATTTTGGAACTTTCTCTGTCTAAATTCATTCTTCTACAAAAGGAGGTTTCTAAAGATCAGCAGTAAGACATTATCTGCCAAGATGAATTACAAATATTCAAAATATGGTCATATGAACACTTCAGAAGGGAAGTCCCAGCCATACAGAGAAATTTCACTTTTGAGAAGTGATTTTTAGAGAAGCTCTTTTTGCACGTTCTGTTGCCACGGATTTGACTTCCTGTTCAATGTCTTCAAATCCCATTTTATCTCTCCCATCCCTCCTCACATCTTGGTCCATTCTTGGAAATGGGCAACTCTTGGTTTGATTTTGGGGATGGTATAAAGCTCTTACTGCCATTTATGATAACCATTTCTCACTTCTACTGAATAATCAGAGAAACTTTCAAAGGAGACCATTTGAAGTACAAGAAATTTCAGTTTGCTATGTACCAGATTTCTCTGAGAGCAAATATATTTCCAACAAGCAGAGGATTCTTCTGCTTTCCTGCGGGTCTGAAGTGCTGCAGCTGTTCTGTGCTGGGTTAAACAGCCACAGCTACAAGCTCCTGCCACATTAACACCCATTACACATTTGTGATGGGCAATTAAGCTTCACTAGTGCATATGTATTTACTGGAATGCCTTTGGTGCAAGACGGGGAAATCGTAAAAACAAAGCAAAAGTGTTAAAAGCTTTTTCTTTTAAACCATTAAAACTGATAGAAGAGGTGAAGTGAGCAAGGAAGGAGAAAAGACCATCTGTTTCCTACACCATAAACAATAAAGCATCAACATTCAGTGTGTTGCCATTAGGAAAACACATAGGCAGCGTTTGAGCAGCCAGGGTCTCTCCCACTGGAAAGACCAAAGGCTGTTCAGGGATGTTTTGCTGTTGCCTTTTCGTGTCTTTTTTAAGCCAGACAGATGAGAAGCATCTGATTCCCTGCCCTTTACATTCCCAGAACACTAAGAGTGAGAGACACCTTCTAAATCCTCTTACTTCATACTCACTGGAGACTGAGTTAAGGACTGAAGCCGATGTTTGACAGGGATTGAAATGGCAAGCCACAGTTTCCTGAGCTGGCTGTCTACCTGGATATTCTTAAACTGCAAACCAGAGTGAAACACCCTCCTTCTGCAAAGCCTTTAATGAGTGAGCACCACTTGGAGTGTGCAGGGTCACCACATCATCGTTCCAGTGGCTGAGGTAATTCAAAGGTCACATCCACACACAAATTTAATGACCAGAACTTTTGCTCGCTTGCAGCTGGCCTCGCTCTGTTGCCAGAGCCCATGCACGTTGTTTGCTTTTGCTGGTGACACATCCTCAATGTAAAATGCTGCATCAACAAAAATCACATGTGCAAGCTGGCTGGGAGCGGGGGCAAAGAGCTGCCAGGAGCACTGGGCTGCTGGCGAGCACAGCCTGGCCTTGTGCTCATAGCTTTCTATCAGCCAAAACCTGCAGAAGGGGGGATGTAGGTTTAGCCTGGAAAGTCAGTACTACTTTGGCATGAATAAGAAGCAAAATTTAGGCCCACATGGTCTATGTGACATCATGCACAGCTGCAATACTTAGCATTTTTTCACAGTAAAATTTACCCTAATCGGTGAAACCATTTCAGGAACCATTTAGGTCTTTTAAGGCAATAAAAATGCATGCAGTTCTGAACAGCATCACACTATACATTACTAGTAAAAGTAACATGACTTTCAAATATTTTGAAATTTAAAAATTGTCTATCCAAAAAGAAAAAATACAGTGGAATAGTCATCAGTTTGAAGGAAAGCAATGGATGAAGATGTGGCTGGAAATCCCAGCCACCATTTCCTTACAAATCAGGCCTCAACTTTCTTTACCTTAGTGACTTGATTCTAAAATCTGAAAACAATCATAATGTTGACAATAATAAATAAAGCAACTGATGTGTTGGGTGCATTATTTCATTCATGGTGGAAAAGCTCATGAAAATCTTTAAATAGAACACATAATAGAAGCATCGTTTATTATTCACTACAAACAGTCCTTACGTGCAGTTCAAAACAGTAGTTTACTGCTTTGTCAGAAGACAGCAAAAACCCCACAATGTGGATTATTATTTCTTGATATTTTTTTCCCACTTATGCAGAATGCATGATCCACATGAACATAAAAGTTCAAAGTAGCGCTTTATATGTCTGCAAAGTTCCTCAACATGTTAAATACATTTGGAAGGTTGTTCTACTGCTAAGCAACACACAAGCCCTAAGGAGAGCTTGTAATAAAAAACAATTTCTGAAATATGCTAATCAAAGATCATGCTTTGTTAATCAGATTTCTACATGACTAGGAGCAGACGCTGATCATCAGAAGAAGAACACACCCTTGGGAATAAGATGAAACATAACAACCATATTTGTCATTACAGTTCTTTTTGTCCTAAAGCAATGAGTATGAAATCTTTGAAAATGAAGAGCTAAAAGTACAAATGAATAAATAAAGTGGGAAGAAGATGTTACTTTATCAGCTTGAAAGGAAAACTACAGCAATCCCGTCTCTATGTCAGGGAGTCTGCACTCAGCTCTGTCTGCACAGTAATAACAAAAATACCTTAAGCCTGGCTTTGAGATGTGAACATTTTTCCACTTTTTCTTTAGGCTGAGTCTGAAGATGAAACTGATATGATTAATTAATCTCACTTTAGAGTGGGTGAGCGTTCATTCAACATTTATGTAAGGAGATATATGTCCAGCCAGTAGTGGAATCAAATTTTTCACTTGGACATAAATTTTTTGATGAAAACCCACTTCAGTCATCCTGCCTATCATTTTGTGAACCCAGGCTCCATGGTTTCCTGTTCCGAGCATTTCCCATGGATACTTGGTCTCTAAGGGAAGTGTCCATCCTAGGAGGTAGCTGACTGAAATATAGTACTGGACATCTCAGTATAATCATTTTCAGAAGACTTTTATCTTGGAAAAATTTAAGAAATTAGAAAAAGTTCATCTTGGCTCATGAATCTCTCACTCTTCCTCACTTTACGTCCAGAGGTAATCTCACTCTTCCTGACTTCACACCCAGAGGTTTCCGCCACTGACATTTGCTTTCTGGGAAGCCATCCTTGTACTCAGAGCTGAGAAGTCTCTTCCTGAATTGACAGTGCAAGGGAAGAAGTAAATAGAGGTGCAGGGTGCAGAAATCTTGTCCTTAAGCTTTTTTTTTTTTTCTTTTGGTCTAGGTTTTATTATGCAGAGCAACTGAAGTTCTCTCTTAAAACTATAAATCTTCTGTGGTAATCTCACAGAGAGACCAAAATAACTGGTAGATGATAAACACCAGGGACTGCAAGATTGCATCAGCCTCCTAACCTCCTAATGGTGTTGACATTGCTTTCCAATACCAAAAAGGTCTACAAACACCAACTGCATTCCAAATCTCTTTCAGTCCCAGCTTCACACAGCAGACCAGAGAACTCTCCCTTATGAACTGAACACACTTTCCCTCTCCCCTCCTTGCACCATTCACCAGAGCTGTGGATTTGCAATATAAATCAGTGTTGGACAAAGACCTACCAACAGCGCTTGAGATACTTTTCTATTACATTTCACGTTTTTATTTATTACCACTGTGAAAAAAGACTTACGACTTGCAGGAAAATCTCAGTTCAGTCAATGGCAGTGCAGGGAGAAGTTGCTCTGTAAGAATGTAGCTCCATATGTTGTGCCGGTGGGTCACCGTGTTAATCACAACAGAGAGAATTTACTTTTCACACATTTGACTTTAAAAGGGTGATAACAAATAAATACTTTCAATGTCTCACAGCAATGGATGTGTAATCCTGCAGAAACTGTACAACTAGTTCACAACAAGATTTATGAGCTTGATTCTGTTTTTATGACCATTCCTCAGACGGAAGAGAGTAATTTCAAAATGTAGCTATTTAGTGAAGCTGAAATGAATTGCACAATCAAAATCATTATGTAAATATTGGGGGGTTTGTTTTTAAAATTGCCTGCCAATAAGTACTATGATCACTCAATGACAAAAATACTCCTGCATAATGCAATGTCAAGAGCAGTTGCTTTTATGCAATCCCCTTGGAACTGTTCTGACTATACAAGTAAAGAAGAACATCTGCTGGGAGAGGCATGATGAAATGGAAAACGAGACCTGCTGTCTTCAATGCAAAGATCCTAGTGTGTACTTTAATACAAAAGAAATTGATAATAAAACTAAGTCACTCAATTAAATGATGCATTGCATTATATGTGTGCATTTCACTATCATTATGTGTTAATTGATTCCAGCTATACTCCACAAGCAGGCAGGAGAAGGAAAGCACAGTTCCTGGCTGTAGAGGCCAGGAAATGGGCAGGAAAGGGAAAGACAGGAATGGGAAAGCTGTGGACATGAGCAGGTCTGGGCAAGCAGTGGACAGAAGGCTCTGACTCTTCCTCCCCACTCAGCATGAAGCTCAAATGGCAACTAATGTCAAACTTCAGATCTAGGAGGGAAAGTTTCAAATCAGCATCATGTGTCCACTTCTGGCACAGTGACGACCAAAGAGAAAGTGTGACTGAGGCAGCTGATTAGTGCCTTGGTGGAATTTTACTCTATGCTGTCCTGAAAGCCATCATAGAGCAAATGTGAAGGAGCCATTAAGCCAGCTTAAACATGGTAATAAAAATTCCTACAAACTGCTCTTGATTTTTGCTTGAGAAAGGACATGTTTTCAACACATGCTGGCTAAAACCAGCTTTGGCTTTAACGTTTCGGTCATTCAAAGTGCCCCACAGCCTTCCCATCAGAGTTAGAGCTTCTTCAGCTTTATGATGAATTTATGCTATTTTTTCTAGGGTGAACATGGTAATCCATATTAACTTAAAGAGTACATCTCTGTGAAGGCATGCTAGGCTTCCAGTGCTCTACTGGTAAACTTGAAGCAATCCGTGTGCCGGGGTTAGACTGCCCGTGGGGCTCAATCCAAGTGCAATGGGACTACTCCATCCCCCTTGTATGGACAAGACGCCCCAGGAAGCCCTTGGTGGAATTCCAGGCTTTTACAGCCTTTCAGAAGACTTTGTTCTTTGTTGGAGCTAAGTGTAACATTTATTCTCAGAGATTATATTAATAACTCTGGTTTTACAAAGTGTTATTTAACAACAGATTACAAGACTCACCCACTATATAAATGTAAATAACACCAATGGTTTTATTCTGCTTCTGCAAATCTTCACATAAATCATTCGGCTTCATTAGGGAGAACGTTTGTGTTAGACCACCCCCAAGTTTAGGAGAGAACACATCTTCCAATAGCCAGCTCAAATATTTAAGTCTCTCTCTCTCCTCAGAGCAGTTTGGATACAGAAATCAATTCAGTTGAAAATTAATTACTGAATGTTTCAAACATGTATGTGAATTATTTTCAGTAAATGGAATTTCCCAAGGCAGTTAGGCAATAACATCTTGAACTGTCAGCATTTGCTCCATCCCTGTGTAGTATTTTTTGCACAGCTTTGTTTTGGAAAACTCTAACATCTGAGTGGCTGAAGATTCTGATACAGTGCACAGAAACATCTATTTTAATTTTTACAGGCACTTTAAAAATCACTTTTTATAACTGACATATAATTGCTTTTGACATTGCTGAGGGCCATCCAAGGCAGAAGATGCTTCAAAGGACTCTACAGATTTCCTTTCTGAAGCAAAGGATAAGAACCCTTGGTATTTAAATTAATTTTTTTAATGAATACACAGAAATTCAATGCAGTGAAAAAAAAAACAGGCAAAGAAAAGAGAAATAGGACAGGACTGGAAGTTAGGAAATGTGCTTCCACTGGTGGATGTGATAATCAGTCACAACCCTCAGTGCAGGTGCCCTTTGCATGAACAACCCTCCTGCCCGCAAGGCAAAGGCTCACCCTACATGCAAGGATGGCTCACTCACATCAGTTCAATGGAGAATGATGCTGCACCAGTGCCACGATGCTCCCCTCAGTTCCAAGCACTTCCACTATGGGATAATTTGTGCTTGTACGTGTCATACCTGAGGGTGCGTTTCTGCATATCCTGGCACGCTGAAGGCAAAACAGACTTTTAAAAAGCCCCCTGACAGAAGGATATTGGTCAGATGTTCCATTCAATTATTAATTCCCGGAAGCAGTGGGATATAAAAATCACCCCATTCTCCAGGACTCAGAGGGCTTTGGTATATATTTAATGATAGCAGCTCTACAGCTTCTGTTTTAGAGTCCCCAAAACCCCAGGGGGTCCAGCTTCAAGCTTCCTGGGATGGAAGTAAGAGCTTCAAAAGACTGCTCCAATCTTTAGTTGGTGGAACAGGAGGAAATACGGAAACCTCTGTGTCTGCCTTGCAGGGAGGGCCCAGTTCTGCAGGATGTGTCATAACAGATCCTCAGGACAGGAGCAGAGCTAAACGTGACCATTTCCTTCCGCCATGTCAGCTCTGTGGCCTCTCACAGCCCTGGAAGGACCCAGTCTCTATCCCAGGCTCTCCAAGTGATCTCCAGCACGCCAGCCTTTCCCTGCTCTGCCCAAGCAGGTTGGGAGAGCCTTTGCTGACCTCACGCCTCTGCCCCCCGGGTGCCTCCAAGCCCTGCCAGCCCTGGTCTGGAATGGCACACCCTCCCTCAGACTTTCAAGTTCAATTTCCTAGCTAATGAGAGTGAGAAAAAGAGAGAGGCAGACTTGGAGCTCTACACTGGTAGATCAGGCTGGCTGATAACATCTTGCCACAGGATTCTAAGTCAGATTCAAGTTTTGTAAAAAGCTGAGGCTGTATTTTGCATATCTGTCATTGAATGTGGGTCCTGTGACACCACCTGATCTCCTTAAACCTCCAGATCCCAGTGCCAGAACTGAATTCTTTGTTTCTGTCCAAATGCCAGAAAGATTTTATTCTCTTTGCTGATAGAAAAATACTGAAAATAAAAAATAGAAAGGTTTAATAATGTCAAAGCCATACAAAAGACTGTAAATCATCACAAATTAATGAAAAAGGAGAAAGTATATTTAATTTAACTTTGAGATTCTGAATGCTTGGACTTAATAATCCTGTGGTAAGTTTGAAATGCTGGATATAATTTTTCCTGTGAACTGATGTAGATTATTTCTGCTTTCTGTTACACTGCAGTGAATTATAATTTATTTAGTGGGATTTCATTTAATACAAATTATTTTACTCCAAGGCCAATGAAAACAAATCAGGTTATACCTTCTTCAGAAAATAATATTTGAAGTTATTCATGCATAATTAAAGATATACCTTTCCCATTTCAGATTAATACAAACATATATTTTAACGTGCTCAGAGAGAAGTTGCATTGTATGTTGTGAAACACTTCTGTAATACTTCTGAAGCTGTTGGAATTTAACTGAAGTAGTAATATAATGGGTAAAAAATTGCTGTGATTTAATTCAGATAGCTAACTCATAGGATACTGAACCCTTTTCCAGCTCTGATTAAAAGCTATAATGAAGTTTAATACTGTGAACTATGATTAGAAAAAAATAAAATTGAAACAATGTAGAACTCCTCTGTATTTTTCAGGAGGAAAATCATTAACCAATCAAATTTTATTATTCAATAGATATTTTTTGTCATTAAATCTCACTTCAAAACATGAACAACAAGCCTATCTTTTAATGCATATTTTTAGAGGTAATGCAGAAGAAAAACTGCATCACTGTTAGTACTGATTCTATCAGCAAATAGTAAAAAATAAGGACCAAACTGGTTTTACAAATCAGTATTTCAGTATGCATAATTACAACTCTTCTCTAACACAGCACTGTAGAGAGCTAAGCAAGCAATAAAAATTCTGGGTAGGAATTCTCTGATTTGTCAACAGGCTGAATGTCAATGTCGTTACAGTTACAGCAATTCTCAGCCAGGCTGCTGCCTACCTCCACGTGCCTGTATTTAAATGGGAAACGAGATAAGACATTCTGCTCTGGAAATGAGGAAAAACTCTAGTTTTTCCATTAAGTTCCTATGTTTATTTTCTAGGATAAATGAAACAGAATTTGGCTCCGAACATTATCAGCTATTGCAGATAAAGTATATAAGCTTGTCCCTAGAAGTGCTCAAGGCCAGGCTGGATGGGGCTTGGAGCAAGCTGGTGTAGTGCAAGGCGTCCCTGCCCATGGCAGCGAGATGGAACTGGATGATCTCTAAGGTCCCTTCCAAACCAAACCATTCTATGTTTCTGTGATTTTATACTTAATGAATAAGGTAGAACACTGATAACATTCTTTGAAACAATATGTCAGGGAAGAATCCCCAAATTTACCCTTTTTTTTAATGTTCTTAACACTTTAGTGCACGGGCAGTGGCTGTCCTAGTCAATGGGCCAGGAAGGAAACACTTACATTTTCTTCTTGTTCTACCATTGCCTTTTTCATGCCTTGGGATAAATGAGTTTGTCACTCTGCCTCAGTATCTTTTTCAGCATTTAAAATGGGGATAGCAAAACTCAGGGTCTAGAAATCAGCCTGGGTCTCTTGGAAGGCATCACAGAACACAAATGAAGAAGCCTGTGAATGACTTGTAAGGGAATGATTTCAGAACAGCCAAATTCTGCGGAACTAAGAGGCGTTTCATGTTCATTTATGGCAGCCTGATTGTCTCCATGGAAACACAGGAAAAACACTTCATCTTCTCCATCAACAGAAGAAGAAGATTTGTTTCCATATTACATGAGTTTTAGTGTGCACTGAGCAAAACAAATACTAAAATAAAAGACTCTTGAAAGACTGATTTCATTATGAAAAGAGCAGTTTCAGTCCTATCATGTGGAAGCACCTCCTGCCAAGGTGATACCACTGTGGAAAACCTTGCAAGATGGGCAGTGTTCCATGGAACACCTCTGGATTAGAGATGAAATGGAAAAATCACAAATGTGTATGTTTACAGGTAAAGTATTCATTGTCAGAAGAAACCATTAGAACTATTAAATTATAGGAATTTTAGCCATGAGACAGAATCAAAACTACCCCGAATGAATGAAGGCTGCTTCTGCTGCTGCTGCACATGGCTTGTATTTAATCTAGAAACAGGAAACACATCAGAAGTGTAAATTGGCTGGGGCTGACTGGTGTAATAGATTGTTGCCTAATGGAATTTTCATTGCTTCTGAGAGGAATTACCTAAGCAGGAAAAGATGAAGCTTCTCTATGGATAATCAATTAGTCATATAATTGATATCTGGAAGAGGCTTAAATGGGAAATAAATGAAAGGACAAACACCCAGCCTGCCTGGTTCTGAAGTATAGTGAATATAAATACAGCAAAGAGAATTCCTTCTTCAAGCATCAGTTTAACGGAAACAAGTGCTGGGAAAACCAGTGAGTATCTGATACCATTCCTCACTCCAAAGTGCAGGAGAGAAGCTCAAATAAAGACGAAAATAAAGAAAATAAAGATGAAAATCCATAAATTACAAAATCATTTTGTAAAAATTGACTCCACTCTGCTGGAATTGATCAGTAATTGATGAAATTGTGCTAAAGGTGGAAATTTTGAGACTGGGAGTTTCTAAACAGTAGATCAGTGACTTTTCTGCACAGAATGAGATGAAAGGGTAAAATTAGCAGGTAACCTCAGGAGTGGAAAAAGCAGATTGTCAAATGGGCTGGAAGACAGAAAGTGGTCACAAGGAAGAGCATTAGCATTGCAGTTTAGAAGTGTCGAGTGGAACGACAGCAACAAAAAGATGAAGTCACAGGACTTATACCACACTGCAGAATTTATGTACAGAAGCAAAAAAAACCAAGATTGGGTTATTTCTACACCTTTTTTTTTTTTTTGCTACACTTCAGTTGCTGGCATCTCATAATGCAGTATTTAATTCAGACAACCTGGAGTTCCTATCTTGGTTTTGAGACCTCAAAATTAATTTTTAACAACAAAAGATCACCTCTGAAGAGCTGCTGCTAATCAAAGTTGCCTTTGTTTAGTTCTCTGACAAATGCTACAATTCTCATCTCATTAATGCATTGCAGGGCATCTTGGTATGTCCTTTGATAAGTGATAATAATTTTTAAACACACAAATCCAATGTTTAGAAGGCTTTCAAGGGATTCATAGTTTAATTAAAATGCTTTATGTTTCTCAAAAAAAAAAATGCACTGATGAAGATATCATCTGACAGAGGAGAAATGCTTTTTCTCTTGCCAGTATTTAGCTAAAATAATTCTGAAAGAAGATCCTTTATGAAGAATTAAAGTTTGAACAGTCCCTTACCCGAGTAACCATATGGAATAACTAAAATGTTGTTTTGTCCTTCTCCTACAGAGAAAGAGCTGAATCTGCCTCAGGCAATACAACAGCAAACTCTGTAACCTTGCACTCAGCATGGTAGCTAAATTGACTTCTACAACAGAGGAACAACTGTTCATAAGAGAATTGCTTGATTTCTGGAACACCTAGGCAAGAATTGCCTTGGAAAAGAGTAAGCTCCCTGAATTATGAAGTCAGACTGAATTATTCAGGGTTCCTGATGTACATGTTATTTTTTTATTAGAACAAAGATAAAACAGTTCTAATAAAAAAGAAACGTATGTTTCAGTAAAGCTGAATGATTCAAACACAAAGTAACAACGGAATTGGAAACTGGGGTTTACTGTCTTTCAGGGAATATATATTAGATTATATTTCCAGAGTCAACTTGTCTTATCTATCTCTAGACATATCTGGAGGCATTGCCCCAAATACTTTTCTGATTCCAAACAAGTTCCTTGTGGAAAAACGACAATCAGAAATAGAAACAGCACAGTTGTGACCTTAGTATTAAGGAGATAAAAAATTTCCATTTATATAAATTTGCTGTGATGTTGAGAAAACATAGATTTTATTGCAGCACAATTTATCCATTCCACTGCTTCTCCTGCAGAATATATTTCTATTTGCTTTTAATCAGTAAATTGCCATTTTAATAAGGGTGCATCACTACAAAGAGGTTTTCTGTACTTCCAGAAGAGGTTGGAGCAAGGTGTACAGTAAGAAAGGAGGGCAAATCTCTGCTCCTTTCTGATTCCTCCTCTCTCCTCTGTAGGGTTTGCAATAACCCCCTGTGATATTTGGGCTGACACTGAACTGGAAAATGAGTTTAGCTTGATTTTGCCATAGTCAAACATTAAAATCTGCTCAGAGAAAATGTGTTTGTCTGACATGAATACTGAACTTGCATTTATAATTTGGGCAAGATCATTTTCCAGCTGATTTCACAGCACTTTCCAGGATATAGATGCTGCCAGAAAGCCTAACTCAAAATTTTTATCCACTCCAAGTCACATCAGAGCAAAGACTGAAGACAATCTGAGCATGCCAGGAGTGCAGAAGGGAAAAAAATAATTGAGAGCTTCATGCTCTGTGCTCTGACCCTTTTTCAACACTTGGGATATTAAAGTAACTTTCCTGAGATCCAGAGATGGGGAACAGCTGTACAAACTAATAAGTCTGAGCAGCAGTTAAGTTCCAGTCCAATCGACTCTATCACAAGAAACACTGGCACAGCAGCTTCAGCTGCTGCCACAGAGGCAGCCTTAGTGCTGGGTACCATTAAGTTCATCAACAACAGAGTAAAAATGTAATTCTGCTCTTTTAATTCTCTTGAGACCCTTTATGTTATACATCACAATTTGGAGGCAAGGAGTCAGCGTTTCAGTTCAGGATATTTAATTCAGCTACTCACTTTAACCATCCGTTGCTTAGACAATACATATGGATTTTAAAAAAAAAAAAAGTGAGGACATTGAGAAAATATAATTAAAATAAACATCAGTATTTTAGTGTATTATTCCATGCGCATGTCTGGTATAAATTATGAGGAAATATCACAAGAACTCAGATTAAACTACAGTAACAGCCTTTGTACTAATGTGCAAGACCTAATGAGGGAATTCCTTTCTCTCTTTCTCACACAGTATCAATTTCATGCCCTATAGATTTTTAAATGGCCCACAAATCTTCGTGATTTTTTTTTCTCCAAAGGAAGACTACCATAGGAGGCTTTTTAATGTGAGTTGAACAGTCAATAACAGTCAAGATATTTATTAGGCATAATCGGCTCCTTGAACATGGCAGATTCTATGTGGGACATGGCCATTAGTGTGTGCATAGCCCTTACTACTGGTCCCATTCTGCTGAACTGGATGGTGGCACACTGACATTAATATACAGATTGATTTTTTCAAGGGCTTGGCAAACACTTCAGAACAGCAGGTGTCAAACTGCCAATGTCATTGTTTCCAAAGAAACATCCTTCTTTCCTCCTTCCAGTGAATTGTCTCAGTAGCTCCTCCTTAAAGTTTCCTATCAAGCTAATTAATTTAGCAGTCTCCCAGGCTGCAGGATGATTTGAAACTCAGCATGTTCTCCCACTGGTAATTTGCTAGCATGTCTAAATTTTGTATCAGTTAACTATGTTTTCAGGTCGATTTCTGGATCATTTGGCTTTAGAATGAAGCAGGACAAAGCCAAAAGGCTGCAGCTAAAAGGCTTTACTGACCCTTCTTATTTACTTGAAGCCCAAGAAACCAAACAGATGAAGAGGAAGCTTGGCAGGCTCCTGATAAAAATACAGAAAAGGGAAGTGTATTTTTACAGACAGTGGACTGTCATGTTTTTGTAGTGAAATAAAATGAACATATAGCTGCTTCTTTCTGTGAGTAATCTGAAATAAGGTACTCATCCTGCTTAAAATCCCGGAGTGTTACAGCTGTAGTGCTGATCCTTTGAAATGCTGTTTATCCATAACTTCCTCTGCTGGCATTCACTGGCAATTAAAAATTGCTATAGAAATGTCATCATCCATGAAGAGCCATTACCTGCATGGGAAGTACTAAGCACCTCCATCAGAGAATGTGCAAATTTGCAAATGGCCATATTTTCACAGATACTTATCTTTTAACGATGAAACACCAGACATTATCATAAACCAGTGGAAGTTTTGCCTTGTTTGGGATGAGGATTTCACTTTCTGCTTTCAAATGGGCTTTGCTAAATGACTCTTAAGACAGAACCAATAGGAAAATAGGGAAGTACTTATCTACACAGTAGCCTTGGTCACTTAGAGGATTAAAATACTTTACTGCACTGCTGACACATTTGAGAAAGAAATGCACACCAGAAAGTAAGAAATGGAAATATGACAACAGTAGACACGAACATTCTTGACACCATGAAAAAGCCGATAGCTGGGCAATACATATTACTGCTCCTACTATATTTTAAAAGAAAAAAACAGGAACCGAACAGTAGTGACAGGTTGGGTCAATGACCCCATCTCTGCATGATGTTATGATGCCAATATCTTTGTCTCTCATGCTTGATAGAGCTGTCAGAAAGAGGAGACTGGAACAGCTAGAATCTTTCATTCTCATGTAATGAATAATTCACATCTCTGTTATTTGCTTGAACTGCTGAATGCTGGGCCTCACAACCAGATAATTAAGTAATAAAGAATAGGGGAGTTTTTGCATGCTTCACTTACCAGTTACCCCAAACTCATGTAAAGATGATAACATGCATTCATACACGTGCATATACACAAGAAATGCAGGAAGAAGAAATCGTAAAAGCATCACATGACTGCTAACACCTAGATAATGCACATAGCTTCCAAATGATGTTCAAATTTGTCCAACACTGCAGTTGAGGATTTGCCATATAACACAGCATTATCCTGTCTGAAATGATCCCACATGGAGATGGAGAAACCCACAACTGATCATGCTGTCTATCAGAACAGAAGCTTTGGACCCTTCCCAAGAAGAAGATCAGCTGGAAGCCGTTTTACTACATTAGATTACACATTTAATTAGAGTTACATTATCCATCAATACCTAAAAGCTTCTAGACTCCTTTTACTGTTTCCTTGAGAGTAAGTGTGCCTATTATCAACTGTCCTAGGTCAGATTGTAAGAATATGCAAATGCACAGCACAACCTCAGATTTAGTGGGGAAAGATAGAAAGTCCTTAACAGAGTATTGAGGCCCATTAGTGACATCTCAAGCTGTGTCCACACTCCCATGTCAAGTTTCTTCCTCTCCAGCATCACGAATTTTCTGAATCCAGTATAAAACCAAACCATAATACTTGTCGTTTTATTAGAAAGAAAAGAGTGCAATCAGTATTTTGGTAATATTTGAAAGAGGTATCCCAGATAAAATCTGTACATGCAGAGAGAAGGAATAGGGCATGAGGCCATCTGTCTTCTGCCTGAAACTGGTAATTCTTTAATGGGGGTACACTGGGGATCTGGCTTAAGTGGGCTGGCAAGAGAAGGAAACAAATAAGGAACAGTTAATGAAGCAGAATGTGAGCAAGCATCAACCAGTGTGATAGCCTGTGATGACTCTGAAATAAAGATATGTGCTCTTCTTGTAGGAATTACAGACTCCTGAGGCAAATCTTTAGCAGAGAACTCCTACGTGAACAGCCCCCAGGGAGCACTTAATGTTATGTGAAGAACAGAAGGCTTCATGTACCGGTAACTAAATGTCGATTTTCCACACATTGGAAAAAAAGCCGAGACCTAAAAAATATCAATCAACTAATGCTCTTGGAAATGCATAAGAGAGAGAGAGAAGTACTAGGAGACAGAAATACCGGGGATTCTTTCTGACTGTTGTGTCTTCTGTGGGCTCACTGACCCCACTCCTATCTCTAGTACACACATTACTTGAGAGCTTGCAAAGGCAACTGAAGTACCACAGAAATGCTGTTTCTCAGCATGCCAGTATGTTCTGGTACTTTAACCACAGGTTGTCTGCTTGCTGACATAAAATAAGCCTAATTTTCCCCTCTGAAGTCTTGCCCAGATCCCATTTGCTAATTCAGCTTTCAGCCAGCATTTAATTTAACTCTAGGCTGTATCCTCTGCTTTGAGCAAAGGCTTGCTCATCTCACTTGAAATGACTCAGAGGATTCAATATCCAATTAACTTTCTAAAAATCTAGTTGTTCCCCAATTTTGCCAGTTGAAGTGAGTAAGTGCTAAATTTACTTACCAACACAATCTTTTATTATAACTTGACATCCTATCTCATCAGCACTGCCTTGAAATATTGACCTGGGAAACTATGCTGACGTTTAATCGGGGTGGGTGTGGTGGCAATGTGAGTGTGTGTGTGTGTGTCAGTGGAATTTCATTAATTAGCACCTACCAAGTTACTTTTCCAAGAGGGAACCAATATAAATGATATTACATTTCCTAACTGGGCCTGAAAACAGCACAAAGGCAAGAACCAGAATCTGTATCTCAGTATAATCTTAACTCTCAGACTGCAGGAGAACAATTAAGTTCTCATGTAACTAAATGCTTCGGGCCAGCGAATCTATAATCTTCACTACCCCAAGTCACTTAGGAATCAAAAGCCCCATCTGTCCACTAGTCAGATGAAAAGAAGTGTGAATTGTCCGTGACAACTGAATAAATCCTTCTGCAGTGCAGGACACCACGAGCAGCACACCATCCCCTGTGCTGCTTCAGCTGAGGGCTGGGAAGTTCAGCTATGAACAGTAACTTAAACTGAATTAACCACGTATCTGCAGATCAGGTCAACATATCCAGAGATTTCAGCTCAAGAAATAGGATCTTGAATGTACAGAATAATTTGAATTTTATTTTGGTACTGTATGTATAAAACAGCACCAACAATGCCTTTAGCTCTTAGCCTTGAATTTACTGTTCTCAAAGTTGTACCAAACCAGTTAGTCAGCTGAATACACCACTGAAAATCCATGGGATCCAGATGATCAACAGGTTGCCTACAAATCTAGGAGGAGAGGAATGAGCTGCATTTACTGAAGGGATTCCTATTGTACTGTGTGAAGAGGCACTGATGCAGTAGAAGGGAGAACTCCAGTTAGAGGATATGGCCACACCAACTCTTGGGAAAGGAACATGGACTTGGGGAGGCATTAAAAAACTGAGTTTGCAACACAGGCATCAAACACAGAGAGCATGGAACCTTGGCATGGATGTGAGCTGTGGCAGGTAAAGCCAGACTGCTATTTTGAGAGCCCTTGAAGTGATTATGATCCTACCTGTAGTCTGGTCAATGAATACACATCTTGTCCTCTTGGTGTACAACAGAAAGAATGATTTCCCTCATTAATACAAATTGAACTTTCAGCTCCCAGCAACTCCGATTACAAGAGGCTCTAAGGATGTGTGGCCAGCCCTGAACAATTACTCAAGTTATAGCCTTAATTAACATTCTCGTGGTCAGTTTTCTAATTGTGTAAGTTTCAGAAATTTGCATTTCCAATGCAGCATGGCATTTAAAATGTTTAGAATGTTCACTAGCTAAAAAACTGGAAAAATATATTGATCAGATGTTCTTATTTTAAGTATTACCCTGTAAGCAAAATGCTATTGCTGTAAGGTACTGGTGAAATGCATGGATTATACCAACTATGAATATTTTTGTGTACAGATGAAGTTATGTTTAAGCTTGGATTCTATGGCATTCACTTGCATGTGACAGTGATACAAGAGGAGGTTTCAACTCAGCAGATTTTCTTGCCCATAGTCTCCAGTTTTTAACCCTCCAGGACGTATGAGTCCTATACGTGAAGATATGGTAAGAGGCAGCAATTAGAAGATGCCAGAATTTGGCTTTCAAAGTTCTAAGCCATTGCAATGATTACACTTCATTAAAAGGTAATAATTACCAAGGACAGTGTTTTAAGTGATGATGACCACATGCTGAATTTAGCCCAAAACTGGGGCCAGTTGATTACATGTCCAATTCAAGCTCTTATCCAAAGTCTTTGGCTGAACACCTGCTTCGAGAAATCTGTGATTTGAAGAGGTATGACACAGAGGGGCTGCTCATGGTGAGGGGAATTGCCATTTCAATAACACGTTTCAAACTAAAACATTCTCTCTAGTAGCTGAAGCAATCTAAAGCACTTGGTGTCCGTTTCATGTAAGGGAGTGCAATTGCTTAATAGATTCTGTTTCACATTTCCTTGCAGTCTGTGTAATTCAAAGGGACAAAAGTGTAAGTTGCTCCATTTGAGAGACTAAAACAAGAAATGAAAACATTTATATCACTTAAATCTGACTCACTCACACTTCTATTTAAATCTAAAAAAATCAAAAGTTCTCCAGTGTTTGACAACTACCAGCTGGGAAATTATATTGATGTGGAAATGTCAAGACACAAACATACCAGGTGGGAAGCCATCTCATTTAACATTAGCGTCCCACACTGCAGGCATCTAAAACCCAACCACTCTTCTGACTTGTTTTTTGACAGCAATCCGAATATGAGCTGAATTACACCCTGGAGTATCTACTTGCCTGTACCAATGAGAAACAGAATCCAGACAATCAGACCCATAGTAACAGGCACCGAAATGTAGACATGAATCCCTGCTGCTGTGATGATACACCCTAGGATATTGCAACAATCCATACAGAAAAAAAGATAGAGAACTTTGGCAATCTCCTATGTTACTGAGGTATTGCTTTAAAAATATTTAATTACTAACAACACTACCATGAAAAAAACCCAAACTCGATTAGAAGGGAGTCTGACACAATTTACTTGTGAAGGATTCACAAAATCTGTCCTTTGGCCATTTCATATGGGCAATTTTTGAAGTGCTTTCCTTAGATAAGAAGAGAGTGGTATCTTATCTTCCATTATTCATCAAAAAAATTCAAAAAGCACTCATGCTTTGAATTTAGTCAGCAAATATATCAACAGGTACCATAGCTACTTATTAAAGAAGCAGCATGTTCAGCCCTGTACCTGAAATCAAGGACCCATCTTTGCATGTATCTTTTGAGTGTTGAGGTGTGTAAGTCTGGTAAGCAGGATTATGGATTCCCTGTTTCGACTATATTAGTTACAGTGACTTTGTTAACCTGAGCTTTTATACTCCAGTTATCTATCAGAACTGGTAGCTCGTTCTGGTAGATACAGGCTAACACTATTAGCACTTTAGGAAGATTTTAAATTTCTTTAGTAATCCTTCAAGAACCTTATAAAATTGCAGTAGTTGCACTTTAGCCTGTGGGGAAAATGAAAGCAAGAGGTTTATCAGTCTTAGGCAATGAAATATGGAGAAAAAAAGGCAGAGCCAGACAGAGAATTCTAGTATCCCTGGCTGCCAGTTCTGTGCCAGTCCACTGAAATGTGCTTCTCTGTCATTAAGAATTAGCCAAATTATATGCTGCACTCTGCATTTGCAAAAGTTGGAAATTTCTGGATGTACCTGCATGTGAGAAAGACCTCATTTACTAGGAGTGGCCTCTCCTGGCTGGCTGAAGGACTGGTACTGTCAGGATTAAAGAGAGGATTATTTTATTTGTGCTGTAGACAAGAAAAATCCCTGTATATTCACAGAAATGTGAATAGAGCCCTGAATATGACACAGTAAATCTTCGAGGAGATGCAGGCTCCACTCTTCATCGCAGAGCTCCCTGCTGATGTATTGCAGAGATGCACTGGGAAGCAATTGCCAAGCGCACGGTGTCTCGCAAGGGCAGCCAAGCAAGGAGTGGTGTGGTGCCTGTCGCACTGCACCAGGCCTTGGGGGAAAGAGAGAAGGACAGGAGCATTTCCTGCAACTGCAAACTTTGCTGGATTTGGGGAGAATATCCCACCCATATGCAGAACTCATAAAAAGAACTGACACCACTTACATGCACAGTACATTCCCTACAAGAAAAAAACCTGAAAGAACCAGTACCAACAGTAGAAAGAATTAAGATTAATAGGCAAACTAGAATTCACATGGCATTAATAAATCATAGCCAGATTTGAATACAATTAACTTAATGGACATCAACTACAGGAAGCAAAAGAAAGTGAATTGTGTTGCCAATGCCATTAAAAAAACAATCTGTGCTCTTGGAAGTACTCTGACTGGACGTGTATTTCATATTTGGGGTGACTGGCACAATTCAAAAATAGAAGTTGCAAACTTGAGAAAAAATGTTTTCCATCTCTCCAACTAAAATCAACTTCCAAACTTTCTTCTCTGATAGGAAATGCTGAACTTTTAAGTAATGATCCCCTCAAAGTGTGTTAGACAGAGAAATATGCCTTCTGCCAACTTCTTGTGAGGCCAAAATTGGATCAGAAGATTTTTAGATAGCTGAAGCATCCCCATAACCCAATGCCTAGTGAGAGGCTTTATCCCTAAGAATATCTTCTCAACAAGAATGTTCATTATTTGTTGGTTATTTCAATTATAGATAGAAAAATATAAAGATTCATTAATGCCCTGAATGCTGACTGTCTAAATATTCATTCTTTCTCCTATTGTCTTTTTACTTATGCACTTGCTTCACACATTAAGAGTTTTTAAGGGCATGAACAGTTCCCTTTGGGAAAACAACCTGTATAAGCAAAAGGATTTTTAGTTTGTTATACTAATAGTAACAAAAAAATATGATTACTGCTGAAGGAGATTTGTGTCCCTCCAAATCCTTCTGATATTTATGCAAACACTCAGAAAGGCTGTGTTTTTTCCCTCTGTGGAGGAAATCTTTCATACCACAGTGTAAAAGCAGAGCCGGTATTCCCACTGAGCAGGTTAAAGAGCTCGTCAAGTTGTGTGTTAAACCAGGGGCATCTCAAGGAACAGAGTGTACACAGAAGGCAGACGGAAACAATTTCATGTCTACTTGAAAATTCCCAAAGCAGTAAGGGGCACATATGTTTTTATTTTCCTAGGCACAGGCTAGGAGAGAACTGTTCCAGGGCTACCTGATGTGCCTATGGAAAATGTCAATTAGCATGAGGAACACCCAAGATTTTGCTATGGATGGATCTCTGGCCACCCCAAGTGACATTGATTTTGGGAGATGCTCCATGCTTCTGGATCTGTTACTGCCTCAACTCCTTTGCCAACCCTTCCTACAGATTTATGGAAAAGGAAGCAATATGGCTTGTCATAAAGCAGTTTCACACTCTCTGTGTAAAGTTCCCTGCTGCTTTATTTGGATTCTCAGGCACTGCTCTCCTGCCTTGTTCCTGTACTGCTGCACGGTTCCATTCCATCTCCACAGTAATCTATAACAATTGAGTCTAAAGTGAGGCTATTAGGAAAAGACAAAAGCATCTTGCTTCAGTACTCTCTATAAATGAAAATTCCTAATTTCATATTGGTATTTCATTTATTTTAGGCTTGTAAAGGGCTCATATTCTCTAATCATGCAAGTGGATAGTGTATTTCTGTTTCCATCAAGCTTCTGATGTCAATCTTTTTTCAGTGTTGGGGTAATGGAATTTCTTATTACTTTTTTATATCTTCCACTGTGGATATTTCGTCTTTATTTGTAAATAAATAGAACAATAATGGAGGAGATAATTATTGCTTGTACAGAAAAAAGGCTACTTAACTATGGGGTTGTCTCTCTAAGTATACTGGATTCTACCAAAGAAAACCTTGAAAGGTTGTAATTGAAAGCGAGTGCACCCCTGGCAGGCTTTACACTGATAAAAAGTGCACGATAATTAATCACTTGCCTTATTAGAAAGAAATGATTCCACACAATGATTAAAAATGACTACAAGAGCTGATAGCCTGTTACCTCCTCAGGAAGGCAGCTTTGTGAATAAGAGACAGTAACTACAAGTTCTCTCAGCAACAGAACACACACAAACTGCAAGGGACACGGTGAGGGCTGTGCTAGCACCAGGGAAGAGATTATTAAAATACAATATAT
>NW_008237902.1:809382-811828 GCF_000691975.1 Corvus brachyrhynchos
ATCTCAATAGAAAACTGAGACCAAACTCTTTCCTAGTTTTGTCTTCCCAATCACGCATTTTTTCCATCAGCAATGAACCCACAGACCTTATCTATGGACTATTATCTGATTAATTAATGGTATATTTAGTTTCAACATATACTACAGCATACTCGTCATCACCTTGGACATTCTCTGTAAGGACCAGGTTATGCACATGATCCAAACAAAATACAAGACATCTGAAAATGACCAGTGCCCTTGAAATTCTATATAAAGCAAAAATATTTTTGGCAATACAAAAAAAAACCCTCAAAAAACCCCAAACCCCCAAACCAAACAGAGACCACTTTGCTACCTCAAATGAAAACTACAGAATTTTGCTGTGACCTGGTGATACCTGTTCTGGTGGGTCACAACTGGTATGGATGCTGAACACTAAATAATTATTTTCCACTATTGTAACCTTCTCTTGATGAAACAGCAGGTAAGAGGAAAGAGGCTGAAGGGGCAGAGTGTGTTTGTGGGACATGGTGGTGGTACATATGGTTAAATTTAAGATGAAGCTCAATACCCTTCCCATTAGTCATGAAGTTTGAAAACAGGCTCAAATTGGCACTGCAATGAAACTACCCTAAACAAAAACCTCCTTTGAATATTTCAGACGAAGGAGAAAATCAACCATTTAAACCATGGCTTATTTTGGAATCAATCTGATTTCTATGACCTCGAATTTTCAGAAATCTAGGCATTGTGATTTATCAATGGCACTGCTATAACTGTCTGACAGACCACAGGGGCAGACTAGAACCAACCTCTGGCTCTGAAAATGCACTTCTCAATGTCTTCCTTTCATGCCTTATAAAGGGAAAGAAAAGCAATAGGAATATATATACTTGGGATATTAATGACAAAAAACTACTGTGGCTCACACTTTTTGCTGACTGTGACTCATTAGCCTTGTCTGCCCACCCATCCTTTATCTCCTCATAATTTCTTACTAATTATCTTCTACATCAAAGCTTTTGGGTGGTTCTAATACTGTAAAATCATCTAATTAAGTACCATACTTCATATTACATTTTATGTAACAGCAGATTATCAGACTGATAAAATACGGCAAGAAAAATGCCCAAGTGTCAAACCACTGGAGCTTTCTTGTGGTCACAACCCTGACAATAACAACTGAAATATTCAAGCACCCAACCCTGCACTTCCTGAGGGAGTGGGAAACATGCAAGTGTGAAAGGTGGTGGATGGTACCTGCCACAAGTCAGAGTGTTAAGCCTTGATTCAGGTCAGTACATGGACAGCTATCACAACTGGGAAGCTGTCTCTTAGATTCTCTTTTCAATTCTGTCCCCAAAAGCTTTGGTATCTTTGTCGAGGTGTTGTCATAACAAATACGAAGAAATCATGAAAGCAATGGTTCATCAAAGCTGCTCATTCTCTGGAGCCTTTAATATCAAGCTCAGTAACCTCAAATGGACCTGAAACAGGTGGGCATGCTGCCACCTCTCCTGCTATGGAAGCTATTCCACTCTCAGCAGTGCTCCTCCTGCCCAAACACGGGATCCTGCTGTCCGACAGCACAGCCGGCTCGGAAGAGGCAGTCAGGCACAGGAAAGACAGCGATGACATTAAAGCAGCATCTCTGCTGTCACTGAAAACAAAGGCCCCATTTGCTGTTTCCTCTGTTGAGGCAGGTGGTAAACAAACACTGCAGAGAGCTCTCAGCATGACAGGGCCGCGGCAGCACGGCAGATTTTGCATTGCCCGGTGTATTGGCTTTTGTAAGAAAGCTTTAGGTTTGAGGCTGGTATCAGCACTTCTTGCTCTTAAAGCAAAACATAAGCAAGTTTTATTAAAACAGCAAGTAGAATTTTCCCCTGGGATGTTCAAACAAGCTTTCCTGGAGAGAAAAAACCCAGTCTATTTATATTTCCAAGTGTGCAAGATGCCCGTCTTCAAACTTGATATTTGTGCACATAAACACAAGCTCAAATGTCAGGAAAACAGCAATTCTTCACTCAGTTTCTCAGAATTCAAAACTTTGGCTGTTGTATGGAAATTCACAGAAGGGCTTTTTTCTCATGCTGACCCATCCTGACCAGAACTGCAGCATCACTGTCATGGGAAAGTGATCAAGCTAATAACAAGGTCCCCAAAGGATTGAGTATTTATGCAGACAGTAAAAATACCTAGAATTATCATAATTAACCACACAAAGGATTTCAAAGCTTAAATATTTCAAGGCTTAAGCCTGCATCTCTGAAAGCCCAGAAGACCTCATGGGAAGATCTGTGCAGCTGTGCTGGGTGGCTGTGACCGATGACTGTGATGGTGGCTGTGTGTGGCTCTCCATCTGGTTCACTTGCTCTCTCCACACACAGTGCCCACTGGCATCCCAAACACTCATTGGCACATTAAGAATCCATGTGTGCTCTGGCTACAGAAGGTCCTTTCA
>NW_008237902.1:811841-835293 GCF_000691975.1 Corvus brachyrhynchos
CCTGCTCGCCCTGCTGCCTGCAGCTGTAGGGAGTTTCTCCAGTTCTGAAGATGTCTTTGAAGTGGCCTTTAAAGGACAATGTCGTGTATGAAGAAAAATTCCTGCCTATTTGCTTATTGTCCAATGAACACAATTTTTTTTTCTAATGCATCTGCCTCAAACCCCTGTGAAAATGGGGACACTGGACAAGTTTGTGTCATTTGTGTTGTTTTTATCCAGCCAACATGACAGACCTTTGATGACTTAAAACCCAAATAAGCTGTGCAGGTGGCTGACTTACTCAAAGGGCGAAACTGAACCTTGCAGAGAGAGTGAAATAATAAAAAAAATTAAAGTTATAAGTTTCACTGGGTTTACAATGATTCATAAGAACAACTGGATATTCCACTAAGAGGCCAGCAATACACGTGTGTCAAACATGCATGAAATGGGAAAATAAGCCCTATCTCTGCAGTGTTCAGCTAAGGCCAGCAACCACTGCCTCCCATCTGGGCCTAAAACTGAATTATTATTAGAGATGCCAGTGCACTGGGATCTCTTTATGCTTCTGTGTCACAGCTGTGAGCCATCCCATTCCCATAAGCCAGGAACCCAACAAGGAAAACCCAAGACATGTGCACTGGTTATTTCAGCCATATGGCAGCCAATCCATCTGGAGCCTGTTCTGGGTGCCAAATATTTTTGGGAGACTGGACTGGAAGAGGAGCCCATTAGATATCCAGAGTTAATTAGTAACATTCTCTTTGCCTTTTATTTCTCTGCCTTTCATTTGTGGATGTTTTGCTACGTGAGATGCTCCTCTTCCTTTCATTTGTGGATGTTTTGCTACGTGAGATGCTGAGGTGCCTTTAGACAGAAGTAGTGTTACAGTTGCTTAAATATAATCCCCGAATAGTTTTAAAACATACTGACATGTGGGGGGGGGGGTCACCTCTTCAGTGAGGTTAATATTGGTAGACAGACTATTAAAACCGAATAGCTTCTTTTGATGTGCAGATTGGCAGATCAAGGAATCGTAATCACTGAACTAAATCTCTCTGAAAGCTCTGCCACATACATATGCTCATTAGAGCACAATATTGCTACTTAGCAAGCCTGTGAGCAGTATTTATAAAAGGAATAAATACAGTTAATGTGAACAGTTCCATGACTTGAATGCCGGCGCAATGCATTTGATGGGTTTTAAAGATGAGTAAGATATGCCTTAAACCTTAATTTATCTAAATATAATTGACTCTTGACAACCTGAGCAACTACTACATATCGTGATCAGAAACAGTTTATTGTACAACTTGTTTGCCCTTAGTGGTTTACAAGATGTATCTAATATTTCTCAAATTAAAAAAAAAAAGTAATGGAATCTCACTGTGAAGCCTTAGTCATGATAAAAATCAGAGGCAAAGTTATAAGAAAGATGGTTTAGTTAGTGTAATATTTTACATAATCTCAAGCTCAATAACATTAATTAACATGGAATTTACTAATCAGTAAATCATACCAAGAAGCAAATCTCAAAATAAATCACTTCCCCCACCTTAGACTGCCAGGATTTTTAATATAGGATACTTCTATAATGTAATGTTTGTTGTTTTACATTGCTGTGTCTGGGATATCTTGCTGGTGACATGAGAAAAAAAAATTTCCTTTTAAGTAATTTGTTCATCTTATTCCCAAACCTCTAAAGAGTATCTAATTTTACATGGATTATATTATATATATATATGTATCAAGTATTACATATATATATATATTCATCAAGATAGTTAAAAATAACAAAGAAAAAAAATGTAGCTTCTGGAACAAAGGGAGTGGACAAACATAAACAGCACTATACTAAACCTTCTCTTCCAAAGCACTTGGAAAACAAAGCCCCCATCTACTCAATTGAAGAAAAAAAAAAAAATGAACAACTTGGAGCTACAGACAGAATCCCCACATACTCAGCAAAACTCACATGTAACGACAGAACCTGTGTAGCCTTTTGGCAACTGAGTGAGCTCTCAGAGCTACAAACAATGTATGATAATAAAAAACCATTATGGTTGAGGAGCTGCCTGGGCTCTTTAAAGCCTTTTGAGGTTGTTGGCCACCAGCTCTCTCCCCTCTCAACTCCCCCTCTCCTTAAAGAGATGAAAGAGAGCTCTGATTTTTTTGCAAATGATGTGTCTCGCTGGAAGATCATTTCTCCAATCTTTACTGCAGGAGAAGGGCAAACAGGATGTGCTTCACACACTGAGAAGAGTGAGGAATGAGCCGAGAAGAATTAGAAAAGAGTTGCTGCTCCATCCCCCATGGGGACATACAGGTAAGAGAAACCTTTTGTCTAACCAGAACCTTAAAATGCCAGTTGCCATCTCCCCCCAGCTGCTTGTGCAGTGATTGTACCAGAGGCTCAGGATGAGAGGTTTGTCTTTGCAAATAACCTGAAAGGCTGGTACCTGATGTAAATTTGTATAAAGTAGGAAAAAACCCTACTATTAAAATCTTGAAATTTAGTAATGGTCTCATGGCCCTAAACTATTTCATGTCTGTCATCCCCACTTGACCTCTGGCTTCCCTATCCTGCAGGTTTGCAGTGATGACTCTTCATTCACCCCAGTGCAAGGATCATCAATTTACTGCATGCATGAATAACTCTCTTCCCAAATTGGTTTCTTCTGAGAGAAGCAATGAGAGTAATTTTGCAGTTCTAAAGCATTATAAGGGCCCAAAGCTGCCAACAACCATTAAGATATGAAGCAGGGTTAAATTTCTTGACACACAGCTGGCACAGCTTCATCAGATACTAGTGAGAAATTCAGTGAAAATTGCTGCCCAAGATGACATTTCCTTGTTCGCTTATGAAACTAAAGAAGTATAAAGATTAAAAGCACTGAGAATTTTGATATAAAATACCTGTTAATACATATTTCTATATACTAAAATATGCACATGTACAGCAAAGGTAACCTCTTCTTTTGGTGACTTACACCATCTTTTGCTTCCCATGGCTTTCTGAGGTAAAACAAATTACTTACTTCTTGCACTCCTAAACATTTTAAAATATTCTTTGCTCCATGTTGCTGGAGAACATTTCTTCTCATATGATGTGACAAGCCAGCTCTTGAATGATGTAATGTTTGACACTACCGTGCTACCCAAGGACCTACAGCAAAGGACACAGGCTTTGCCCTATTCAAAGATGATGAAATGATGGTCTCAATTACTCAATTACTTTAACTGATTGTCTCTTTTTAATTCATTAAATTGGAGTAGGCAGATTAATGCCTATTTCAGGAACAAGAGGAAAAGACACCTACAACAAAGGAACGTTATGGTAATTGGCACTTGCAAAAACAGAAGCAGTGCTTGAAACCTATTCTCTAACACCAGCAGTGACCTGATCACACTGGTGAATATAAAAAGCTTCAACTCCATGCTTTGACTGAGCATAGCAACAAAAGAGCTCTGAGGGCTCTTGTGAAGAGAACAGAGAGAGCTAAACAAGCCTCAACTCTTATCAGTGTCAGTGGACATTAAGGGCACTTTGCATCCCCAAGGCGATATGGAGTACACTGGAGAACCAAAGTCTATAAAAATGTATTAATTACCATAACATACATATCATAACAAAATATTGGCCTAGCTGGCACTACTGCAGCTGTAGCCCCTTTAGTCTTTGCACACTCCTGTAAAAAATGATGTCTAAGAGCTTGGAAATGACACATAAATCCTTGACTGCTTTAAGAGAGAGGCTCAAGGACCTGTCCCAATCTGTCACCCCCACGCTCTCCTGCCTCCATACGTACTACAGCACTGTGTTGTATTACAGGAATGACTGTCATATCAAACTTGCTTAGTTACAATGTATTCCACAGATAACCAAGGGCTGTGGCTCAACCTTTGTTGTAATTTTTAAAATAACTCACTGAATTTCATTAAATGTCTCAGTAGAGGCTATTTCTGAGTGTAGCTGTGAAAACAGATGTCTGGAGAGTGGCGTATTGCAAACCTCAAGTGAAATGACAGATCAATCTTTTTACAGAGATTCCTGGGGATATAAAAACATGACTCTCTGCCAGCCAGGCAACGGCAGCTGCCCAATCAAGACAGAAAGAGGATACAGCAAACCACTCATTTACCCAGCCAGAGTCACCCCTTTCCTTGCCTTACCCTGGCGAGCTGGCGCTGTTCCTCTGCAAGGGCAGGAGAATATTGAAGAGCTCTGCCTGGAGCTGTACTGCCTGCCAGGGGTTCAGATCAGCTTCATAAAGGGACACCTTTTCCTGCATGTGTAAAACCTGGCTCTAAGCACGGTGGGAGCCATTGCATTAACAGAACATGTGAAGAGGAAGATCCTAAAGCTGTTTTTCAACCCCTCTACTGATGCTGAAACACAGTGATAACATACTATTGTCTAGGAGATGATGATGTTCAATGCCATACAAGTATTTTTCAGATGGAAAGAGAAAGGAGAGAAGGTGGGAGGCAAAGAAAAAAAAAAAAAAACAGGATCAAGTTAGGTAGAATAAGATCAAAGACTTAAGGAAGGGTTTTCCTAAGAGAAGTTACCATAACTAGCAATGCAGTCATGTAATCGCTCTTTGGCTTATGGGATCCCATTCCCTCCCAAATGTTTACACAATGCCATGGTGCTGGAATAACTCTCCTCCAGAGATTACTCACATATACAACATCTATTTATGGTATATTCCTAATTAACATAACATTGTTTCAAGCAGATCAAGCTTTCTCCAATTCAAACGCAGACTTCAGCCCTGTCAAGGGGTTCTGTACACCCTCAATATTCTGTACACCCTCAGTGTAAACTGTCCCAACTGGAACAATAAACAATTATACTGGTGTTTAAAACACAGCAGATGTTTTATTAAAATATAGTCTAACATATGCCCAGTCCTGCAGTCATTATTGATATACAGATTCCTCTGAACTCAAAATGCCATATGAAGGCTCACTGCAAACTCTACACTTACACCAGGGATATATGTGGTCTGGAGAGCACACTCATGAATATACCAAAACATTGGCCCCAAAAGGATCTTGGCATCACAGCTGTTTAAGCAGCAAATGTAAATTCTGATCATGTTCAGCAGAGATTGAAAGAATACAAATGGTAGCTAGGAAACAAAGACACTTGAATAGGAGGAAGTACAATAAGTGGAACCACAGTGGCCTTCACCCAGCTCCCAAACTTAGGCATGTTTTCTTGATTTGTTTATTGACAACACACATAGGATAGAACAGTAATATACCTCAAGTGGCACTAACAGGAGAAAATTGGAATGCAGAGTAGCTTAAAAATCCTTTACAAATGGAAAGAATGTTCAATAGAAAATAACACATCTTCAGTTTCTTTTCTACAAGTGGTGTTTTGTTTTGTTTTCCTTCTTGAAAACAGCAATAATATATTGCGGAAAAGCTGGTGAAGGAAGGACGGGAGATTTGTATTTCAGGCACTGGACTGTGTCCCCTGAAACTTGGGTTCTATCCTGAGGAAGCTTCAGACCTATAAGATACGGTAACTGAACCTCACTTCTGCACAGGTCATATTACCATTCTTGCCTACTTCAAAATCATTTAATGAAAAAGTGTGAGACTGTGAAGGATACATATATTACAGTGACAGACACCGTAAAATCATCATATTTTATTAAGCTGAAAGAGTTGACAGCCAAAATTTGAGTTATTGCAGGTTTCTCTCTTAGAAGGGCAGTCAGATATGTCTTTGGTGAAAGTCTCACTAAAAAAAAAAAGGTCTTATTTTCTTGAAAAAATAAAGTTAATCCAACAACAGATGATGGCTTCCTTGCCTAAAATTGTTGAATTTCTTTCTCAGTCAGCACTACTCTAAAAGCTCTCTGCTACTTCTACAGGCCATAGCATCAGTGTTTCTAGGCTGTTTTAATCTATAGTATTATTTTTAAACAATAATAAAGCAAAAATGAAGAGATGTGGAAACAATTATTTTTTTCTGAGTACATATATTCTATGGAGTTTTGACTTTCTTTTCTGATGGTTCATGTTGGGCTTTTTAGAAATACCATAAATGTCTACAGTAACTGAGTTCTATGGCCTAAAAAGTTCACCTTGCACTTTAAGCTATGATTGCATGGAAGAATCACAAAAAAGTCTGTAACAGACAGGCACTGATTTGTGTTTGATAGGACAAATTAATTCTATTCTACAGGAATAAGGAAACCATTACACAAGTCTTGAGCAGGCTGCTGCTTTACAAATGATCACGCATTTTCCTCTCCATCAGCATCCTAATTCCCTGAAGACAACTTCGTTTTATCACTAACACACTGGGAGTCCACAACTGAAATCTGCCTCTGAGATATGTGCTTTATTTTCAGCTGCTTTTATTGTTATTTTTTTCATGCTACTTAATTGTTAGATGAATCAAGATCTGGATGAACCAGCATCTCTGAAATCACCTGCACTGATGTGCTGTCAACACTGGGCCCATGGGCTGTGCTAAAATCCTGCATGGATTCATCTCCATTTATCTTCTAGTGATGGGGTTCTGCTTTGCAAATGCTTACTGAAACAAAAAAATTCCCTTGTAGAAATGAATGGTTTATTTTGGATGAAACAAAATAGCCTGGAATACATTTAAAACAGAAAATTGATTTGTATGAGCTGCTTGAGAAGTTACATTGTTCTCCAGTCATGCCTGGACAACACTGAATGGGTAGATAAATACGTAAACTGGAACTATACAAGGTCATCACCCAATGCACATATTTTTAAAATGTATATTCACTTGCATGAGCACCTCAACATCATTTGAATACACCTCTGGAACAAGCAAAAATACTTCTTTTTACTTTTCATCACCACAGAACAACATCACAGAACTGAAGCGTGGCACAAGCCCTCGGGGATGCTGCTGCACTGTATCTATCCTCGTGGGGCTCTCCTTTCTTCCACACAGTTTCCCAGCTCCTGCAACACCTGCTCTGCTCCCACTGGGCTCTGCTCAATGGGCCAACCTTGTTTAATTCTCCATTTCTGGAGAGAGAGAGATACACTGCTCCCTCTGTGCACTGCGACTCTTCTCTAAATCAAATCTCCTCGTTTCACTAGATGCTAAGATAACTTAAAATACCATAAGAGGACAGACAGGAGGCAGCAGAATGCCAGTCCTGAGAAAGGAATTATCCATAATTCAAGAATTTCAGGAAGCTGAATACCAGAAGGTCCATAACATTTTCTGTTCTGAGCTTCCTTGCTTTGTAGATCTTTTTGACTAAGTGGCTGCATTCAGTGATAAGTATCTGAGCTGCTCATCTTTATGAATTTTGCAGCTGAAACAAATGCCACAAATCACAGTTACCTGACAGAGCACCGTGGGGAAAAAAGGGTTCAATTAATTTTCTGTGACTTTTGGAAGAAGCATTTATCATATAAACATTATTTTCTGAAATACTGAATTTGAAGTAAGTAAAGCTGACATTTTCTAATGTTTATTTTCCTAGGTGTACCAAAACTTGCTAAGAATCTTTTTTCTTAAAGCAAGCAAAAATCCCACCCACAGGTGATTTCTTTCCTCAGGAATACTTTCAAATTCATTAATTTTAATAGTCATTCAGGACTTTCAGACCCTGAAGTGTCAAGCGAAGAAAAACTTTGATTCCACGTTAGTCTGACACCATTAAACCAAACCAACTAAACATTCCCCTTGAATTTATTTAACCTTTTCTTTTATCTGAATGCTTTCATTATACAGTGCACTTCCACAGCAAATTCAAATTTCATTTATCATTCCCTTTTAACTTTTGTTGTTCCAAGGCCTGTTGCATGCTCCTCTTCCCCTCATGTGCCAAAGTTAAACTCCCTGGTGGATGTGGGAGATGTCTTTCTCCCCATAGCTATTCTAACGATTTACTTCTTTCTGTGGCACAGTTGACATTTCCTCTAGAAGAGAAAAACACACACAAAAAACCCCCAAAAATGTTCTCCCAGGTTGTTTTTGTTGTTGTATATTTCGCAAAAATATCTTAGTCAAGCATACCAGGAACAAACTGTGAGATCTTACACTGCAATCACTGTCTACTCTACAATAAAACAGGTAATGGATAGAAATTCTCCTTCTTGCCATATATTACACGAACTTGGTGTTTTTCCAACCTAAAAATAAAAACCAATTCAGCAAATAATTTAATCTACTATAAAGGAAATAACAGGGGAACTGTCTTCTTCATCAGTTCAAGGATGTCCTGATTTCCCTGGAAGGTTGCAGATCTCCAGTGCTTTAGGGGTTTGTGGACACGGACTCTACCGCAACTCATCAAAGCTCTCCATAAAGCAAGAGAAAAAAAATCTGAAGGACTGTGACAAATATCATTTACTCATCAAACATTAAGGGGAAGATTTGTGACTCAAGTTGGAAATATATTTTTTTCAAAGCACAGTAAGATGCACATGACTATGTGATGGTATTGCCTTCATGAATCTTACTGAAAATAACTTGTTCACCTTTAACTAATTCAGTATACCAAGAGGCTTTTAATCAAAGCTGCAACTGTAATGAGTTCTGTAACCATAATATAATTCTTTTTCAAAAGCACCAAATGAATGGACTAATCCTCTGAGCAGATATCACTAACTGAATTTTTTCAGAATAAATTAAAACATACAACATAACCAGAGATTTTGTTATTCCTCAGATGATAATGTGCTTCAAGGTTTCAGCTTTTAGTTTCTTGGTTCTTTTGGTTTATTATTTAACTATTTATTTTACCTATATATTCTTTATGTAGGTAAAATAAATAGTTATGTTATGTATTCTCATATACACCTGATAATAATTATTATTGTTATTATTTAACAATGTCGGTACATAATGGAAAAATGTACCAAATTTTCAAACAAGCAAATGGAACACTCTGTTTTAAAGATGATGAAACATTCGGACTTGCTAATTTTCTCCTCTCTTTAAGACGGCAAAACCTTATAACTTCAAAACATGACTGTCAATTTGTTTCTGTCACTTTTTCATTGAAAAATCTATTCCCTCCTTGACAAATTTTGCTGCCAAATGAGGTTCTTGTGAAATTGGCTTCTTTGGCAAGTCTCAAAACCTTTAGAGTGTCACTGGGGTATCTATTGGGCTTGTATCTATTGCAATTGCTGACATGGGATTGCTTTTTTCCCCTCCTCTGGGGTTTACTTGCATTGAAGTCAGGACTTAAATCATCATGTAACTCTTTTGTCAGCTTGTCACTTTGGTGTACAAAGGGCATTTCTGCTTGACAAGTGTGTTATAAGTGTTCGGAATTTAATGAACAAGACAACAAAATAGGAACCAATAGAATACTAATATTTTCATGGAAGCTAATAATGCTAATGAATATTTGCAACTAAAACTTGAAGTATCGCTACTGTTCTCATAAACACACCCGAAAGAAAAGATGCTTGCTGTGAAATCAGGCATACTTATCTGCATTATATAATATTAATGAGGTTTCCTGCTGTTTCTGAATTAACTTCAAGTACTCTCGGTGTAATATTTGCTTACAAAAATATAATGTTATAGTATTTCAATTTCCTTTTATGTGGATTTTAATATTTCTCTTGTAAATAATTTAGTTTTATTGAAGAAAGTCTTGGACAGCTGTATCATGATCTTATCTAAAACCTGCTGCCAAATTCAGATTTTATCATTTGAAATTAATTGGTGTTAAAATTTGATTTTGATAGCTGTGTAACGGTATGTAATGTTGATTATGGCAGTATAAAGCCCCAGCTAAATTAGATGGCTGAAAGAAGGACCAGGAGCTTTCATTCACTGAGATACATTACAGTCTGTGAGACTGAAGCAGAAGTAAGGACTTACCATGACACACTAACAGTGCTTACACTGAGGGAGCAGTTTATGTTTTTGAAGTGCAGTGCCTCCTAACTCAGCTATATGGAAGATATAATTAATCTCATTTTAGAGATGAAGGAAACGTACCACAAATAAGAGCCTTGGTAGATACCAGACAGCTCTTTCAACATGAGACAAATAATTCTCCAGGTCAACATTTTCAAAGGCTGGCACCATTAGGCTTCTCAGAGCTTAGGCTAGATTGCAGTACTTCGCCTGGTGTTTGGAGATTTCAGAGTTGGCTGCCTTTGTTGTGAGGGCAAAGATTTTGGGTGAGAGAGGAGCAGGGAGGATGCAAAGGAAAGGTAAAGGGATGGACAATAACTCCCATCGCTTTCCACGTGCTGCAGCTGCACCACTCGCGCACAGAAGGACTGAACGTGCTCAGGCCCCCAAAATGATGATAAACTACATGAATCACCCAAAAGGCATAAACTGTGGCAGAAATGTCTGCAGTCCTTATATCCAGGGCTCCTTTGATTTAAAAAAAAAACCACGGGTACCTATGAAAATACCATCCCAGCCAAAATCCCAGCTTTTTCCTAAATGTGAGTTCCTGTTTAGGTACAGCTCTATTGAAAAAAGGATTGTAGAAACCTCACACATTACAATGTTTGTGTTGGAACATGTTGGAAACAAGAAAGGAAAACAGAAAATAAAATAAATCACACACTATTATCATGGACTGACTGTCAACAGCTGCCTCCTACTTAAGGGTCCAGGGGCAGAACCAGGGACTTCATCTATAAATGTATGGATGAATGTATATTCATGAACTGTAAACCATTCAAACTTGCTGGACAAGTGATTTGAAAAAAATAATCTACTGATCTGAGGATGTTGATTCTGTTGATATGTATGAGGAATCTCATACATATTCAGTAACTAGGTGTTTCTTAATCAACTAATCAAAGCACATGACTAATTGAATGTCAATTGCTTTCTGCAGTGGGGTGAAAGTCAGTTCTCCCTGACCTGGTTTGTGTTACTCCAAGAACTGATGATAACTGGTTTTTATTTGTTCAAAGAACTGATTAGAACTGCTTTACAGCTGACTTATTCTTAACAACTGCATTATCTTTAATGAAAATTCTTTCCCTTCTACTTAGTACCTATGTTTGAAGAAAAGTTGAGTAATCCTATCAGATTTCTTCCTAGTTTTCTTATCAATGTTTGACAAACTTCACACACATCCGCACACATTTAAAAGTTACCTGACAGATTTCTATTTGGGCTCTAGCTAGAATGTTTTGCTGAAAACCTTGATGGACCACCAGGTGAAATCAAAGCTTTGGAACCTGATAATGAAATCTTTTTTCAGGAAAAATTGCTACTGATGTTGAGCTGAGCTTTCTGTTCTAGGAGTATGTGAAACCAAGAGAAAAAACAGGCCCTATTCTGTGTCATACTCTGGCAAGGGGGCTTTCCTTAACTCCAGAATTATTCTTTGTGGCTTTTCCAAGCAATGCTTTGAATTTAATTGTTTTCATGTTAAAGCAGAAATAATTTTTCAACAGAGTTTAAAAAGTAAATGATGAAAGAGAGATGAATGAGAGTTTATTTTCTTTTTTTCATTTTAACGTATAAGATATCCAAAAACATTTGAATTAACATAAATGTTTTTGATAAAGCTTTTATGCCAATGGTGAGATTTAATGGGAAATGTCAATTGCAACATATACATAAGAAAAAGAACCATTTCACATGGTTCTGAGGAATCATCTTTATTTTTACATTCTTTCTAAATTATTTAATCAAAGTGACAGGTTGGGGGAAGAACACTGGAGACAAATTTCCAAAGATGCCTAAAGATATGGTATAATGATAGGTTTTAAAATTCAAAAAAAGTTATTTAACTATTCTGCAGATAATGCTGGAAGTGAAGGGAAAAACGGGAGGCTTTCCAATACCTGTTGCTTTTCAATTCTGTTCTCCAGGAGTATCACTGTCAGAGTCTAGAAAGGAACTAAAGGCTCTTGTCGCTTGGCAGCAAATGAGATTCCTCTGGGAACTTGCTTTTATTGTTTTGGCTAAATTTAAGAACCATAAACATGATAAACTGGTCTCACAGCCCTGGAAACTGAGGTTATTTGTGGCTCCAGACAAGTGAACTTACAAATTTAAAGCAAAGAACCTCAATGTTTCTTGACGTTATATCACTCAACCTCCCTAACTTAAAGGGCAATAAGCTTTCTATGTCCATTTAAACACAAGTTCAGAGACTTCCAAAACTCATAAGCAAAGAACAAAATTCTTCTAACAGGAATATTTATTCACTGCAAACAGCATGCTATATTCTTTGGCATATAACTTAATTTTCAAAGGGGGCACATGTGAAGAGAGGAGCATTAATCATTGTCCCAGAAGGTTAAGACTTGCTCAAACCAAGCATCAAAATCCTCTTTCATGTAAATAAAATCTCGGGAAAAGACTTCCCCTTCAGGGAAGGCGGACAGTCATTTTAACATAAATGCAACCTTTCCGAATTTCAGAATTGAAACACACCAAATATATATAGATTTCATAAAAGCTGTGCATTTCCCTAATACATCTTTCTACACAGAACTAATGTATAATGCAATAATTTTGGTACAGCAACAAATATACTAATTGGAGAAATTTTGAGTTCACAAGAAATCAGCCTGAAGGAAAAAGGAAAAATATTAATTCCTTCAATAAGATGCTTACAATCTGGAGGGAATTTTCTTCTGAGCAAGACCTTTACACTGTGAGGATGTAGTCACACACTCTTATCTAAACCTGCAGAGCTGGCAGCTGAATTTCCCGCTACCTTGGGATTGTAGTTTTACTATTGTATAAAATTTCAAGGATGGCTTTTTTATTTTTCCTTTGCTTTTAATGTAAGGGCCAGGACTCTCTCATTCCCAGTCATTCCAGTGTAAATTGAAAGCAAAGCCTTGAAACTCTGTAGCATTACTGTGGATTTACAGTTTTATAACTGAGAACAGAAAAGTGTCCCTAAATATTCAAGGTTATTGTGGAATGGTTTTATAGAAGAGAAAGATATTAGTTTAAGGATAAAATAGGGAAATTAATCAAAAGGGATTAAAGTCAGAAAAATCTGAAACTTCCAATCACTTAAACAGCACAAGAATTAAATCAACTTGTCTTACCACAGCTATATTACACTAATCCTTATTTCTGTTTTCCCCAGGAGGAAGAGATGTAAAGTAATTGCAGAACTAGCTAGGTCCCAAGAGTGTATTGCAGTATAAGAAAAATAATCCACTGAGAATTTTACAAAAGCTTTTAGAACAAACCTTACTGCTAGACAAAAATTGTTCTTTTGTAACACACTGACGTCTGCTTGCTGTATGGATATTCTGGTGAGCACATGATTGTTCCTCAGTCTTTCTGCAAAGATGGTCACCAGTAACACCAACAAGTTATTGTGTGATGAGGGGAAGCAGCAGACAGCAATATAAGGAATATTGTGGGAGCTCACAGATCACAAAGACCAGAGGAGGAGCACAGCCTGAGCGGAATACACTGGGCTGACTTGTTCCCATAATATGTAATGGGAGAAGGCAGTGAAAACTCATAAAGATTCCCAAATTCTCCTCTCTCTGTTCCCAGCAAACCTACAATGCCACAGCAGAGCCAAAGGCCAAACACTGAGGTTAAAGCAAACTCCCCAAATTTTTCAAACATTTTTATCCTGCTGGCAAAACCCAAGAAGGCAGGCTGTCAGAAACCAGTCATGCATCTTCCAGTGATTTATATAACATTCACACTAGCAACACTTGAACCATTGACCTCAGTATTTACAGCTTTAAGGACTGGAAGGAAGAAAAAAAAAGGCTAAAAGAACCTATTTTTTAAAAAGGGACCAAGAATACAAATGTTCAGTATTTCAAAATCTCTTTGTATGTGTTGCCAGGTCAATGCACTTTATCACTGACAGACATGGCCCCCAAAAGTGTTCTATTGTTCTATTAACCTCAGGCAAGTGGGACAAAAAAGTCATTACTATCAAAGTATATTAAAAAAAGAAAACATGCTTCAGAAATATAGAGTATTTCTTTTAAATCTAGATTTGTTGTATGCTTCATTCCTTTTAAGCCAATGCTACCTACCAAAGACCTCAAGGGTTTTGAGGGGGGAACCAAACTAAGCAGTACAAACTGAGATGATTGTTTTGAAATGTAAGGAAATATCTCCTCTTTTGTATTTCCTCAAATTGCTAGAGCAATACTCAATTTTCTTTGCAGAAGTAGCAAATGAAGACTGTTACTATAGGCACGCAATATTTTCATAACAATTTCCTCAGGTAAGTATCAAGAGACTCTTTATTCCTCCCTGGTAAAGAAGTTTACAAAGCGCTATGTTTTACTGAACCTGACTAAACATATATTACTTTATATAAAATGCCTTTACAGAAATTAATGCTGAAGTCAGTTAAAGGAGATGCAAAAAAAAATATTTTGAGAGATGAGCATAATCATGGAAGTGAAAAAATACAGATAACTTCCCTTAATCCATGTATTTGACAGTTTGTCTGTGCTACTAGAGAACAGCAAAGCTTTAATACCATCAATTTTCATATGTCTTTGATTTTCAGATGAACAAGAAAGCTCATTTGGGGAGGTAAGCAAATTTAACTCTTAGCAGCAAGTTTACTATCTGTGGATCTCTTTTCCTGGTTCCTTTAAAGGAACCCATAAATTCCTGAGGGGTTTTGTGGACTACATAACTAAAAGCCACTATTATAGAAATAAATTCTGCAAGCAGATCAGGATAGAAGACTAAAAATGCAAAAATACTAATTGCAGAATGCAAACCAAAATGTTGTATCCTTGATTTAGTGCTTTCATATTATGTCTCTGATTTCTCATTGCTGAAATGTTTGACTTTTTTTACCTGTTTGTCCCTGTAATCTGACTGTAAAATTTCCATGGGACATTGATTTGATACAAATTTTTCATTTTAGAACTTTAATCTGTGATATCATCAGACTAAAGCTATTATATATAATGACACAGTTCTCATGTTTCATTTTTCACCCATCATGATGTATTTAAGGAAAAACTAGTTTCTATGGATACACAGTAGGGCAAGGAGAAAGGTTTCCTTTTCCTTTTTTCTGGAGTGGGAGAAGATACAGACTGGTTGACCACAAATATTTGACACATGAATTTTTACTAGTAGACCCTCTAATGTAAAACACCTCTAATAGGAGACCCTCTAATGTAAGTAAGTTCAAGGAACTGTTAGAGCTCCTAAGATTCTCTGAAGCTTGGTATTTCGATGGTGTTCATGTATAGAAAGACATGAAATTTTGTCCTTTTTCTATTCTACACCCAACAAACCCTTTATTCAGCACTTTATAATGCTGTTACTGCCATAAGCCAGGTAAAAATGTACTGATTATATAAAGGTCCCCATGTGATTGTTCATCACTCGTATTTCAGACTGAAGCATCTTTCCACTAGGTTTTTCTGGAGACCTACTTTCAAGTCCTCGCATTAGACAAAGCCTTGTGTGTAACCCACAGGCAATTTAATGAAATAATCTAGGAAAATCTTCCTTCAGATGATAAGAAAATGTGTTACAGTTGGCAACTTTAGTGGCAATGTTTGGAGGGTCTGGTATCTTTGCTGGGAATTCCTTTTGTGTCCTGCTAATTAAATCTCACTCAAGTGCCTGCGTCAGTAGATAATTTTAGTTTCTGCTTGCAGTTCCTGAATGTATTAGAGGTTTTATGAGAAATATGCCCACTGGTTGACAGGTTATATGGAAAAGAATCTTGACCCTAAGTGCTGTGTTGCTGGATGGCAACTGGGGGCATCTCTGAAGCTCTGATGCATTCAGTACTTGCATGCCAAGAGCATGCAACTCTGTTCCTCATAGCTTGATCTTATCTGTTCTTAATAATTAAATTCTCATTTGGCCTCCTCATGTGCCCAGCCACTCTATGCTGAAACTCTTAGAATTTGGAATCCACTGTCTTTCTGCATCTTTCTACAACATTATACCATCAGTTCTACACAGTCCCTTGCACTCTATTATTATTACTATTTTTTGTTTTCAGTATTGATGTTTGTCCACCTGCCAGACTAATCTCAAATTACATTCTCCAGCATCTGTATCTGTTCGCTGATGTCTGGTGTGTGAAAACTAAATTGCTAACCTATATTGTCCCTTCAATTTTCCCATCTACAAGTTTGTTTTGTTTTACTGCCATTACAGCAAGAGTCCCCACACAGCTTATTTTTCATTAACATGTTATTCTCTGCCACCACCCATAGGTATTCTATTGTATTTTCTGTACTAATTGTATGTTTCTATTTTCGCAATAATTTTATTTCAATTCTTCTGTTTTCATTATTTCCCTAACTTAATGAATTACCTCTGCTCCTTTTATCCTGCATTCAGTGTGAGCCTGATGACTAGAATTTTTTAAATGTCTAGAGATCTTGATAGACTTAGGATAGATTCTCTGAATGCTCATTTGATCTCTTTCTTTGTTCATATTACTGATCTATCAGGAATTAACTCATCTTTTGAGATTTGATAATTGTATGAGTCAATCACTTGGTATAGCTCAGCTAAAGAGTACTTTAGTGTTTATTCAGGTCCTTGACTGCACAGGCTGAGTATCTTGTGACATTTCTGTGGTTTGCAAATACTCCTGGAGTGCTCCTGGAGCTCTGTGTGCATGCCTCTGTTAGCTGCTGGCTAATTGATGGTGGTCTGTCTAACAGCACTTCTGCCCATGTTTTGCTTGCCTTTTCATACAGCACCCACTGTGATCCAAAGAATATTCAACAGTAAATAAACCCTGATTCATGTCCATCTGCCCACAGGCTGGGGTTTGGTACTTTTCTGTTACTGCTGTTTGATCTTTCTGGTTTGTTTGTTTATATGTACCTGTAGGAGCAGCCTCACTGTTAACATTATGTTCTCTCCTCAGCATAAGAAGAAGGATCAAAACCACGCAACAATGACGCTTTGTCTTTTCTCCCCATGAGAATTTTTCTTCTCAACATTGGCAGGCATGTTATCATACTCCCTATTGATTACTACCTCACATAATGCTCCCCTTTGAAAGAAGTAAATTGCTACTACAGAAAACCCTTTTCCAACCTCCAGTGAGTTTCCTGTGGCACACAGAACCCAGATATTATGCCATGTTGTTAACCACCATCTGCAGGTTCTTTATCTGTTAATTAACTATTTACTCCTTGCAGCTTTCCTGTAACGCTTCAAATGAATATTTCTCCAAAAATGATGTTTGCACATACTGACAGAACATACACCACAGCCAAAAAAGTCCCTACACTTCATCTGTCACTGTCACAAAAGCAGCCAATTACAAATCATCTGGCAATGAATTGTAATCTTTAATCGAAGCTATTTTTATTTTGCTTGCCATTAATTTGTTAGATCAAAACCATTCAGCTAATAGAAATGAGTTAGTTCACTTCCAAAGTAAAATCAGGAAAGATAAGTAGCTCACAAAATCGTTGAAAAATCTGTGGAAGCTGATAAAGCATATTTATATCTTCTTCTCTTAAAGTGGTGCAGTCTAACATAACTGTCAGGTTTCCCTGGGTCTGCTGATTGCTTATCTCTCAGTACATCACAAAGGAAATTCTTGATTCTGGTACATAGAGGCTGCCAGGCAGGGTTGATTGCATTAACTGGAGATCAATGCTAGAAGTATGGAAATTACTACGAAGGCTCATGGAACCTTCCAAAGAGAAGCAGAGCAACCCATTCCCAGTCCAAAATTCAGAAATATTCTAGATGGGCAAATATCCCAATGGTTAGACAGGTGTGCAATTAGCTCAAAGGCCACATTTTAAAATATGTTTCCTTTCCAGTGGTAGGCTCTGGATGCTAAAGACAGCATTATTTGGATATAGCAGTTATATGATGCTAATCACTTGATCACTCAACAAATTTTGCCTTTACCCAAAGAACAACAATAACAAAAATTTTTTATCAAAACTGGGTATGAACCAATAAGGAGCCTTTCTCTAAAAACATGCAAAGTTATTTGCACTTAAGGAGAGACAGAGTAAAGTGGGTATAAAAACTGCTGGTAGAAAGCCCAATTTCCTGTGTCCATTTTGCACAGACAGAAAACAGCCATGTCCCAGGCAGTGGAAATAAGGCCCATTGTTTGCTGGTTTATCCCCAGTGCAATGACAGAAACAGCTATTAATAAAATCTCCATCACCCTAAGTCAAGCTTGATTTAGCCATGCAGAGAACAGCTCCTATAGAATATTGCATCTCTTCCTATTGATATTCCCGCTGATTTCAGTGAGAGTGATTATCATTCAAGACCACAGATCACAGCATCCGTCAAAATCAAGCACTTGAGTAACAATTTCCCCCCATGAAGAGTTCTATGCTCTCAGGGCTCTTCTGATGAGGCGTAGAGTGTGAAAGCTCCATCCTTTTTAGCTTGGCTAATATGATTGCATATGCGTATGCTGAATCCTTTTTATTACATATCAAAGACATTTACTACTTTGTATGAGACTTGAAAGAATAGTTTGAGCATTTGCCAGTAATAGCTTTTAAAGAAATGTTTACAAGGAAAACAGAAGAAATTACAGGGTTTTAGAACTATTAAGTATATGAACCTAAAAATTTGAAGGACACGCACCTCTGCATTACCTGAGAAGATCTGTGCTGAAGTACCAACTTCCATCAAAACTTTGTTTAAAACACCCCAGGAGAAAAGTTTTGTTGCTTTCCATATAATCCAAAATTAATATAACATAGCCTTAATTTAGCTGAACTTCTGGGAAAAACATTCTCACCTCTCCTGAAAACAAGTAAGGTCATATATGCACCTAAACTTGACTAATGAGCAAGGTGAAGGAAAAAGTGAACAGCATTTACAAGAGCTGATCTTTAACCTGCACAAAGACCTGACTCTAGGATTCCCTGAGCACTGCTGGGTAAAGTTTTGCTCCTCAGGAAGGAGAACATACAGGAACTGCAGCTGTAACTCTGATCCTGAGGAGCTTGAGCATGGGTGTGACTGCTGGGACAGATCCAGCACTTGGTCATCCTCAAATTCTGCTCCGATTTAAGGGAGTTAAAATGCACGAGTGTGCTGAGGGATACGAAAACACAGCCCTGTCTCAGGTAGTGGCAATTTCTGGAGCAGTCCTAGACCTTGCTGGGAAGGCTGTTTACACTGTAGACTGCTGGCTGATAGCAATGCTCAAATCAGTTACACAAAATCATTTCTCTTCTACTCATCCAAGTGCCCCCAAGCCATTTTAAATTAACTAACTGCAAATGAAGAAAATGGAATAAATCAATTTTCAGGTTTGCAAAATAGTGAATCTTTTCCTGTAATGACATTTTTTGCCTCTGCCCATTCATGATTTTACAGCCCATTAACAACTATTTTAATGCTGCTCAAGCTCCCACAACTTTCTCCTAGTGCCAAAAAACAACCACTAGAAAACATTTTTGTTCCATGAAACCAACATGACTGATAGCCACAATGCAGATGCCAGAATACATATATAATTTTTCCCCCAAAACTATTATCACGGCTTCACAATTTTACTGCCTCCCTGCTGAAATATTTGGTCTGCACATTTTCATCCTTAATGCACCTGAACAAACAGTTTGTTCCAGCAACACAGATGAATAAAATGTTGAACAGATTCAAACGGCTTTTATCCTACTCCTACTCTGACAACCAGCTTATGCAGTCATCTCAGGTCGTTCCTTATCATCTACAAGCAACTTGAAGTTTTCCGTAATGCTTTTTTTCCCTCTCAACATTGATTATATTTATGTTTCCTTTATTTTTCATTAATTCAATCAAATCTGAGGAGCAGCTTGATTAATGTTGTCTCTTAAGCAATGGATTTATGGTTTGGAGATGGTCTTTTGTCATGCCAAATGTATTATGTGCATTACAGCTTCAATTCAGCAAAAGGCTGCTGCCAGAGCTCAAATATAAATAAAAATTTTAAAAATCAAGAGGCCCATTGTATCACTCAATTCACTGGCTGCTCTCCTGGTCAACAGCCATAATTTATGAATAATAAAAAAATTTTTTCACTATATTGTACAGTTTTAATGAAGAGAGTTCTTAATGATTATGGAATAAGCAACAAGAAACCCAGAACTCTTTGCAAAGGTCTGGACTTCTGGAGAATTATAAAAGAATGATGTGCCTGTCTTGCTGCAAATTTCAGCAGAACGTCAGCAGCTCTTTTCCATATGACACCCAAGACAAAATTCCAGATTGAATTAGTGGCAACAGAGCATTTTCCTCCTATGTGACTGTAATCCACTTATTATTGCCACAGTAAATCAGGAACTGTTTTCTTTCCAGTCCTCAACACTGTTCTTATCAGATCTTCAAATGACAAATTAATATTTCCTCATTTTTCAAATCAGGGATATAATTTTGACATATATCTAAAATGCAAAATGCATTTGTTCAAAATGCAGGAGAGAACAAGAAAGATGAACATTTTACACTGATTCCAATGAAGCATTTACAGTACGTTCAGCACAAGACAAAAAGGGAAAACAAAAAGTGTATTTTACAGGCTTAGTAAATACACCTGAACCAAACATATCATCACACCTCCAGTGGGTTTTTTTCTGAATTTTAATCCAAGAAATGTTCCTCCCATTTTGTCGTGAGTTGTACTGTATATACGCAGTAAAATACACAGGAAAGTATTTGAATTTGATAATTGGGCCCCAAGTTAGAGAAAATGCAAATACTGTTTCCCTGAGTGCTTCTATTTATTTTTTTTTAATTTTACCTGAAATTCTAAGAGCAATGAAAAAATCTCCAGCTTTGAATTTTCCCACATTCTGGCTGCCCTTGTTATACAGCCGGAAAAAAATCTGATGCTAAAGAATTAAAAGCTTATCTTCCTCCAGCCCATTTCTGAAGCTTTGGTCACTAGAGGACACCAGGAAATACCCTTGCAGATGCTAATTTGCCTTGCCCAGACCTCTTTAAGCTGATGTATTTACATATTTATCACTTGGTGAGCTGCATCTTGGTAATATATTTAACACATGCAACTGAACTAGCCTGCCTGACCTCAGCTGTATTGCTGGGAAAAAGACCCACTTCCCAAGGCTCTGTTATTAAAAAAAGAAGAAAAAGAAAAAAAAATTAACAGCTATAGGACCCAGAAATGTAAACATCAAGCCATAGTTTCTTTCACAAGTCAGCCCCACTTGGGCTGTGCATGAGTTATATGACATTTGAGATGACATTTATATCTGCGGTGATTAAAAGATATTTGCATTGATAAATATTTTTTTCTGCAATTTAAATCCATATCTTACCCCAGGAGTGACTTATTTCAAGAAAAATTCACAGTATTCCCAGATTTTAAAAAAAGTGCCTTCATTGAAACGAGAAGAATAGCCTTTAACCAAGGACAGAAAGAACACAACTTACACAGATGAATGTGGGGAATTTGCATGGAAAATTAGAGCTACATGACTAAGAACTACTTCTTTAATGTGATATCTATAATAAATGAGTCAAATACCTCATGCAAGTATTTGACTCATTTATTTGTCATCATTCACTACATCACCCCCAAATGCTACAATTGATAGGAAGCTCCTCAGTTCGAGCTGGAAAAAGTTCTAAACAGCTGTTCCTACAAAATCCTGCATAAAATACTTCTGTCTCAGTACTGCACCTGTTTAATCCATGCTGCCATACAATTACTACTTCTAATGAAATCTTCCTCTCTAACGTTCTTTTCCCATTCCTTACTGTTTGTTGAATCCGATTTTGGCCTCATGCTCAAGATTATTTGAACCAGAGACCAGAGTTTTCTACTTACCACACTCAGTAGTGGCTTGTATGAGTAACCACCACAGGGCTTCTGAGTGGAAAACCAACCAGACAGAAGTTGTAGATTCAAGTTAAGAAAAGTTAAGAAAGTTAAGAAAAAAATTAATCAAGGCACGCTGGATAAAGTCCATGTGATCTGAAGGAATGCACAGCCAGGGTTCAGAAAGGAAAGGGTTACACTTATCAGGAATTAGAAAAACTTGAGCTGCTGCAGATCCAAAGTCTGAGTTATGTGCCAAGTTTTGGCAACCTGACTTAGGATGAACTAAGTGAAGACACAAGTGGGCTGACCAGTAAAGTAGCTTTTGCCTTCATCATGCCCAGAACAAAACAATGCTGGATTAAGAAAGCAGTAGTGGGTGTTTGGAATGAAAACATCAAGACACACAAACACGAGTGATGAGGGTAGAAGCACTTAGTAAGCTTAAAAATATTGGTGCACTGAAACCAAGCAAAGCAAAACCAGGCATTAGGGGCTCTAATAAAAATGCAAAACTTGATTCTGCATCGTATATAAAACCGAAAAAAAAGAAAGATGTCTCTTTAACAATCCAGGGAATTCTCCAGTGAAAGAGCTGAGATTCTAGATAATGGTTACTTGTGCATATGATCAAGCTGAAGCATTTCACAAAAGCAATTAGCAATCTCTTTACTACGCTCCCTGATGGTGAGAGTGAGGTGGTCACAGCATTGCTTCATCCAGGGTCCTGAACATACTAATGAAGAATTCTACAGCGTGCCACACAAAGCTGATGGGCTGAACTCAAGTAACAGATAACTGAATGTTATTAGTGTCATATGCATCTGGCCTCTGGTACTTCTAAGGAAGAGCTGCAATGAAATATATTTTTATATGATTTAATAATCAGGAGTTTCATATGCCACATCTCTAAAGACCTGACTGCAAAGAATTTATGCACTTTTGTCTATTTTTGTCTTTTCATAGCTCAGCTTTGTACAAAGAAATCTGTTGCAAGTTACTATGGTGTACTAAAAGGATATGGAAAATCTATGGAGTTTAAATATTGTTAGGACACATCCCAACTAAAGAAGTTTTTTTTGCATAGGATGCAGTTTCCACAAATCATGGCTAGGTGGTGGGTAACAATATATAAAAGTTAACACAGCTCCTTCATTCTGTAGTTAAAGATGCTTTCTCAGTGAAATGAAGAGACTTCTAGAGATAGAGGACAGTTATTTTGTTGTAATATATCAGGGACTGAATAAGCTTTTTAAGTAAATTAAGAATGTTAATCTCACTAAAAAGCGTGTCACAAAATCATTGATCTACTCAAGCAACTGAAAACCTCATTCTGATGTCAAGGCTGTGGATTTCAGCTAAGGAGCTATAGGACTGCAGAACATGAGAGAACTTGGAATGAGGCAAAAATTCAGTGACTACCAGAGTTTCTCAACATCCGGCAATCTCAACAATTTAGTTACAAATACGCAATTCATACAAACATTTTGATCCCAAAATGGATAACCTATAGGATACCTTGTAAAACAGCATCTTAGAAGCAACAGAAAAATCCTTAATTCAGTCTTACTTCCTGACAGTTGTAATTAATGACTGAAAAGTCACCAAGCTTGAGTAAGGCACTCTGAGTAATGAAAGCTGAGCAGGTCATTTCTGGTACTCATTCACCTACAGTCTCTCCAAGCAGAAAACTCCTATTGCAGTCAACAGGAACAGTGCACAGAGAGGAAGAGTGATAATGATGCATAAGGCAT
>NW_008237902.1:835307-855181 GCF_000691975.1 Corvus brachyrhynchos
ATGAGTAAACCTAGAGCTTCAAAAGTTAAGCAATCGAGGGAAGTTAATTTTTCTGCAACTTGAATGGATTCACAATATGACTTTTACAAGCACACACACGTAGGATCTGAACCCAAGACATCTGAAATCAATGGGAATCTGTTTTATTTCCATGCTTTTTGATTAGACTCTCAGCAGTTCATTTAATACAAGATATGAAACCATTTACAAGGCTAATTTATGTCCATTTTTTTCCAAAGTGTACATGCTTTGCAGTATATAATGCTATAAAATAGAATGTGTTCATAATAGCCAGGCTAATTTGCAGCAGATTCTAAAAATTTTTTTGCAGAGGCAATATCAATTCCAGTGATACTCTTCATACCTAAGTTGTTGGATATTCCAGCTACTAGTAATGCTTCTAAAATTGGAATGAACTTTTAAAGTGCATCTACTGTAACATTTATCTTCTGCTGTCAGTATAGGATGCTGTGAACTATTTGGCTAGATAGGGCCAGTAACAGCCAGCTGAACTAGAAGTGACTTTGCAGCACGGGGGTGATATAATGAACCTTCTTCTGTGTACCTTATCTGATTCCAGGTCAATCAGCCCCTTTTGAGGAGTAAGAAACACAAGTTTTTCAGCAAAGCTTCTCAAAATAAAATATTTAGTATCGTCCGCAGGCTGAGGAGTGATAACAAAAGAAATGCAGCTAGAATTAAAATTGTGCTCAAAAAGAATGAAACCCAGCAACACTGAGAATTTCTCAAACAAGGCTATCAGTTGCTGCACATTTCTGTTCAATTATACTGCCTTTACTTCAGAGTTAATAAAAATCTAACACATAATGCTTCTTTATGGAGATTGGTGGACATGTTTCATGCTAATTCCTTCCTGAGTTAGTAAGCCTTTATTTGCCATGTCAAGGCAAAAATGATGGCCTGCAGCCTAGCAGAAATGCCAGTGCATACTTTCAAATGTCATTAAGTTGCCCACCAAATTAAACTATTGACCAAATTAAAGTGTTTACCACACATGCCATCTACACCTCGCTCTCGGTAAAGCCTGAAGTGACACCTCACAGGGATCAAAGTGCATTTTGCAGAACTGACGCTCCAGGCTCCCAGGAGCACGGTAACATCTGTGAGGAGCATGGATGTGATTTCCCCATGCCCAGAACTAGGAAAAAAACCCTGAAAAATGCAAAGAAAACCATCAAATATTGCTGGAAATATGATTCACTTCAGCATAGTTGTATTTGATCTTATTTATCATACTATTCTGATTTGGAAGTTTGCTGACATGGAGAAACTCTAAACCTGGAAGAATTGTCCACAAAGGATATTCTGGTCCCTGCTGATACAGAAATGGAGGGTCCAGTGGTTCAGCTGCCAACCCCAGCACAGCCACAGGCTGGGTCTGACTCCAACAATCACGTTCAATCTGCCCATAGCTCCAGCCACAGCAGTTCTCCTGCAGGCAACACAGACACAGTGGCAGTGGACAAAACCCACACACTCAAATTTCTTTTGTGTACCAGGATAGGACTTGCAGTTCTCGTTCTATTCCTCTGGAGCTGTGAGCCTCAGACAGCTGATTTTCCTTGCATGAAATATCTCTGTGTTAAGAAGTTTACAGCAGCTCAGTTTCTGACTAGGAAAAAAGAATCTGACAAAGCCACCTTGAGTTCTTGTTGTCCCTTTGTCAGTACTTAGCTCCTAATGGCTTTGATTTAGGTTCAGGCACTCTCGTCAGGAAGGATGCTCAGTTCCCAACAGTGAGAACAAGGCTCCTGGGTTTTGACCAGTTTGATAATCACCTTGCCAAACAGAACAAACATTACCCTGGCTCAGCAAACTGCTGCCAGGGTTGTGTGAAGCTGGTACATCTGTTCCTCTCCTCTGGGCTGCTGGGCAGCTCAGTGCCTCCGGAGGCTCAGCCCTCAGAGAATGTGAATAATATGGGATAACTCAGAGCAAATGCTAAACAGACAACATCCGTCCTCACCCCCAAGACACCAATAAGCAAAACTGCCTGGCCAGCATAAAATGTGCTAAAATGAACACAGGCATCTGAGGAGTTGATTTAATTTTTTTCACATTAGTCTGTCTTCACACAAGGGGCATTTTGCTAATTGGCGTGATTCAGTTAAATGGGGAGGTATTTTGAGATTAAAAAACATAGCCCAACTGTTTGGATAATGGAATGGGGAGCAGGCTTATAAGCCACAGAAATGAGGAAAGGAGCTGTCATGCTCTGGAGGTTACAGTTAAAAATGATCTTGGGAAATGAGAGGAATGAATAAGGCAACAGTCAGTACACACAAATACAAAGCAGCAGCATCACAAAGGAGAAATCAAAGGAATAAACACAAAATGGGGATTGACTAGGTAGAAATAATACAAAATGAGATCCCAGAGTGTCAACAAACTGCAGGCTGAGTAGGAATCAAAACTGTCAAGCAGCTGCAACGAAAGTAAACTCTTTTAACTGGAGTGTATTAGCAGGAAAGTATTAACTAAAACACAGGACATAATTATTCTGCTCTATTAAGCATTGTTGATGCCCTCAGTTGGCACATTCTTCTGTCTGGGTAAAAGTATAAACAAGATATACAGGATAAGAGGGTAGATGAGGATAAGAGTTCAGGGAGGAACAGTAAAACTGATGAAATTTTGACTATAACTTCAAAGGAAATGAAAAAAGGAAATAGATTGAACTACTTGAGAAAGGGAAGACTCGACAAGGGAGCCATGAGATGTCTTAAAAAGAGCAAATGCTTCTCATAAAGCAAGCAGTTATCCTTGAAGATTGTTCTCCGTATCTATGAGGATAGAACAAGAAACATCAGACAAATTCCAGTGTGGGGGCTTTGGTGAAGTATTGGAAGAATCTTAATGAAAAATCAGACTGCCTTCTCCAGAGGTTTATGATTAGCCTGGGAAAACAATTGTTGGAGTTATGTGAGCTCTCGGGAGGATGAAGGGTCCAGCAGAAGGATGGGAAGGGAACATGAAAGCACTCCTCAGCTGCCTACTGGTCATGGAGGATCCCAGCTTCTGCTGCTGAATTGCTCTCCTTGGGGAAGCAGTGGGAAATCAAACCCCCACCTCCCTGGGAAAGAATATGGAAACCAGGAAGGCAAGGCTTTGATTCTGGTGAGATGGTTTCATGTTGGAGAATTTTATGATTGGAAGAAAATAATGGATTTCTGAACTCTGAAGAGACAACTGGGTTACAGATTTTCAGTAAAGAAAGCACAATGAGAAATGTGCTGACAATCCTCAAGGAATAAGAGTCTATCCAGTTTGAGTATGAACACGACTCATCCTCATTTTCCTGGTCATCTTTAGACACTCCAAGTGTGACACCGAGGTTCTGGGGAGTGCATGAGGGATATTTACATGTATTTACATGCAATCAGTGCGTGGCAGTCATATTAGATATAATTTTTCCTGTGACTGACTCTAGCTGCAAAAATTAATCAAAACATTCAGGCAATATCTTACTTCTTTTAATTATCTAGTTTTGTTAAAATTGGTTATAATCCCATTTCAGTGGTACATTGAAGTAAAAACACAAACACATCCTAATATGACAAAATAATAAGCCAAATATCATTATATTTCCACAGAAAATACACACTTAAATCTAGACCACACTCCCATTTTAGATCATGTTTGGAGTGACAATTAAGGTGGAGACGGTAAAAAGAAACTTTGAGAGAAACTGTAAGTGCTATATTTTGCAACTGAAGGAAAATACTAAAATAACATATTATTTCAACTACTTTTCTATTTTTTTGTGAGAAAATAAAGCAGATTGGAAAAATGATCATTCCCATCAGGAGGTTCTGAAAAGATATAAAATAGATTAAACTACTCTTGTCTTTGTGTTTGAACGTAGAAGCAACAAAAAGTAATTTCAGTTCAGAGAGGCTGAAGGTAAACAACAGTAATCTTCAGTTTCATTTTCATTCTGGCAGGTCTCCTGGCTGATGCTTTGCCCTTAATTGCTTTTCTAGTTACCTGGTTGAGCATAACTGTGTGAGATCATATTTAAACAAACTCACTTTGTTTTCTTAACTCGTGCAGAACCAACATTATTTGGCCCTGGATTATACAATTCTGACTTCATTAAGTAAAAAGTTGACCTTTTAGGGTTTTTTTTTTCTTTTTTAACTTAACATTCTTAGTATTGCTGTTTTCTGACTCTACATATAGACAATGGAGTCAGAATGTCGCAATGTTTGACAGCCAGTCTTTCATTCATCATTCCCAGCTGCCCTACAGTCATGGAAGCGTCTTGCTGCTCCCTGATCTTATCTTTCCTTTTTCCTCTGATTACTTCTGATGTGAGAGAAAACACCAGATGCCCACAACATGGGGGCTGATCTGACCTTTCTGATCACACAGCAACTCCTACAAAAAGCTACTGGAAAAACATTAATGGGAGCAATCAACCCTGCTGATAGGGAACATATCAGCACTTCACAAGTAAGAAGGACCCATGCTGAAGCAGTAAGAAAACAGATAATAGCTGGGATGGAGAGAGCCAAAAGTAGTAGAATGAAAGAAAAGGCTTACAAGGCAGAGAAAACAGCAAAGTTCACAGAAGTCAGAAGATATGGTACTGGAAAATGCAACAGAAATTCTGAAAAAAGATGAAGCCAAAACCTGGACCCAATTCAAAAAAATCAATGGACTTTATTAAGTCCTATCCTGAGATTCAACGGGAACTTTTGGTCTCAGAAGTAGCTCAGATGAGCCAACCATTCTGCTTTATTGCATCCCGTCTTTTATCCCAAATAACATCATCTCCATCTCCCCTTTCATCCCCTAAAAATCTCTATAATCTCTACAGGTAATTTTGAAGTAAGTAGAACTAAAAAGAATGGAAGCATCTGGGTTGAAAATCTGCCTCCACTAAGATAAATGACAGAATTCCCATTGACTACAAAGAGAGCTGGTGTTTCATCCTTAGAACATACTGGGCATGCGAACTTTAGATTCTGCAGGATTACATAGAACAAACAGTGTCAAAAGATATCATCACTTTTTTCTTATCAATTTACAATGAAAAATTTGATAGAATTTGCATGAGCAAACTCAAAGCTTCAACAAAAGTTCACTTGGCCACAAGGGATAGCGCAATGGCATGAAGCTGAAAGAGCTGAAGGACCATTGGCAGAATAATAATGAAGTCCTTAAAGGGATGTGGGGCAAACAGGAGGGTTTCATCCTTGGTGGAAGCTTGTGGGTACTGATCAGTAAACGGCAGGGTGGGCAGGTGGCTGAGGGAAAAAGGAAGGCTGTTAAATGGCAATTGGCTTGGCAGTGACTGTTTCACCACCACCTGGAGGGGTTCCTGCTCCCTCCTTTCTGTTACCTCATAACTACCTCATTACTGAACACTGATTAGTGAATACTGAGTCTTGATTCCTGGTTTGATACTTGGGACCATCAAAGTGGCTGAACCTGGGAAGGATGATGGACTACATAGGAAGACGAGGGATGAGAATATTTGCAACTGTTTGTTTTTTTCCCCATGAGTAGTTCTGCTGAAACTCGGAGAGCAGTCTCAGTAAAGAACTACAGGGCACACAATTCATGGAGGTCACACATGTGACCATTTAAACTAAGCAGGGGAGGAGAGGAAAAAGAAAATTTTATTATTCCAATTACATGCACATGGAGCTAAAACTCAGTTTATATGATCTCATCCCAGGTTTGCAAGAAGCTGACATTAGAGCTGGAAAACAAAACTTTATTTTATGATTCTCAATCTAATTTCTAATGGAGTTAGGGAAGAGATTCATTCAGAGATGTGAAGGATAGAATTAACTATTAGACCATTTTATGTCATGGTCTATGCATTGTTATGAGAAATTCCAGGAGTGGGGATTTAAATAATCTTCTGTAACTTTCTATGGCTGTTTTCTATTAGAGCAAAGGTGCATATTTTAGTTGCACTCTCTAAAAATGTGAGAGTAATTTCCAATTTGAATTAATCTGGGTTTACTTCTGGCAGTTGTTTTTATACCTTTCCTCTTCAAAGTTGCTTCAGCAGTCCAAGTTTCCTTAGCAGAAGGAATTTATACTACACAATCCATTGCCCTCCAACTTGCTTTTTTGTAAACTAGACCTATTAAACAGTTTAAATAAAAGTTGTCTTCAGTAGCACTTTTCCTAACAGATGCTGCAATCTGGCAGAAAAATGAGAATCACAAGGGCCAGATTCCTACTGTATGAATATTCCATGGATGAAGCTTATTTTCTTCTCTCTGATAGGCAGGATTTGTAGTTATAGACCATTCTTGCTAACTTTCCAGCATGGCCAAAATGAGACAAAGAGGTTTGTGCAGACTCTTCAATCACAGTATTGCTGCCCTGAGTCAGGTTTTAGTAACAGTTATTCTTTGTCATATTGATGTTTCACTTGTTTATAATGTACAAAAAAAGTCAGTCCTCCAATAGCAAAGAATTTTTGCCTTCCTTCCTTTTATTTAATTTGATCCAGGAGACCATACTAAATCAGACTGCACAAATCAAAGCACATAAACCAAATCACCAGGAGCATCTTGTGATTCAGGGAGAGAGGTGTGCACACTGAGCACACATAAATCGCATAGGAGTGATATCCGGCATTCAAAAGGAATGATTTTGGGCATGCACAATATTTTAAAGACGAAATTGTAATTTAAAGATGCTAAACCTTTCATGGTAATTCTCATGTTGTTTTTTTTTTTTCCCCCTATCTATATCTACTGTTATATTATAAGGGAATTCTTCTCTAATAAAATCCTGTAATTTAATGCACTGATGGTAATGCTGATTCAATTTTCTGCTTGCATAAATATCTTCTAAATCCATACTATAAAAAAAATCACTGGCCCTAGGTGTAAAAATCTGTACTTCTAATCATCTATGTAGCCAGAATTAATGATCCAGTAATAACTTTCATTTGATAAATTGATCAATCATACTTTATCTGCACTACCATAGCATAATATAGGCATCCACTAAGAAAAACATTAAAAAGTAAAAGATCAATTGGTTCTGTGCATAGATTAAAGGATTATTTGACCAGATGAAAGCAATGAGGCTGAAATGATTTCAAATAATGTGGAAACACCATTTGTTTCAAACTGAAAATTGGAGGTTCTCGTGGAAAGCACAGGAAATAAAAACTCTGGGTTGTGTTATTTATGGTAGATACAATCCTAGGAGAAATCCAAAGTGCAAGAAGAAAATGCCCAAGTTCTCTTTAACTTTACACACGAAGAAGTTTATCCTGAAAAGACATCCAACATATTTTGTTCAAATGCAGGTACTGGGACAGGCATGTGAATGTAAATGTCTAAAGCAGTCAAACAAAATATAAGCAGTCATAATAAACAATATTCTGCTGGCCTGTTCATTCCATTAGACTGATACTCTCTATGTGTCTCAGTAACTACTAGTCCAGTTTGGGAAAACCTTCCCAGGTTTCCTGCCTGAAGCTTTACAGCAGGGTGCCCACATGAAGTGCTGCCTCAGTTCTCTGAACATTCAGAGCATACAAAACAAGTGGGATGAGGAAAGAGGAATGGAGAGTGACAGTACCTGCCCAGGCTTGCAGTCAGTTACGTTTGGCATCACAGACTTTGCAGAGGTGCTAAAGAATCTCAGCACATTCTTGATTCTGGCAATTCTGCCAACTCCATAATGCCAGCAGTCAACAAGTCCGACGGGACAGAACAGATTCCAACCCTTTATAGACCCATAACACATTGAGTAACACATAGGGTGAAAAAGGCAAGGAAGAGGAATGTTAAAAAATGCAGTTCATCTGCCCTGATAATGCCTTAACCTTGTTACAGTCCCAATTGCATGTGCAACTTTTATCACCAGACTGCATAATTAAGATCTTAACACATACCCACACACACACCAATGTCCAGATGCCCTACCAGTAAGGAACTGGGAGCCACAAAATAACCGGTGTAGTCCCTGGAAAACATATCAGCAACTTTTCATGACAGCAATTACATAACCACTGTTAACAGCTTGGAAAGATGCGACAAGAATCTCTTTCAAATTACACACGTAGCTGGGAAGAACTGAATGTGAAAGTGCTGTTTCAAATCTTACTGCATAACATTCTTGCTCCTCTGATCCTTCTTGTTTGCAAAAACAGCACCACATACATTCACCTTTGGGCCAATGAATGCACAGATTGTTCCACACATACATGGAAACTCACAGGTACGTCACCATGGCAGCTGAACTCCCCACAGCCACTCATTCACTGCCCCAGCAGTGAAATGGGGGAGAGAATTGGGAAGAAGAGAAAAATTCATGGGTTGCAATAAATACAGTTTAACAGGACAGAGAAGGAAGGGATATTATTATTATCATCATTATTACCAAGTGATACAAAATGCAGCTTCTCACCTCCCACCCACTGATGCCTGGCCAGTTCCTCAGCAGCAGCCCCTGACTAGCTTTCCCCCTAGTTTTTATCCTAAGCATGATCTCATGTGGTCTGGAATATCCCTGGGGTCAGTTATCCTGGCTGTGCCCCCTCCCAGCTTCTTGTGTCCCCCACCCTCCCTGCTGGTGGGGTGAGAAGCTGAAAGGTCCTTGACTTGCAGTAAGCACTGCTCAGCAGCAGCTACAATATCAGTGCGTTATTGACATTATTCTCATCCATGGCAATAAACCACCTACCAGGAAGAAATTTAATTCTATCCCAGCTGGAACCAGGACAGATGTACAACTGTGTACCATCAGCCACAGAAGACGGCCTTCTAGTTCCCAAACACTTGGTTTCTTGGTATCTGCTCTCCTGGTTTTGAAATACCTCATTCTGATCCATTTGATAGAGGCTAATAAGGCCAGTAAATATTCTGTGAGGAAGAACTCACGGATCTGTGGTTAAGAAGATAGCACTGAAAGGAAACATAACAAGTCTTCATATAAAGAAAAAGCTACTGAATTTAAGGTGACACCCAGTTGTTTGTCACGTCAATGGCACACAACATGAAAGTTTTCAATTCAAAGGTCTGAACTGCAAAAAGGAAAGTTCAGGTGACAAATTTCCACTGGTTAAGAGTACCAGCATAAATTGCTGGGGAGACTGTGGACAGTGAGGAAATGTCAGGAGTGATGCAGATAGGGTTGATGCTGCCTTGGGGGAAGAGGTGGATTGCTTAATTCCTTGAGAGTTTCTTGAGATAATGACACACCATGTCATTTCCAAAGCTTTGCAAGTTTAGTGGATCGAGGAAGTGATGAACTAATTATTTATATGAAAAGATTCTGATAGGATGATATATCTACTAAACTAAGTTTTAGCTGGATTTATAGTTTGTTCCCTGCCATTTTCATCTCTAGCAGATGAGGTGTGAAATTGCTTCAGTAGAAGGACTCAGCACATAACAGCATCAGACAGCGTTTAGAAGAACAGAACTGTCAGACTTCAGGATCATGCTGAGCTCATCACTCCCCTCTGGATCTGCAGTTTCCTTCTTTATGGCATATTTTCTAGGAAACTGTGGAACAGATCTGGTCACGTGCTCATTTTTTCATGTTTGGACTACTGACACTTTTTCAGTCTCTGCTATGAAAATGTACCCTAGAAAACAGCACTGAATAGCAAAATTATAAAATGGGGGACACACAATCCTTCTGCTTCATCTGCTTTATTGGAAAATTTTTCCAAATCCATTACCTTATAAGCATTTGAAGAATGAGGTCAGACACCTCAGACACCATCTTTGGACAGTTTAGTCCAGTTCTACTAAAACAAACCTGCCCACACAAGAGAGGCAGGTGCTGGTCACCCCTCACAAACACCCTCAGCAGAACTGATGAAGGGATCTGAGCACTGCTGTGACTAGCGTGTGAAGGAAAAGCAAGAGATGAGAAGGTGGCTTCCTAATCCCCCCAAAGTGTTAGATAATTCTACCAACATTATCAACACCGCTTTTGCACCTTTGTACTTTTATCTGCCAGAGGAGAAATGGGCTAAATCCACAGGCTAAGAAATTTATCAAAGCTTAAGAAGCAGCTAATTTGGATCAAATTTGCTCAATTATTGCCATCATGTAATGAAGCTTACATGGACAGGAAAATGCACATGATACAAATGCCCAGTAGCCATGTTTATATCAGAATGACTGAAAAAGAGAAATACCCAATGAACATCCATTTTCCATGCAAGTCTCAGCCAAATTTAAATCACTGTAACTTCACCAAGGAGCCTGCACGTAACTGAGGGCAGAACTTGACACTGATGTAATTCTGCCTCTGTGTTCTACACCTCAGTAATCCGGTTTAAATCTATTTGTCATACACGTTGTCCAGTTTTATAAGCTTAAAGGAATTTTTAGTACATCCTCTCACAAAGAAAAAAAGGATGCAAAGGAATTAATGAATTTAGATTTAATGCCCAACTTTAATTGCTAAGACAGGAAAATTATACTACAATTCATTAAAATAAAATCCATTCACCACACAAAACCAACCCTAGGCTCTTTATGTGTCAGAGATGCCACTTAAATTCACACCACTCGGTGGAAAATAAATGCTACTAAGTTTTAATAAAACACTTGTTAATTCACATCTACCATAATTGAAATATAAGAAAAAATATTGTAATTAGCTCCCTACTACAGACCATACGAAGATTTTAATGAACTTTTTTTATTTAGTCAGCATACCAAAAATTAATTTCTCAAACTAAGTGTTCTTATCATTGAGGAAATTGCCTACATATAAGAATGGCCTCTTATAATTATTTAGTGCCTTAAAAAAAACAAGCTTGTGAATATTTCAGACTTTAAGTTTTAATAATTTCCTTTTGAAACCTTTCGTTGTGCCTATGTACTGGACAAACACATGGAGGGAGATACTGAAATAGAGTTTAAGATAGACATCCCTAAAACTAATAAAATTGTTTACAAGAAACACCTTTGCTCCAGATATACCTTTCATTTTTCCCTCCTTGGCTTCTCCACCACACAAAAAGCTCTATTTCCATCTTGTACTACCTTGCTCCAGCAACCTCCTGAAACCCCATCCCCCCTTTCACTGAATACTAACTAGAAGTGAGATAAAAACTTCATTGTCCTAGGGTCTCAAGGGTCTGGATTCAATATTTTAATTTAAAAAAATAAAAATAATTTAAAACCTGTGCAGAGATCATAGAATTCCTGCTATTTCAGAAAAGCAAGCAAAAGACTTTTCTTTCAACTAGATTGACGAAAAACCCAGCATACTAACAGGCAGGCAAAAATCAGCTATGCCAGGGGACTGCCACACAAAAAATCCATTATAAATCTACCTGATTCTTCTTCAAAGCATTCAACATCATCTACTGCATACTTTATTTTTGCTTCTCTCAGCTTTCTCTTTATTCCTCGTCCTTTCCCAGCTCCAAGGAAAACAGTAAAAGGGACACTACCACAAGTTTCCAGCTCCTGAAGCCTTTTCCTGAAGCCACACACTCTTTTTGCCACTGACTATCTGGGTAATTTTCCAATATCTGGCCTACACAGAGATGACACAACAGCTGAGGGGTGTGCTCCAGGAGAACCCTTCTGGTTAAACGACACCTGTCATGGTTATTTACTGTCACACATTTCCTCCAAATTCTTGCCTTCATTTGAAAGCCTGGCAGAATTTTTTGTTCTTTAATGTTTCAGAAAACGTGGATTAAGCAATTTCCAAATATCTTGTGTATAACTAACATGAGCTGTGTCTCAGCTGAGATCCCCATGTCTAGAAGAGGCCCCACGTGCATCTTGCTTCCACCTGGTCCCATCTAACTTTGATTGCCCACTGAAGGTTAATGAGGCTTCACTAGACCTCAAAGCGGCTTCCTAATCTGAACCACAGACAAAATGGACAACCACCTCTGCCTGGGCACCTGGCTTTTGGGTAACTGTGCAGATGAGAGAAGTTAGGCAACTGTGTCCTTTCTTTAAAACTGCAGCCTGTGAAGAGAAGTTAACTTGTTGCATTATTATGACAACCATATATATAGCTCTGGAGTGCATTCCTCCTTCCGGGATCAAGCTCTCTGCTTCCTCTAGACAGGTGGCCTCTCGCCTCTTTCATGTCCAGCCTTATTTTTTTTTTTCTGTCTTAAAATTTGAAGTACCTGACTGACTGATACAAACAGGCCTATTTCCAAATCATATCAACATCTCCATCTGCCAGAAAGTTCATCTTCAATGCAATTTCCAAAGCAGAGCTCTCCACACTGGGTGCCTGCAATAGTTCCATACATCAAGCCCACTGCTCACAAATGCACCACAGGACACTAACAGGGAACACAACTTCCTCTACAAAATCAAGGGAGAGCAAAGTAATAGAAACTGAAAGAAGATAAAATGTTTTGTAGGTAGTGGAACACCAGCTGATAGCAATTTCTCTTTCAAGCCACAGTATACTTAATTTATTTATAGGCATTGGGAAAATGTTATTGCCTCAGCCCTGTGTAGGAAAATACACTAGAAGTGCCACTTTATGAAAAAGCAGCTTAGAAGTAAAAACATAAAGAAAATGAATAATGTTTCCCTAAATATCAAGTCACATTTCTTGCAACAGAATAATGATGAAGCCAGAAGCCATGTCAGACAATTAGGAGGGGGAACAAGTAAGTACAGCCTACAGCCAGCACATAGCAACGTCTTATTTAGGAGTTCTCTTGATGAAGTATCTAAAGATGAAAAAATAATATCTCGTGGTCTTTACCTCTAAACTATCAAGACCAATATATTTATGTTTCTGATACTTGGATATATCATTCACATTAACATCCTCCTGGTATTTTTCAAATAGACTTGTGATTTTCATTAGTCTACTTGAACATGGCTTTTCATGGTTTTACTTTTATCTTCTTTGGGATAGCTAAACATAATCTGGATTTTGAGGATAAATAAATCCCTTGGGTTAGACTGAATTAACTATAACCACATGCTAGAGTTCAGAACAGGATTAACAAATCATGGCTACTGGATTTCTTTTAGCTAACACTGACTCCTTAGGCAGCTTTATGGTCCACTGAGAGGGAACCAGACATTTTTTGTTAGATGCCTGTATTTAACCCTATGAAATGCAGAGGTTCTTCCCTTTCCATTTTGCAGACCTCTGGTTATGTCAGCAACCTTTCACTGGTTTTAAATATGAAAGGTCATTCCAAAGGCCCCGCTGAACAGAGAAACAAGCCTCGATGCCGGAGCCTTCCCAGCAAAGATATATTTGCTCTTAGAGAACACATGCATCTTCCAATGAATTTTAACCCCCAGTAGTTAAATAAAGGATAAACTCCATGAACACACAGATCACACAAAAATAATTACAATAATACTTACTTACATTGCATTAAAGGTTGCTGTAACGTGTAGTGATCCCTAGGATTGCTCTACTGTACATCTGGTTATCAGAGAGTTCTGTTTACTTGTTACAGATAACATGAGAAGTGAGAGACTGATTCAATTGCTCATCTTATAAATTAAAGCTATCCCAGGAGCAGGACCCACTTATATTGCAGATTTTATTCTACTGCCTTGCCCTGTGGTTAAAGTGAACCTAATACTTCCAGATTTTGTGTCAGCACTTCATCTGTCTGCATCCTTCTCCTACAGCAGAAGAGGCATTGCAAGGATGCACATCCATAAGAAAACAATGCTGCTACTGATCTTCCCTGGGTAAAACAGGATAAACCCTCAAACAGACCTTGCAAGAAGGACAGTAGAAGTAAAATTTCAGTCTTCAGATATGGCTTTCCTGTCCCTGCACTTCAAAGAAATGTATGTAAATTTGACAACCTCTTCAGAGCTGCTGAGCAATAAATGCTAAACACAAACAGGTGTCGATGGTGAAGTCCGTGGATATATTGCAACCAGACGACACAGAGAGAAAAGACAGAATGAGACTAAATGACTAAACAACACTTGTCAAACTAACTTTCAACATAATATGCTTAGCAAACTTTTTAGTGCAGAACAGCACCAGAATATATTTGAAAACTTCTTTTATTTTTATTCATCTTGACATGGACTGCTTAGCATCAGCAGCTGGAGTTTAAAGTAAGTTTCCAAATGACCAAGGCTGCAAAGCTAGAATGCAAACAATCAGCTCAGAGAAGAAATAATATTATTTCATGCAAGTATGTTTAATTTGAAGCAATGAGAAGAGGAGGTAAAATAGCTGTGATTCACTTAGTGTTTTGATGATCTGGACACTTAGGTTTACAGCAAAGGGAGATTTAATTCCTAAATACACTTGCATCGTCACATCTTAGCTAATGACTTGAAAAAGAACAGGTAACTGATTTTCACCTAAATCTTTAACCTTAGGGTTAGATCACAACCTTTATACCTGTCTGGAGAAAAAAAACAACAAAAAACTACTGACACCAATACTACATCCCTAAGAAGTCCTCCTGACTCTATGAGAAAGCAAGTGAGAGAGGGAGAAGCAGTCAGAGAAAACGGGCTTCCTTTTGCCACTCCCTCTTTACATTCACAGAGCTTTGCAAGCCCATGACAACCACGGTTAGTGCCTATCTTGCAGTTTCTGAACTTCCCTTCAAATAAAAACCTGTATTTTTTCAGGTGGTGCCAAAACATCTGCCAAGGATACTGGTTCATTTATTTTCCATTCTTTGCTTTGACTGGAAATTTACTTTAAGAAATACTTCCTTCAGCATTCCTTCTGTGCTTTCAATGGAATTAGCTGGTTTTCATTAATCAAAATACACTCACAGAATCACAATGCTAGAATGGCAATTCTGGGAGGGATTCTGGTTCAATTCCCCCTCTCCATGGCTAGATCAGCTACCCATGGGTCATTTTCTCCATTTGTCTAACTGTTTCAGAACACCTTCCAACAGAGTCTCAACATCCTCTGTAAAATATCTCTCCCAATGCTTAAATATTGCTGCCCCTACAAAGAATAAAATTGATCTCTGCTCCAATGTAAAATTATTCCTCCTTGTTGTATCCACAATGGACATAGACCAGTCCTCCACTTTGCAGTTGATTGTAGGTATTTGAAAATGGGATTTGTGCATTGTTTTGGTTTGTTGTGGGTTGTTTTGGTTTGTTGTTGCTGTTTTGTTGGTTTCCTCCTTCAGTCTTTCTTTGCAGAGGATATTTTCTGCAACTCCGATCATCCCTGTTACTTTTCTCTGGGTACTTTCCAGTTGATTCATAGTACCCAAGAAGCCTGGTACTCAAATCTGGACAATGTATTCCAGCCAAGGTCTTACTGGCACTGCTTAGAGCTGAAGGATTACTCACATTTACACATGCCAGTGCAACATTTGCCTTTTTCTTGCAGCAGAATGACAGTGTTGACTCATGTTCTATTTGTAATCCATTATAATCCCCTAGCCCTTTGCTCCAAATTTATTACTGATTGGTTTTCATCCTGTTTTGTGCAGATGATTGTTCTTACCTAAGAACTTTGCATCTGCCCAGACTAAATTTAGCCTTTGTTTTCAGACCATTTCTTAAATTTCTTAATGCAGCTGAGAATTTTATTTCTGTGCTACATTTAGCAAGCAGCTGAATTTCAACATCTATAATTTAATTGAAATGGTAAAGACTGGTAAATGTCAAAAAGTGATAAATAATGCTGCACCCAAAACAGATCACAGAGACCACTACACAATTTATCCTCTCAGCCTGCCACTGAACTACTGACAGCTACTACCAGAATGTAGTTTTCCAGCTCATTTTGTATTCACCTCATAATTATTTATTTTAGACAACACTTCTTTAACTTGCTTATAAGGCAGTAATGGAAACCAAGTCAAAATCTTATTAAAGTCAAGATATGTGATGCTGCAAGTTTATCCCTGAGACTCAAGGCCTGTAAATGCCACAGAAGAAACTGAGTTTAGTTTGACATCCATACCAGCTTTATTCACCCCCTCATCTTCTTGATGCTAACAAATATTTGCTTCAATATTTATCCTAGTATGGGAGATTTTTTTCCCGGGCTTTTAGGTCTAACTCACAGGATAAATTTTCCCATTTTCTTCCTTTCCTTAATGTTACAAAATACCATGTTGCTTGTCTTTTCCCAATCTTGCACAATTTCATAACTTTTCAAGGATAACTTTTAGTATCTCTAAAATTTTTTCAGCCAATTCCCTTAAACCATTCCAGCTGATTTGCAGATATCTAATTTACCCAAGCCTATCCTTTCCCTCATCCAGAATCTTACACTCCAGCTAAAGATACGAACTACAGTTGCCATCTGGTCTTAGCAGCCCTTTTATGTGAGAGCCAAAGCAAAGCCAGGTGCCAAAGCTCTGGCCTTCTCTGTAGGGCCTTTACATGAGCATCTCTCTCCACTGAGCCATCATTTTTCTTGATTTTTTTTTTTTTTTCTTCTAATACACTTGAAAAAATTGTTATTTCTAAATTGTTGCCCAAATACCTTTTTTTATACTTGGTTTTCTGGGTTGGAGCTACCACTTGTGCACCCTTAAGAGTTCCACTTAGCTGTACTTTCTGTAGGCAACCTCTTGTCACTGCAGTCATTAAGAGCCTTGTCATTAGCCAAGCTCATGCCTTTGGATAATTCATGTTTGTGCTTTCTACATTGAGCAAATGCCAATTATCCCTATTTTTCTTCCTCTAATTCTTAGTTTACTGTAATGTATATTTGAAACAACTTGTCTTTATTTTGATGGTTTTTTCTTCCTTATGCATTATTATGGACATTGCCCCTCTGCCTTCTTTTATTCTCCACAGGAGTTCCTGTTTTTCAGCTAGAACCAAATGACAGTAATCGCCCATTAAGTGGCAAGCATATAAACATGTTTAAATACTGTTCAAACTACTCTTCTGACTGGATAGTCAATTAAGGGTCACTCTGGCATGCAGATGCTATACCATCCAATATTTAAGTCAAAAAATATTTCAAATCTGGAGACTTTGCCCCTCATTGGTTTGGCCTTCTTATATCAGAATACAAGCCAAAGCTAGTTTGGATAATACACTGGGGTTTCTCTTGCAGCAAATAAGGAAGGAAGCTTTGCAGGCATGTATTTTACACACACACTTCATTTTTAAAGGTCTAGGTAGCTTACCAGAAATGAATTCCTATATACTGAACTGAAGCAAAGGGAAGGAGATCTCTGCTCCTTAAGTGATGCCAAAGAGAGCAGGGTTGGGTTCTGTGTTATTCCCCAAAAATGCACTTATTTCGATGAAAGCTGGATGAGCATGGGGAGGGCATAAATTTCCCTCTGAAAATCATGTCTGCTTCACAGTCAATGAAGTAAGAGATATTAAAAGCAAGCCAGCACCATTATTGACAAAACTAACAAGTGCTCCCCAAGCGCTAATAAAATTCCAGCCAAGCAGCCTATTGATCACTGTCTCTGTTCAAAGCACATCAGCCATAATGCAATCACACACAAGGACCCCAGCTCTGTCACTTCTTGTGCCATATTTAATGACAAAATTGGTTGCTTACAAGCTTATAAGGAATTTAATATTATACTTCTAGCATGCAAAAAGAACCACGTGCATCTGCTTGGAGATAAGCAGCCATATGTGCTCAAAATGCATTTGATGGGAGACAGTATATTTCATGTGCTGCATCTCAGCTATTGTTTTTGGTTGATTCAGTTAACATGTTCTAAAATTGGACTGATTTACTGAAGATTTACAAACATAATTCATGTGCACTTGCACTATGAATAAGCCTCTAAAACTAATTCAAGCACAGTCAAAAAATAAATTGCAAAATAAGTTATTCAATTGAAATCTGCCATCTGAGGCACTGTAATAGAAAACATTTATTATAAAACTAACATATATTTGTGGCTAGAGATGTGTACAGTACTAAACATCTCTTTGCAAGGAATTTATTCAGGCTTTTCTGAAAGAACATCTTAACTGGGCTAACAGAAAATTACATGTTCGAAAATAATTGCAGGTTCTATGATTTTCATCCTGTATCACCAGCTTCCTATTTTCAGTCCTTTTGTTTTGGAAGGCTTATGAATTTTAGGCAAACTTTTTTCTTCTGCACAGCTGCAGAAGCCCATTTCCAGAGTCTAGATCTGTGATTTAAACACTGGAAAGACACAGGTAGAATTCAATGCACAAGCAGAGGAAGCATTGATACCAACACATTCATCTTGAAATGTAATGCTCTAAATTTGGCAAATTCACTTCACAGGGCTGCAGAGCTGTGAAAGTCATAGGCTGTGCTATGCTGGAGGCCTCAATCCACTCAAAAGCAGTGCTTCCTCTTCAAAAGCGAGGGTATTTTGCTAGTTCAGCCTCTCATTAGTGCTCAAAGGGACTTCTTTGAAATGAGAGTACGTCTGTAATTAATAATGATAGTCAAGTCTAAATGAGTGTGTCTGACATTAGAGTCATTCTGTGATAGGTCCAATTCAGGCAGATAAAGATTTTCACACAATACAGTGGAATAGGGAGTTTGAATTTTTAAAATTTTTTGTATTCCCTCCTCTCCCAGGGCAGACAATGAAAGCCCTGAGAAGGAATATCCCTGTCCAGATTCCTCAGTTATTGGGGAAGAGCATTGGGAATAGACAGTGAAAAGAAAGACAAAGGCTGGAAGACAAGGGAGAAAGGTCAGACTATTTCTAATCAGGAGCTTTTTTCCCTGGAGTTTTGGAACATTTGGGATTGCTACTACCAGCAATGGGTAAAACTGTACCGTGTTTCCAGCCAGTCCTTGTGCCTCAGTGCTGAAGGCAGGGCTGAGGAAGAGGACTCAGGCCAGCTCCATCCACTGCAATCATCTGACAGTGTCATAATCCAAATGGAAAGGGGGAAACTTGCACCTCCTTGAACAGAAAATTCCATAGTTCAGTGGATGGTTTTAAGCACATATTTGGGAAAAAACTCAGCACTACCACAGGATAAAATTTTCCCCGCTCTTATTGCATCCTTCTACAGCCATGTTGTTAATAATAATGGCAACTCAATGTTTTAAACATGTTTTGATTCAGAGCTTATGCATCTGCAATACAAAGTGCACCCCAATACTTCCACAGTTCCTATGTTCTGGGTGAGGATGCTTTGAAAAAGTCATATGGCAAACTGGACACCATTCCAAACTGCTTCCAGCAATTTTAGGGGTGGCTTCTAGCAGAAGTTTTCATTAACTTATTTTTTTAATTTAACAGTTTTCAATTAACATAATCCATAAAGTCTTAATGAATTCATTTTCTGGCAAGTCTGAATAGGTGCTGAATATGAGACACATACCAAAATCTCTCACTTGAGTTATGCTAAAGTTTTCCCTGATTCCCTCTTTTCTTTCTCCAAAGTGGATGAAGAAGACTAGGAAAGTATGCCAAGTTAGCTGTCAAGCTCCTTAAGAACTCTCAAATGACCTTGTCAGGAAAAAACCCCAAACCTTTGATTCATATTTCAAAATCCTGAATAACCTGCCCCTTCTACTCTTTTGCTTTCTTGCTTCTGTAACTGTGACAGAATCGAGTTCAATACTAATGACCAGCAATCATTTCCAGGCTACAAACTCTGCTGCCTTCTGCGGTCCAAGTGCCTCATTAGCTTGGCTCTGTCAGTAAGAGGCTCACCTTTGTATTGGCTTCTCCTGGGTTAAAGACAAATAGAAAGTTGGGCTGGGAGCTCAGCTAAAAATAAGCTCTGATCACTCAAGTGCCCTCTGTGCTGTAGTAGAACCATTCAAGTTGACTTCCCTTGAACAGGCCTGTTATCCAAAGATACCTCGTGTCACTCCCTAGAGGTGGTTTCAGTGAAAGCCATGAATGCTTTTTTACAAAACAAGGTATTTCTTGAGACAAACACTCAGGTATTGCTCTCCACACTGCAAGCAGAAAGCAGACAGCTTGATTACACTGCTATTGTTTTTCAGAG
>NW_008237902.1:855201-947190 GCF_000691975.1 Corvus brachyrhynchos
AATAAAGCCAGCTTTTTGTTAGAAAAGAATACAGTTGGTCGCATGCAGCAGACTTCTTCAAAAGATGCAAATGAAGTACAAGCCTGGAAGCAAAACTCTGCTGATTTTCAAAACCTCTGATTACTGTTGGTTTCTAAATCTGTTAAACATACGGAATTCTCCAGCTGCCTTTGTGAGATCCCTTCCTGCCTTCAGTTGCTTCTAACCCTGCCCTCCCAGCTCTTTCGGACTGGTTCTGTAGTCTGGCTCCACATGAAGACTTCACAATTAGAGTATTTTAGCAGGATTTTAGATTTAGACTTGAGAAGTAGATTTTTAATATTAAAACCTTGTAAACCTGTCCCAAAAAGTTGGTGTTTTTGCACAAAAGAGCTTTAGGCTTGGTGACACCAGATTCAGATTATTAATAAAACCCAAAATCTGCTTTCATTCACCCACTGGAGAAGTTTTTTTCTCTTCAGTAACTACGAAGAGCCTTGGTCTTGTGAGGTTAAAAGCTGCCTTTGCGATATCTCTCAAAATAACAATTGTGTGGTGAGAACACAGAGCTGCTGCTGAAGTCACAGAAGCAAGCTAGGGCTCCTCACCACAGGATCTGCACAGGCTCTCTGGATATCAAAATCCCAAAGAATATAAAATGAAAGCTTTTCTATCTATCTTCAAAACCATACAAGAGCATAGGGGGCATTTAAACACCCCAAAGACAAATGGAACAACATGGAAAAAATATCAGGGCAGGAAGAATGGAAAAGTAAAAACAGATTAAACAATTGTCTTGCAGCTTGTGCTGCATAAAAGATTTGGGACAAAATCTTCTGACTATTCTTTTTCCTCTCTGTGGAAAACTACAGAAATTAAACCTCTGGTGGCAAACATCTGGGAAAGAGAAAGCTTCCCTTCCTTCCTTAATCTCTATTTTCTATTTTAATGCCACTCTCTCTATATACACATAAATATATCATGTATACATTTACACACATATATATACCTAATATGCGTATGTAAACTGAGGATTACTCTTTTTCAGCATCTGACTCATGGGCCCCAAAGCAGAAACATATGATTTCTCTTCATTTTTTAGGTGACAACATAGGGATCAATGACTAAAGACTCACATGTTCTGTGTATATGTAACTAAACTAATCAACAGTTTTCAAACAAATATTTTTTTGTGCAATAAATCTCTTTAGAAATGTTTGAGTGACTATCTTTAATGTTCTAGTCAGGGTGAATTTTGCCACAGCCAAGAGCAGTGACCTCTGTCAAAACCAAGGATCTATTGGCCTAATAAATCCATTTGTAAGATTTAAGCAAGAAAAAAAGCAGTGCACGGATTTTTGTGCAAGGCAGAGCACCCTGCTCAGACTGCATCCCTCAGCCTGCATTCTGCCTCCTGACCAGAGACATCCATAACGTCAGGAAGCTCTACACCGAAAAAGAAATGATCCTTTCTTTACAAAGAGACAGAAATCTTCAACAGACATCCAACATATCCCTTCAAGGTATCCATGTGTGACTTTAGATTCTCTACAACCATTCCTGGTTTTGCCCAGAGTCAGACATCTCAGTAACACAATAAACAGGACAGTTTCAAAGCATGTCAGTTCAAAATCTGTCTGCAATACTTTGCAAGGATTTACCTCTTTGTTTTTCCTCTTGGGAAGACAGAGGGTCACAAGGCCTCTGAAAGTGGTAGGAGCATAAGTTCCATTTGAAGTCAATAGGATTTGTAATCCTAAATCCCTCAAATGCCTTTGAAAACCTCTGAAGATGTGTGTCTTGACAAAAGCATCAACTTTGCCTTTCCTTTGACAGTGAAGTTCCATTTCCCTAAAGACAGAGAATCTCCACTCTTAAGCTCTAACCTGTATAAGCCCTCAATGATATTCCTGCAAGGTACAGAATATACAAGGAACATGTCTGACAGTGAAATACAGAAATAGATGTAAAGTGGAATTTTCAAAAGCACCTTCAGAGGCTTCCAATAAGTATTTTCTTCCTAAACACTTCAGTAATTTCGAATTTTTTTTTCCTGGTATGGCTATTGTTTCCAGTCCAGTCCTGGACACCATTAGAATGTTTTTTATTGGTTTTTTTCCTATCCTGTGGTGGCTGGCTTGGAAATATTTGAAGTACCGCCATAACTTAAAAACTCACCAAGACAAAGTACAAAATGTCATTTACAGAGCCTGCATCTGAAACAGCAGCATATACACAACACCATTTCCTCTTTAAAATCAGCCCTGAAATTCTTACATTACAGCTGGTTTCAAAGAATTGGCCCCTTGAGTGTTAGGAAATGCAGTAGTTACATTTGTGACATTAATTTAGCAAAGCCTTTAACATGAAAGAAAATGAATGCGAAGATTCCTGTTTTAAATTGCATGTTAAACCAAGATTCATGGTTACAGAGAATGTCTCTGAGCACACTTTTCATCACTGAATGTAAAGTGGAATGGATGGGGATTAAAAAACGTGGTGAAAAAAAAACTGAGATGAGTCAAACTCTTATACATTAACCACCTCAAGCTGTGACTAAATTGGGAACGAGATGTAACTATGAATATAGCTCTCCACTAATGCACAGGACAGACAGAGGAAGAGAGGCATAAAGCATAAGGGGATATCACAAAATAGCGGAAGACAACCACGAAATGTGTACTGAGTTTACCTTGATCAAATGGCTTGTTTGGATTCCAGTTTCTGAAATAATCATCCTAAATGGGGATAAAAAAAAAAAGAAAATTCAGGAAAAATACAATCAGTATTTTCAGTACAATTTTACACAAATAAAATACAAATGAAACAACTCATGTTTTGATTCTAACATTTTTAGCTCAAATCAGATAAGACTATCAACAGGTTGTGTCCTAAAGAGTAGTTAATGCAGGTTGGAAATTAAAGAATAAAAGTCTTTGGCTTCAGCACCTTGAATTTTTCTTCGGGATTGTTGTTCAAAGTACACCCATTATTAAATATTTTATAATAACTCTGTATTATTTCACGTTAGTCTACAGTCTTTGAAAACAAAGACCGTATTGTTCAGATAGTGTAACAAGGTCCACACCAGCCTGGTGTGGTGGAAGATCAGCCAAGTAAATTCAAAGACACATCCATTTGGACACATGTAAATCACACCATTGTGAATGTACAGAAATACAGGAGCAATATTGCAAACATTACTTAAAGTAGAACAACGTCCAGGAGCACTTGCAGTGAATATTTTTGTCACTGTTCCCCCTATTAAACTTTAAAACTTTTCTGAAATCTGATGTAAAGAGATCATTGTGCTGTGAGTGTTGTGGTTCTGTTTTACACAATTCTCACTGGATTTTACACTGGAGAAAACAGAGACTGTCAGAGTGCGTGGCCAAATAATGATTCTGTTGCAAACTAGTCTCTCTGCAGAAAGAATGGAAAACTCTTCCATGTGTTGGATCAATCTGTATTCTGTGTACTTAGCAAATATTTATCTGAAGGCAAAGTTTTCCCTGCTTCAGAGTGCCATCAACCCTAGTGCTGAAGAACTGGGATTTAAGCCCAACTGATATATCAGTTTCAGCATACCCTGTGTATCTCACTTGTGTCCTCTTTGAGAGGATGTGATAACAACAGAATAATCTATTCGACATGAGGAAGAATAAAAAATTTCTACAACACTGTCATATCTTTCTGCATATTAATCTTTGTTTCCTTTTTAATATATCCAGTATTCATTTCCTGAGGGATGCCACTAAAGAGAGGTATTCATCAAGCTGTCCAGAATGACACCGAGATTTCTTTTTCCTGCCAGGACGGTAACTAAAAACCCATCAGTGTGAATAAGACATCTAAATTATTTCTTCCATAGGGCTTCATTTACCATTTTTCTCCAGTACACTGAATTTCATGTACTCTCATGCTATCCAGTCACCCTAACCTGGAATATTTTGGAGACTTGGAAGTCAGCATGACTTTATGGGTTCAGAACAGGCTGTTACAGGAGGAGTGAGGACTCCACAGCCCCAGTGAACACCAGGAGATGCATCTCATGTTCCTTTCTGAACACTAGGGACAGCATGGAGAACTATGGATTGTTCTCCTGCTCTTCTGTGCCTTCTCTGGGACACACAAGCATGGGCAAATGCTGGGTTAGATCAAATTATTCTGCATGACTAGCAGGAGGAAATGTATTTATTTTTTCACCAATATATTTGTGCTCGGTGTCATACTGACTTCATGGACAGTGATAATGTTCTACAATAACAGCAAAGACTATTATTCATAATCTATTTCAGATACATCAAAAGTATCCATATGGGTTTTTTCCCACAAGTACAGGGTTTGGCACCAGAAATAGAACTGCAGGCTTGCCTTTGAATTCCACAGCTTTGCTAATACAAAAACCCCTCATGGATATAAAATGCTTTGTAACTGATGATGGTGCACTGCTAAATTCACCAAGCACTAATCACTTTTCAGAATGTGTTGGGTTTTCAGCTTTTATAGCAGAATATTTTTCAGCAACAAAATATTCTTTTTTTTGCCTGCTTACATTTTTCTCCAAGGTGTTGCTTTGCTGCTGGGTTTTCAGCATCAGAAACTGTTAAATAATTCAACTCCCAACAAGGATTTCTTATGCTGGTGGCATATGAAATAAGGATTGGAAAGGGGGTTTATCTCAATTTCAGTGTCAAAGGAATATTTTACAAAAAATGCACCTTCCTCACAAAAATACCTACAACAGAGCCATCTCTTCTGTAGATCTATTATTCCTCCTCTTCTCCTTCACACAGATCTGTTTAGTATTCCATTTTAAAAATTGAAACTATGTTTATTTTAGAATGTGCCTGAAACCACAGTATGATAATGTAGAAAGTACACAAGAAAAAATACGGAAAAAAACCCCTAAAAGGTGGAATAGAGAAAACCTTTGAGATTTTCAATACATAAACCTCCTTATTATTTATAGGAGTAAATAATGACTATACATACGTTAGAGCAATACAGTCAATAGCAGTTCAAAATAACTTATGCCAGTTGGACAACTGTCCTGGTTTCAGCTGGAATAGAATTAATTTTCCTCTTAGCAGCTGGTACAGCACTGATCTAGGATGAGAATAATGTTGATAACACACTGATGTTCTAGTTGTTGCTAAGGAGTGTTTACTCCAAGCCAAAGACTTTTCAGTTTCCTAGGTTTCTTCCCAGGTTACTGACCACCCAACCAGGATGAAGAGGTGGACAACTTATTCTATAAGCAACTGGAGAATGTTTCAGGATCATCAGTCTTTGTTCTTGTAGGCGACTTCAACCTACCAGACATATGCTGGGAACTTCATACAGCAGAGAAAAGGCAGTCTAGAAAGTTTTTAGAGTGTGTGGAGGATAACTTTTTGCCGCAGCTGGTGGGCAAACCCACCAGGGGAGGGACTATGTTAGACCTGTTGTTCACAAATAGGGATGGACTGGGGGGTGATGTGGAGGTTGGAGGCTGCTTGGGGCACAGTGATCATGAAATTATGGAATTCTCGGTAATTGATGAAATCAGGAGGAATATCAATAAGACCTTTACTTTGGCCTGTTTAAGAGACTTATTCAGAGAGTTCCTTGGGAAACAGCCCTTGAAAACAAAGGAGTTCAGGAGAGATGGGCGTGTTTCAAAACAGAGATCTTGAGGGCACAAGAACAGACTGTCCCTGTGTGCCAAAAGATGAGTCGATGAGGCAAACATCCAGCCTGGATGAGCAACAAGGTTTTGAAGGAACTTGGAAATAAAAAGAAGATGTATCGTCTATTGAAGGTGGGTCGGGTTTCTCAGAAAGTGTTTAAGGGGGCTGCTAGGGCATGTAGAAAAAAAATTAGGGAGGCCAAAGCTCAGTTCGAACTTAAATTGGCAACTTCTGTTAAAAGTAATAAAAAAAGTTTTTACAAATATATTAATGGTAAAAGGAAGGGTAAGACTGACCTTTGTTCCTTATTGGATGAGGCAGGTAACCTAGTAACTAAAGATGAGGAGAAGGCGGAAGTGCTTAATGCCTTCTTTGCCTCAGTCTTTAGTGGGAAGACAGCTTGTCCTCTAGACAACTGTCCTCAGGGGTTCATAGATGGTGTCAGAGAGCAGAATGGTCCTCTTGTTATCCAAGAAGAGGCAGTCAGAGAACTGCTGAGACACTTGGATATTTATAAATCAATGGGACCAGATGGGATCCATCCCAGGGTGATGAGGGAGCTGGCAGATGAGCTTGCAAAACCGCTCTCTATCATCTACCAAGAGTCGTGGCAAGGTTCCAGATGACTGGAAGCTGGCTAATGTGATGCCCATTTACAAAAAGGGTAGGAAGGAGGATCCTGGTAATTATAGACCAGTTAGCCTGACCTCAGTACCAGGTATGGTAATGGAACAGTTTATACTGAGTGCTATCACGCAGCACTTACAGGATGGCCAGGGCATCACACCCAGCCAGCATAGGGTAGGTCGTGTTTGACCAACCCGATCTCCTTTTACGACCAGGAGACCCGCCTGGTAGGTGTGGGAAAGGCTGTGGATGTTGTCTATTTGGACTTCAGCAAGGCCTTTGACACTGTCTCCCACAGCATACTCCTGGAAAAGCTGCAGCCCACAGCTTGGACAGGAGCACTCTTTGCGGGTCGAGAACTGCCTGGAGGCTGGGCCCAGAGAGTGGTGGTGAACGGTGCCACATCCAGCTGGTGGCCAGTCACTGGTGGTGTCCCCCAGGGATCAGTGCTGGGGCCAGTCCTGTTTAATATCTTCACTGATGATCTGGATGAGGGGGTTGAGTCCTACATCAGTAAATTTGCAGATGACACCAAGCTGGGCACGAGTGTTGCTCTGCTGGAGGGTAGGAGGGCTCTGCAGAGGGGATTGGATGGATGGGCAGAGTCCAACAGGATGAAGTTTAATAAGTCTAAGTGCCGAGTTCTGCATTTTGGCCACAAAAATCCCCAACAACATTACAAACTGGGGAGAGTGTGGCTGGACAGTGTCCAGGTGGAAAGGAACCTGGGAGTGCTGGTCAACAGCGACTGAATATGAGCCAGCAGTGTGCCTTGGTGGCCAAGAAGGCCAGTGGCATCCTGGCCTGTATTAGGAATTGTGTGGCCAGCAGGAGCAGGGAGGTCATTCTTCCCCTGTACTCAGCACTGGTAAAGCCACATCTTGAGTACTGTGTCCAGTTCTGGGCCCCTCAGTTTAGGAAGGATGTTGAGATGCTTGAACGTGTCCAGAGAAGGGCAACAAGGCTGGGGAAGGGTCTAGAACACAAGCCCTATGAGGAGCGACTGAGGGAGCTGGGGGGGCTCAGCTTGTAGAAGAGGAGGCTCAGGACAGACCTTATCACTCTCTACAACTCCCTGAAAGGAGGCTGTAGCCAGGTGGGGGTCAGACTCTTCTCCCAAGCAAACAGCGACAGGACAAGAGGACGGAGTCTTAAGCTGTGTGAGGGAAGGTTTAGGCTGGATGTTAGGAAGAAGTTCTTCACAGAAGGGGTGATTGGGCCTTGGAATGGGCTGTCCAGGGAGGTGGTGAAGTCACTATCCCTGGAGGTGTCTAAGAAAATCTGTGATTCAGAGAGGAGCTGGGAGGAAGAACGGCCAGTACAAGTGACCCAAACTGGCCAAAGGGATATTCCAAACCTTAAAGGCCAGAATATAAGTTGCGGTGAGTTGGTCAGTGCTGGGGCACCAGCTGGGCACTGCTCAGCAGGTAGTGAAAATTGTACTGGGCATTACTTGTCTTTCTTACGGTTTATTCATCTGTCTTTTTGACATTTTTATTGTTATTATTACTAAGCTGTTCTTATCACTACTCATGGGGTTTACCTTTTTTTCTCCCCCAATTCTCCTCCCTATTCACCCAGGTAAGTGGAGAGGGTGAGGATGTGAGGTAACAGCTGGGTGGTACCTGGATTAAACCACAAGGACACAAAATACAGCACCAGGGCTTCACTTCAGCATCGATACCAGCAACAACTGAGACTGAAGGGTTATGGCACCATAAAGGTGAAATTCACTCTCTGGATATGGCTGAGCAGCAAATCTGTGTCACATTTAAATACACACCTAAAGCTCTGACTCAGAAGCAGACAGGGCTTTGTGCCAGTACTCAGGAAGGTGCTGAGATTTATAACAATATCCTCAAATGGCTTTTGTTAGAAGGTGAAACTCGGATTGTCTCTGAAGGAATACCATCATTTCACTGTAACTTCTTCCAACAGAGAAGTCGCATATATATACATACATATATATACATATTTATATATATATATGCACAATCAACTTGATAAAAGAGATTTAAATTTCCCATTCAGTAAAACACCTTCCTGACAGAAAGCAATCTATGCATTTCTGAGCGTTCTACTGGGGCTGATACTAATGTGGTAAAAATCGTTTTTTGCCTTCCGTAACAAATGAAACTTATGCAATTTTCATATTAACATGTTAATTAATCAATATTAGCACATTAATAATTAACATGTACCAATGCATTTCATTTATAACAATATAAACAGTTGATCATAAGAGTTTAAAATATAGAATGAATTATGATATATTGTAAATATTTTTATTCACTCTATGGATATTTACAAGTTAAAATTGAAAAACGTACCTCAACTTCCTGAACACGTAAGCATTACAAATGAGAAAAGAAGAAAGAATGAAATAAAGCAATATAAAATTAGGTTAACATTCATCAATTTTCTCCTTAGTGGGCTTTTAAATGTGAAATCACTTATTTCAGATGACCTTCACCCCCAAATGAAACAATTTGCTCTCTTTCTTTTCTGCCCTTTCCACCTCTGCTGCCATGACCCAGTTTTTATCTGCTGCACTATTAGCCAAATGTCATTCTATTAACATGTTTCTTTCTTGTAGAGCACCAAAAAAGGTTTTTTTCATTCGTATTGGCAGGCAAAACCACCAGAAAGTGTTCTTGCACACACTCATATGTACATACTTGGTATAACAGAGATGTAATTTAATTTTTTTCCTAGCTGACTTTTAAGACTATTTATTGGATGGACTTTGAAGGGAATGCAAAACCAGGCACAGGGCCACTTCAATATAGCAGGTGACAGCAACTGAGAAAAATTTTTGATGAACAAATATTTGAAAATACCTTTCTTCTTGCATAGAATTCACACTTTGAAGGTTTCACCTATGGTTCAGTGACTGCATATGACTAAGTCAATCTTTTAATTAATTGAAGGGACTCTGCACACCTAAAATCACGCATGAAAAGAGAAGAGCTGATACTGCAAGCCAAGGCTGGATCTGAGGCCCTTAGCTCAACTCAATGTTATATAAAAGTGAAATGTTGGCTTGGCCTCTGCAACTGGCTCCTTACAGACTCCGAGTCTCACATCACAGGTTAAAGATTCAACTTCCAAGTTCAGGAAAAGAAATTCAGCTCCTGTCAAACTGGGCCTGATGAAATTCTTGAGGGAATCTAGAGTTCTGTTCTCACTATGTGTGGGTAAGGTGTTCAGCAAGATTCTTTTCTGCCCCCTTTACAAAGTCTATTTCCTGCCTGAGGTGGGTAACAGCCTGGGATGGCAAGGCAGGGAACCCAGGGGCCCCTCATACAGAAAGAAGCTCACCTGTGACTTCCACCACCCCAATTAAATTGCAAGACTTGGGACAAGAGCTGCCTTTTCAGTTCTGCATCTGTTCACCACTGAGCATCATGGAACCCTTCTTCTAGATTTTACCTTCAGGAAATGTAACTTAGAAATCAGTTGTGAACATAACAAATGAAAAAAAAATATAAAAGCAAATATGAATTGCTAGACTTGGGCCTCAGTTCTTCACTGCATTTTTATTATGTTGCTTTGAGCCATCAAGAGATTAGAGGAACCGCATTTTCAAAGAATCACAGAGTTGGAAGGGACCCACAAGGATCATCAAGTTCAACTCATCATCAAGCAAATGGCCCACATGGGGACCAAAACGGTGACCACGGCATCACTGGCACCATATTCTAAAATCCATTTTGCCACATCATGCATAATAAATTGTTGTTTCTTAAGAAGACCAAAATGATCCTTTATCATTCAATATGTGGGTGTCAAATCCAGCCAACTTAGACTGATGTGCCATCAACAAAGTCAATCAAGAGAATAATCATATCTTAAACTAAGTATGCAAGGGGCATGTTAAAAACACTACTTTAACAGTTCACAAGAAGTTTATAACAATCACAACTTTCAAAAATCTCTTTCATCAGAACCCTTAGATTCATCAGAATTCATAGACTGGGTTCTGATTTGCAAAAAAAATCAAGCCTTGAAGTAGACTTGGGTCTAATACAATTTCCTGTTAGTCATCTCAGAAAAGTCAGCAAATAGAAATTGTCCCTAAGACCAGAACATTAATATGAGACCACTCTCCTCTCCTATTACCCCTCCTATCACTATAATAACAATAGTTAAAAAAAAAATGAAATTAATGGCAAAACCAAACACATTTATCCTCTTTTCCCCTACCAACTAAGAAAGTAAACAACGGCTTCCTGTTCTCCTGAAGTTTAAGCATTAAAGTTATTCCCACTAATCCTACTCTTTTGTCACTTTGAGTTTAGTTATTACCTAAGACTTGATATTTTGGAAGAGTTAATGAAGCATGGATAATTTAACGCACAAACACTCTCTACACTTACTTTATTTACTTGTCAAAAAGAAGCTCTTGCAAGATGCTCTTATTTATAAATACAGCCAAACATTAGCTAAATGGGTTCATAAATATTTATATTTGTTGCATTAATTGAGCTTATAAGTTATTTGTATGACTCAAGCAGAAATGAGATGCTGACTGAAAACATTCCCCTGATTTTGTACCTTTCAGAACCAGCTCAGCTCAGTTTGCTCCTCTAAGGCCTGGGAGGACCCCTCAGAACTGGAGGAACCTGCAAGGTGCAAACTCATCAGGAAAGCCTCATCACAGAGCCCTACTGAGGAACCTCCTACACAAAGGGAGTAACCCCGGGACTGACAGAGACCCCTGAGGGGTAATCTTCATTCCTAGCCCCTCCCAGTCAACACGAGTTTAAATTTCTAAGTATTGCCAGGATGGACATTTATTAACACTGCTTTGCAGCCTGCTCAGTATTTCCCTCTTTCACCTTCCATCTATGAATAAACCTTTTACCCTCATAAGGATCAGCTGGAAAAAGTGGTAATTACCAGCTCATTGCTTTTGTTAAAATTAGCTCCAGAAAGATGCAGCTGCATTTTCTGCCTCTCTACCTTGCAGTGCAGAAGATCATTCCAACACCAAGCAGTGTTAAAACACCAGCTGCTGCTTGCTAAAGTCAATCTAGCCTGTCATAAATATCTCCCCAAGGCCTACTGCCTGTTTTAAGCAAATAGCTTGTGTCAGCAAATTACACATTATTTATTTATCTATTTACTTTTTATTTGCTTAAGAGGAAGAGAATGTATTTTACCCACTGAGTACTTCAGTGAACAAAGCTCCCCAATGAGATGTTGTTACGTTAAGACATCTCTAACCAACTCTGTGCTCTCTCTCTCTCCCAGGAATCAGACAACTGCATCCAAACAGGATGCTTTGGCTTAGTGAATTAGTAATGCTGGTGCTGGAGATGTTTAGCTTTAAATTTTGTATGGGAAAGCTTTAATTTAGTGAGAAATGTCCCAGAAAAGCCAGGAATATCCGGGTTTACTGAAAGAGCTCCCAGCATGAAGTGGCGACACTGAGAGAATCCATGGCAGAAGGAAGCAGTGCCACATGTAACAAAAAGTCTGAAGATGTCAGGATCTGCCTAGAATGCTAAGCCACTAATAAAAATATAATGAATTGATAAAAGTATAACCATTCACATTGGATTCATATATAATGGCAAGTACATTAATAGTGGTTTAATAGTAACAGTATAAAATTCATAAATACTTATCCCAATGAGTCCTCAGATGTGTATGGCATTGAAAAGCTCCTTGACCATATCTTACAATCTCAGATTTCCCGTAAGACTCAAATTCTCAGTACACAGACTTTCGCTCAGCTACCACTAATATGCAAAACCAACTTCTTCTGGCCATATTAATGGCCCAGAATGTTACTGGGTTTCTTATTTTCAAAAATTAAAAGGTATTTTTGGTTGGTGTTTTTTTATGCTATATTAGGAAAGAAGATTTGCTACTCCTGCTTTGCTGAAAGACTATTCCAGAAGTTTCCATGAGCAATACTGAGAAAGTGGCAGGTGAAACTTTCAGCATAGACTTTTCTTACCCACACTCACAATCATTCATTGGGGTGGCAAAAATTTTAACAATTAAACTAAAATATTTGGAAAAAATTGAAATATATTCCTTACCCTTGAGCCCATATAAGGTAGAATAAGAACTGTCATTCTTTACAACTCAGTCACATGGACTTTTACATAGAAATCTTCCAGCTGCTCTCTTGAGTTTTGCAGTTGGTTGTTTTTGTTGGGGTTTTGGTTTGGGGTTTTTTTGGTTTGGGTTTTTTTGGTGGTTGTTTTTGTTTGTTGGTTTTTTTTTTAAGACAAATATAGTAAGAATTAAAAATATTTCTTAAAAAACCCCAAACCACTCTTTGTTTATCCAAAATAAACAAAGCCAGAGTGTATGTCTACAATGGTGAGGGCAAACAGATGCTCATTTTGTCTGCTTGTGCTCCAAGCAGGATGAATGAGGGCCAGCTGTGAGCCAGAGCTGCTGTAGCACAGCCCTGTGCCAGCACACATGGCTGATAGAGCTGATTTATTTGGGTGACTGGGACAATCACACAACTCTCTGTGCTGAATTATCTAAAACTGGGGGGCTGGCAGGGAAAAAGTGCCTTGGTTTTATTATTCTTTGCTCTCGCTTTTGGCAGACTAACTTTAGAACCACAATTCACTTCTGCCCAAACTCTTCCCCTCATTAGCATGTGCTAAAGAGCCTGTTACCCCTGCTTGCATTAAATAATTCTCTCTAACTTCACGTTCATAAAGCTTTTCTTACTGCAGTGTGTCCCACCAGCGCCAGCAGGTTATGCTGCAGGCGGGACAGCTCTCGCAAGGCCAGAAAGGCAAAACTCCCAAGGGATGGACTCACTGATCCCTGCCGGGCTGGATGTGCTGTGCTGTGCCACAACTCCAAGGCCAGATTGAACACTGGAATGGGAACCATCAACTCCCGCTTCCCCAAACTCAGCAGCACCCAGTCAGACAGGAAGAAAGAAGAAGAGCCAGAGATTACAAAAATATATTCCCTCTCCTTCCAGGTGGAATTCCTTAAAGCAGCATTATTTCTGGTCTCTGAACTAATGCTAGGCATGAATTCCCAGCTGGATAGCCAGGTTAACTCACTGCCTCTGGTGAGCCTTACAAGGTTCCAACTAATGCACAAAAATAACAGAAGTGCCCACTATGTGAAATGAAGATTCAGAGGTCACAACCTGGCCTAATGATGCTTTCTCACATCATCATTTGCTTGTTTTCCACTTATCAAAACCACCGTGCCTTTATCTCAGTTTATAATTGCAAATACTGGTGGGGAATGGCCCCTGCAGGTTCTCTACAGAGAGAATAGCATTGTTAATAAATCATATTCTCAACAGGGGTAATACTGAAAACAAACCTTGAAAGGAGAGCTGCTAAACTCTTTCCACATCTTAATTTTCAGTCAAAAATTCAAATTACATGCTTAGAAAGCAATTGTTTTTAGGCAGCTTGAAAGCCAAACACATTAAGCTTGAAGGTTATAAAGCCATTGGCAATGTGACTTCACTTTCCGTACCCTTGTTGCTTTGACAGTACATCTGCAGGAGCTGTTTTTGACACAAGCTCTGGTTCTTTTTAGCTGATCATTTTGGGGTTGTATCTGGAGAATAACACCCACATAAAAAAAATCTAATGCTACCATTGCTTTCACATATGAGAACTGCTTTACAGCAAATAAAAATTTGCATAATGATTAAATACATAACTATTTCTTGGTTTATTTTACAAGAAGCTTTCAGAAATTTGTTCTGAGTCATATGATTTTTTTTTTTTTTAAATTTACCACTGTGGGAATAATCTCATTATGAAATAAAGTGATAATTATCCTAATATCAAAGTTATAAAATAAAAGTTATGCATAAAATACTGATGTTCCACTTAGATACACAAATCCCAGTGGTCAAAACATACAAGGAAACAAACAGCAGTTGAATAAAATCAACTTACGCAACTTTGATATTTAGGGACACAATTTTCTGTAGAGACAATTAGATTAGCTACAATATCCCAAGTCTTTCAAATACTTATTTAAATGCATAACTAATGACTGGAAAGAGACTGTATGAATTATACTGGATTATGAGCAATGCACTGTCCCTGGGAGCACACAGGCATTTCTTTCTACTTCATTTGTAGCTTCAAGGAAAATCTAGGTCCAAGTATCGTCGAGAAAAACCTTCAGAAAAGGTGAAATCAAACATGCTGCTGTTGAAAAGGACAATTTTGCAGCCCTTTAGCCAGTTTTAGCCAATATTTGAAATTTCTTAGAACTGCATCAGAAAGAAGCAGCCATGGGCAACCAGTCCATGACATAACCAGCTGCTGAGTGTGGGAGAGGGTTGTACACATTTTAGATCAGAAACCCTGTGAGCCATTACAAATGTGCAGTTTCCATTCCAGTTTATAACATCATTTTCTTAATTGTCTCTGACATTTTATCCATTCTAACAACAACAAAAAAAAGAACACTACACCAAAATCATTATGCAAAACTGAGGGCGGGTTAATGGGAGCATACCAGTGAAAAACGTGCAGCAGTTGCTGCAAACAGAAATGCTGCTTCCCTCAGGGAAAGGCTCCTCACTTTGGTTGTCACCAACAACTTGAACACCCAGCAGGTTATTTTAAGTACCGTGCTCAGTTTATAAAAGCTATCATGTGATGAAGGTGTCCATAATAATTGGGGCTGGTTGATTCAGTCATCAAAGTCACAGAATGATTTGGGTTGGAAGGGACCTTAAAGGTCATCCAGTTCCAAGCCATGGTGCCACTCACTAGACCAGGTTGCTCAGGGCCCCATCCAACCTGGCCTCGAACACTTTCAGGGATGGGACATCTACAAGTGAAGTCCTTTCATTCAGGAAATTCCTTAAAGTCCTTCATGACGCTTTTTGCTACTGACAGACTTGTGTTATCTCTACCCATTTTCTGAAAAATCACTGGAGATGCACGAACATAACTTTTTTTACTGACAGTTCCTCATTAATTTCTTATTCTGATTAAATAAGATTTTTCTGAATATTAAGAAACTAATTGGCTGTGTCAGTTGTAAAGCAACAACAAGTTACCTTTTCTCAGTGACTGCTACTTGCCATCAGGCTGAAGCAATAGTATTTTGTAGAGAAACAGGCTTTTTTGGAATGGTATTTCAGAGGATTTAGCTCAAATAATCAATAATAATAACAGAAAAAAAGGAAGCTAAAAAGGCCAAAGAAACAAAATACTCTGATTCAGGCACCAGATAGCTAAACTGCAGTAATGGCTCCAGTGGGATTTAAATGCCAAGGCTGTCGGTGTCCACAGCACAAAGATTGCCATTATCTTTGACCCTACTTTATTTTAGCAGAAGAGAGCACTTGACTGCTCAATTTGAGCATCATTTGTTTTAAGAAGTTCACAGAACACTGTCCAAAGGCAACTTCAGATCCATGCTGAACATTTTAAGCCACGAAAGTCTTGCATTTGTAATGGAAGAAGGTGCTCTAATTTGCACACCTCTGTTTGCTAGGAGGACTCCTCGGCTGCAAAGGAACACCAGTGCTACTGGATGAAGATTTTACTCCATCTCAGTATCATCACCTCAAGGAGGGAGTGAGACAGTGCCCCCTCATACTCCAGGCACTAATCCCAGAATTGCTCACCCCAAAAGTACTGCTGCAAATACTACCTCATAATGTCAGCTAGAAGTTGATAACAATCCCCATTATCTTGTTATATTTGGACTCTTTGTTTCAGAATCACATCAAACAAGGGAGCAGAAAGGTTCAAACATAATACACTGATGTTACATGTTTTCAGAAACTTTGATCATTTTATTTATGCTTCCACTGGCCCTTAATTCATCATTTAAGATTTGTAATTGTGTACATAGGGAATTTCACACAGTAAACCCTCCAGAAACAACATTCAGTATCAATTACTGACACATGTTCAGAGCTGCTTTAGAAGAGGATAAATTATAAATAGGAAATTATATATTGTATTAAGCTCCTACAGCTGTGATCATGATGATAAAGCAACATTTAAACTAAGTTCAGATAAAATTGAGAAAACTAAGTGACCTTTCATTTCTTCCAGTAGCATGCACTGGGATCAAGGACACACATCTGAAAGAGTCTCCTGCAGGAAGATATAATGCACTCCTGAGGCTGCCAGAACATGAGCCTCTGCATCAGTGGTAGAAGGTCAGTATGTAGTGTGGCATGGAGTGAACAATGACTTGAGAAAGAAAGACATAGCAAAACTTTATTTTCCAATCTCAGGAACCTTCTAACCAAATACCTGTGGCTCAAGAGAATACAGAGCTCCCAGCTCTCAAACTTTTTGAACTGTTCAGCTGTAAATAGAAGTCTGCTCCTGATCTCTAGACATAATAGTTGCTCACTCTTAAAGGGATTAAGTCATGAAATGTGTCTAAAGAAAATCAAAACATCATTTGAACGAAGAATAGAACCTGAAAAAGCCAGCATTGACAGAGATCTGAAGAGTACAGAAGGTGACAGAGAATTCTTTAAGAAAAAGAGAACATCTGCATTTTGATGAGCTGTAATTTTACACCTGAGGTCTAGTACAACTAGCTATTTAATTCTAACAACTGAGAAAATAGTTCAAACCTGCAGTGTAACTAATCTCCAAACCTTAGAGAGATAAAATCAAAGGAAATGTGTACTTTAGAGAGCAGCTGCTACTACAGGATATGGAATTAAAGAAATGTGCTGAGGATCTCTGAAAACATGCTCTACAAGATTTAAAACACTAAATTGCCTGGCAATTTTGAGAAACTGTGGCTTCCCCATCCCTGGAAGTGTTCACGGCCAGGCTGGATGGGGCTTGGAGCAACCTGGGATAGTGGAAGGTGGCCCTGCCCATGGCAGGGGGTTGTGATGAGATGATCTCTAACGTCTCTTCCAACACAACACATTCTGTGATTCTGTGATAATACAGTGTCATTAAAATACTGATGGAATAAAGACACATGTTTTAGTAAGGCAGAGAAGATAATTTTTACATTAAAGCTGTAATGTCTACCTGTAGGTTCTCTCAGACAGCTCAAATTGGACATTACACTTCAAACCCACTAACATTCCATACTCCACAAGATTAAATTCATCTCCACAAACACTACGAAGCTTCTAATTCACTCATGTTTCAGATTTCTGAGAAACTAAATAACAGCAGCTCTTGCTCCAATGGAGTTTGAACAGATAAATAAGGCACCATTATTTAAGGAATAATTTGAAATGCGTTAAATCTGTTGTAAGCTAACAATGAAATATGAATTATAATAATGCGTTAATAGGGAAACACAAACCAAACTTTTACAATTGCTTAGAAACAAACATCTGGGGACTTGCCTCGTTCTAACTGAGTTATAGAGTCAGGAATGTGACTGCTCAGCTGCAGCAACATTCATTTAGATTATTACCTTGCATGGCATTGTCATTCCTGACACTGTATTTTGGCAGATTCCAAGAAGGCTGTCAAGCCATTTGTCAGCTCAGTCAAACATAATATGAGCTGGAGGAATATTTCAACAGAGGTGAACTCATTTTCACCCAAGCATTTTGAGAAATGTTTGTGAGGGAAACTGCAACCTGAATTCAAGAGAAAAAAAATCCAGATGAATGAAAAATATCCTAGTGAATTTTAATATTAGCTGAAGGACTGCAAAAATCTGCCCTATATAACACTCTTCTAGATCTCCCAGTTTGTTTAGTCCTCAGAAAATTATGGTTAACCACACTGAGACACTGAGGCTGCCACAGGACATGTTTAAAGGAAACAGCATGCGCTTGTTTTCATGTTAGAATCCTGCAATCAGTTAATAAAATGCAAATTATGGTTTAGTGTATCACTTCTTAACAGAGGACTGAGAACATCTGATGCTTGAGGAGCACTTATGTGACAGAGGAAGGACCAGACCCTTCAGCAGTGGCAATTTAGACAAGCAGGTTTGTAACTGTATCTTATGGAAGGAAAGCAGATACACAATAAGGCTCCTACAGTGCAGATTCTGACACCTCCATCAACACGGGGTGTCTGGGGACTGGATTTGCAGAATGGGATGATTCATTCTGAGGATCCAGCATCTGCTCTGCTCATTAAGTTCACACTTTGCAGCAGACTTGTTCCATCCTGATCCCCTGCACTGGTCTCTTGGCTGTTAGGTTCACGTATCTCCAAACACATCTTGTTTTCTCCTTTCATCAGTAAAGAATCCATTTCACATGCTCTGCAACGCAGGGAGTGCAGTGACTGGAAACAAGTGGGAGGTTTGTTTCTGAGGTAGACTGGGATGGAAACTAAAACGCTAATGAAGAAATGCCCTGTGCTCACTGCACACTACTTCAAGACCTTCAAGGACTAAAATAGATCCTGATTAAATAGAGGATGGTTAAATCTACAGCATTCGAGCTGAACTGCTGTGGGATGAGCAGTAATACTGACTGAAGAGAAAGCGAGGGGAAAGTCTGACCCAGTGTGAGATGAATCCAGAAAGTGAAGTACAACGCAGTAGCAAAAGGGCAAGCAGAAACCACAAGAGCCATCTGCCAACAGACCATATTCTGCACTTTTTAACCGTTCTTTTCCTTATAGCAGACCCTCTTCTGAGATTACATCTATAGTTCACCTCTGAGACAAGCTGGTAGATCCCGAAATTTGCTGGAAGGCACCATTATACATCGGTAACTATCCTTTCAAAAATCAAGTGTCATTAATCATGACAAGAGCCATGAAGAGCTTGAAGAAAATGGCCACAATGAATCTCACATCTGCTCAGAAGGATGAATAAACATACACCCCACACCAACGTCCCTGAAGGAAACAGCACTGCTTTATTTGGCTGTGTTTTGGCTCAGTACAATCCCCTCCTCTCTATATCTATAAATGGGGTAAAAAAAAAAAAAAAATGGAGCCGTGATTTTTGAAAAACCCACACTAAATCAATATACTTAGAACTTCAAATAACCATATTCAATATTCTGTCTGACTCTTTGCAACTGTAAGGTGTGAACCTGTAGTGTGCTGTCCTGGCTACCATATCTGTGCAATTACGCTCTCAACTGCAGCCCTTTGCTTTCTTTAAGACTGCCTCCAGTGACTGGTTTACAGCTTATTGTATCTAGTTCTGTATGCTTAATTTCACATTCCTGCCTCAAAAAAAAAATCATCAACATTTCAGAATAAGGTGGGGAAGCAAAATTTCATTACTCAAAAATTTTCATAATTCTGGATTTTAAGACCTTCAGTATCTTCTGAGTGCCCCTTCAGTTCCGCAGCTTTTCTCCTGAAGGTTTGCATTGACATTAAAGAGAACTGCACAATTACCTGTACATCTTTTATTTCTTTCTGCAGAGTTCAGTGGTTCTGTGGTTTACGAACACTGGAAAGATTCCTCTGTGACTGCTGACAACTCCAGCAACAAAAGGAGTATTTACTAAAGATTGTTAGCAGTTGCTTTTGTTCTGTGCTTATTGCTTCAACTTTAGTATACAACTACCTAAAGCATTTCTCATTACTTGCATTTCTTCTATTGGCTCAGATTTTCTTCTTACTTTTGCATTCAATCAGACTAAAACTCCTTTGCGCTCACTGATCTGTTAAATTTCTCTTAACTTCATACTGGCTTTCAGACACCCGTGTTACATTTCTTAGCAAAAGACAGCTTACAGTTAACCCTATTCTGTCTCTTTCCTATTTTCATCCAAATACCTGTAACTTGTTCTTCAGGATATGCACCCAACTTCTTTATTTCCTCTTTTTATGAGCTTAGCCTGGCTGTTTGGCTTTCTGCAATCAGCATCTCCAATGTATTCTCACTACCTTTCACTCTGGCAATTCTTTATGTTAGAAAAACAACTCCTGTTCTGCTTTCTATTTCACTTCTGGCTGTCATCGAGATACCATGATTTTTCACCCTCTGTCCCAATGTATTTGATGGATTGTCACTAGAGTTTCTCTCTCCTAAATGTCCTTGATATCTTTAATTACCTATTTCTCTCTGTTTACTTCGCACTCACTGGGACAGATTATATAAATCAGGAGTACGTGAACTGAAATGAACAGATTTGTACAGACGTAAAAGTGACAGAAATGAGAGCAGAATACAGACTAAAGAAATAACACCTAATCTCTTTCTATATATATAATGGAAAATCATGGCTGAGAATTTACAGCTTCTTCCTATGCTTAAGCATAACAGATTCCTTTCTGTCATCTGCAGCAACAGCAGTGGCAAAAACAGCGATTCATGACTTGCTGATGCTGTAGAGTAAAACAAAGTTACATGTCTATTTCTTATCTGTCTTTATAATAAAAGAAAATTTGAAGGAATTTCCTGAAAATTTATTATTTAGGGGATGCTCATACAAACCTGCCTTTCTTCACCATCCTGCCACTTCCAGATTCTTCACATCTTTTTTGGTGTTCTGATATCATTTACTTATTTGTACCTATAGTACTTGTCATCTAGACAATGGATTGCTTCCTACTTTACATTTCAAAGCCAGACAATATCAGTTTCTAGAGAAAGTTGAACTAGATTGTAGTTTATTTGCTTGAAGTTTTAATCATCCAGTGGTTCTGTGAAAACTGAGCTGAAGAGTTTATCCCTAGAAAAATGGACATTTGCTACATCCCCTGCACCTACCTCAACAACTTACTGTCAGTGAGCTCAAAGTGTAATAACCTTCTCAGTTTATGACAATTCCAGCATTTCCACACTGATTATATCTGAATCTAGTTTCAGTCCATTCTAGACAGGCAATAACATTGCATATTTTTCATTTAATGAATTAAAATTTCCACTTCACTAAGAAGAAACCCTCCAAGTGCTTCTAATCCACAATCACTTCCCATGTGTTATTTGAGCAGTCAGGTTTCTCTTCTTTGATGGTGAAGGTTGCAAAGCACCTTTGCTCCATTGCTGCTTTGCAGAAAGCACTTCAGATGTGGACACACACACACAGCCCTGCCCCAGGGCACAGCTCCAGGCCTCCTGGGCAGCTTGGGCTGGGCTCTGCTGGCCCCAAGGGCAAGTGAAGCGGGAGCACTGAGGAATGCAATGAAGGAGAAAGGTCTCTGACCCCTTATCCAGATTTTTTGGCTACACAGTTTTACAGGCTGTTCACACAACTCTGATCTCGAGACTTACTTTTCCACAGATGGAATGGCGAGCTTCAAAGATAGCTTTGCCACAGTTAAAAATGATCATTTTCCCCAAAAGGCAGCAGCTGGTCTTTGTTTATTCCCTAACTCATCTACATGCCCTGTGCTCTGTCTGCTCCTCCTCTGCCTGATTTGCTTGACTGTTCTCCACACGTGGCTGACCAGACCGTTCTCTTTCCCACATGAACAGCTTTCTTGCTTCTGACAGTCACTTTTCCAGCTCTCTCCTCAAGCATTCAAAAATATCTCCTCCTTTCCCAGGCTTGCATTTGGGAAACAGTCCTTCAGGAGCAGCTAATCCCCTCCAAAAGCGACCTAGTCAAGTTTTAGCAGCTGAGATTATAAAATCCAACTGCTGATAAATCATAACACCCCAAAATATTCTTCAAATCCCAGAGATGACCCTTGTTTTTTCTCAATGTATCTCTTATAATGTCAAAACTTGCTTGGGTCTTTGGAGCACAGTGCTCTGAGCCACCTCTGAGTGCTGAGCTACTACAGGTATCTCTGCAGCTCAGAAGATTAATAGCTAAAATATTTGTTTTATTTATATACATCGTATATAATCGCCTGGCTCAATAGAGCATGCTTAGCTTTTCTGGAATGCACAGCAAAATAAAAAGCCTGAGATGGAAGAGGGATAGAACAGGGCTGGATGTACAATTGCAGAAAAATTCTTCCAAAGCAAGAATCACACTATACTTGTTGCCTTATATATCAACATTTTTTATTTCAGCTCATCAGTCAAAATAATTTCAGAGAGAACCTGGGGGATGGTCTGGGGGGACCATCTGGGGACTTCTCATCTCCTGTGTTAAATTCATATAAACACACAAAATACCCGATTCTACTTAAAACCATTTTCTTCCATTTGAAGTGTGATGACCTACACTTTTGTATGCTAAGCAAGCTCTTAACATTGCTTGTTTACTCCAATATTCCCTTTAGCAACTGGAGCTGTGGAGTGGCATGATGATTGATTCTGCTCTTGAAAGTGATTTAGAGATGAAGAAATATATTTTTTTTATGTTCAACTGTATTCTAAATTCAGTTGCTGTGATGTAAGAAAGTCTGATTAGGTAAGGTAGAGTCTGCAAATTTTTTAATGGGTACTTAATTTTTCTCAGTAAGCAATTTTTGCCTTAAAGAACAACCAAAAATTAAGATAGTACATTTCCTTTCACTCTAAAACCTCCAAGGGTTTTAATATGTGTGTTTGCTGGGGACGGTTACTCCCATAAAATGCCCGACTGCTCAAATTCCAAGCAGGCTTTCATTTTATGAAAACTTCCAGTGCATTTCCAAGCCTACACAAACCAATAGTCCAGCCTCTCCATCCCATCAGAGCACTCCACTGGGATGGGGCTGATTGTCTGTTCCCCTGCTGCTGCAGGAAAATGCTGCAGAGTGGCTGATGGATATGTACAGGGTGGGAATGGAGACAGCCTCTGCAGCCATCCATAAACTCAGCTCATTTCAATTGCTTGCTGTCTGCTACTGAGAGGAACACTGGAAAAAGGGAAAGAAAAAGGCTATTTCTTTTTATTTTTTAAAATACATTAATTTGGAAATGGAGACACCCTCTGCACCCATCCATAAACTCAGCTCATTTCAATTGCTTGCTGTCTGCTACTGAGAGGAACACTGGAAAAAGGGAAAGAAAAAGGCTATTTCTTTTTATTTTTTAAAATACATTAATTTGGCTTTATCATCTGGTATGGTAAAGTGAATGACTGCATCCTAACACAGTCCTGAGTATCACATCTGATAACAACTAAGACATATATTCCCCAACAAAAATAATGTGACAGGATCATGTTCCCATCCCTCTGGAGCAACCACTCTTGATCAACAAACATCAGAGGTAACTTCTGATGATGACTAGCCTATCATAAGCAAGAAAAAAGAATTTGTTTAAAATAAATAAACAAGGACAGAACAGTGAATATATTGCACTGCAGTGCTAAAGAAGCAGCTAAATATTCCTGCAGAACAGATTTGCTGAAATTCTGACATCCAGATGAGGAGAGGTGACTAAATCTTGAAAATATGTGAATGGAGGCTGTTTCTGTGTAGTGACTCTGAGGTGTCTAAGTTCACCATGAAGTGGTGCAAAAATACTTTTCAGAGACAAATTGTTTCCTTTAGTATAAAGCAAAAAAAGAAAGAAAGAAAAAATAGGCTAGCGGATTATATCTCCCAGGTATGTACCTTTGATATGTTCTGCATTTCTGTTAGCTTTGTTGTTTGAAACATTATATTTATTGTTTGAATAAAACTAGACATGTAAAATAGAGCACATAAAAATCTGGGTTTGTAGGGGTGGTTTCTTTAGGGAAAAAAGGTAACAAAAGGGCACCTTTTGATAAAATGAAAACATACCTATAACATGCATTGGTCACAGAAAATGCCTTTCTTTTGCAGAAAAGATTTGAGAGAAACTAACAGTTCTCCCCCACAGTCTGGCCACTGAGCTCTGGCACTCACCCTGTATCCAATACTGGCTGATTGGACTGGCACAGACCTGGGACATACACAGGGTATTTTGGAACAGGCAGCACAATCAATAATGATGTGGGAGCTCCCTTGAGCACACACAGCTCAGAAGCTCTGGAGATTCATTGCTTTGCTGTAGCCCAGCCGCTGACTGGGCTTGAATGTGTGAGCAAGTGAGCTGTTTGCAAATGGCTTTTGCAAATGGGTCCTCCATTCTGTTTGAAATGGTTTTCAAGCTGACTCCACTTCAGTTTTCCTTGTTATTTGAGTTCTGTTATGCTTCACACACAGCTTTATTTCACTTTCAGACTTTTGCTTATGCCTGATTCAAGTTGGGCATGGGGAGTGGGATCATTGCTAACAGAGGGAAGATCGTGTTCCAGGGGCAGTGACTGACATAGAATTTAAACCATTCCAACAAAACTGCACAAATAACAACTACCTGGATAACCTAATATATCTTGGCTTGAGAAACAAAACTTCGGTATTTTGAGAAAAGACAAGTTATTGTTTCCTCTAATATTTACAAAAGCACATTTGCAACTGTCTGTCAATTGAATTGAAGTCCTGTCTGCATACAACACAACTAATTGTTCAGGAAAACCCACCCAGCCGTTCTTACCAGAATAACCTACCTCAGAGGTTTTGTGATGTTCTTATAGAACATCAACTTGCCCTACAGACAATCACTTTGTAGAAGAAAGAAAAGTCCCAACAGGAACAGAAGTCCCAGTTTGCTGTGGAAGCACTGCCACACAGGCGCAAGCACACTTCCAGTTCTCCCAGGACAGGACATGTCCCAGGTATATCCTGAAGTAAACTCATTAATCAAGAAGTGAAAAGTTAATTCTGCTTCAAAATCTAGGCTATCTAAGCAACTTCTTATGGAAACTGCTGCCACAACACACACAACACAGCAGGAGAAATACATAATGAATTAAAGTGTGGAGAAATTCTCTTTGTCCCAATACCCACCTATTTAATTCTCAGGATTTTCTCTTCATCAGTAACATTAAGTTGTAGACACCCAACGAAACAAACACTGAAAAAGGTTCTTCAGTCACACTCGTGCTGTCTAGTTAATACTGCAGGGTAGTAGCAACATCACCAAAAGTAGAATTTGACCCATTTTTCTTACATAATAGTTGTTTTTAGATCAAATACAAATTGCAGAGGCTTAGCCTTTCCATTATGTAATTTAATTGTCATCCTCTCCCTTCTCTACACAGAAAAAAGATAAATGCCTTTTTGGCTTCTAAATTCGTATCCTTGAGACAGACAAAGCATGGATGAACATATTAAACACTAGAGCTGTTGTGTCCTGGTAGGAATGAGGGGATCATTTTCTTTGCATCTTCTGACCTGCTATAGAAATCTATAGCACATTAATCATTTCTAAACTCTATCTCAGTGTGAGGTGGGAGCAGAGTAATTTACTGTGTCTGCATCAGATTTTTCTTTCATCCGACTTTTATACTCAGACTTTTATACAGCTCAGTGGAAGAAACTCATAAGCATAACAGGAATGTATTTCTGGTGAGGCAATGTTACTGCTACCCAAATGTAGAAATGAATAATTAAGTTTCTCTTAAGTAAGCATCCACTGTATAATAATTCCTAAACCCATTCATGCCATAAATTGAACTAATTAAATTAGAGATGTTTCTTCCCCAATATACAACAGATATGTAAGTACTGAGACAGCAGAATGATGCTCATAATATCAATACCTCCATAGATTAGCCAAAACTGACAGCCTAATTCCTGGATAACATCAGAGGTGAAATGGATTAACCAAATGCTGTAACTTTTGGAATATATCCTCCATCTTCTTTATTCATAATGCTTTGTGCTTCTAAAAGCTGTATGTTAGAGTCTTGCTGCTGTATTCCATTTCCTTCCTCCAGAGCTGGGGGTACCATTTAATATACAAGGAATGTGTCTGAAGACATTGCAAGGCCACATTGCACTGGGAAGGAATGGCAACACTTGCTTGCTTACTGGCAGGAACACATTTTCACAGATGCCTGAACATGGCATAGGCTGGAAGAAAACAGTCCCACCCTCTTTGTCACTGTTTTTCCCTGTACCAGTTCTCCCCTGTCTCAGCGCAAGCACTCACACAATTGAGTACTCCTGGATCAGGAAGTGCACCGATTAAAATTTTGGGTGGGATAACTCTCTCTGCCTCCTATTCCTATCCATCAACTGGATCTCCCTTGAGGATGCTGAGAATCGCTCAAGCCCAGGCGGCATTGAGCAGTACTGATCTGCTCTCACTACTTTTCAAGGCACAGAGGCATTTCTGTAATTTGCTACAAGGATACACCCAAGAGGTGATTTCAGAGCCCTCTGCAAAACCTCTGAGGAGAGCAAGAAGGACAAAGAGAAGAATTCAGCTCCCTCTTCATCTAAGAGGACAGAAATCACAACAAGTGTTTTCTTTGCTTAAAACTGTTTTGACTTTAAATGAATAAGAATTCACTGCTGCATTGAAAATAGCACTCAGCACAATACTTCTATATACTTAAAGGGCGAAACTCATCAGAACAATCTGGCTGTTCAAATTGTACAAAGCACCTGTAAACTACAGTCACTGGCCAGAAGGCAGCAAGGAATTTGATAGTCTGCATTTCTCTCTAATTCTCCTTAACACATCATGAAGTCATACACTGCCTAGAATTTACATATATATTATTACTCGTCTCTGCACACTTGATTCTACTCATGCCTTAGTGCTGCAGAGAGCATACTGGAGTGACCATGCAGACTCTGGAAAGTGTTGCTGAACAGGAACCTTAGATCCTCATGTTCTCACTCAGTTTGGCTATTAAGCAGCAGCTATCAGCATATATTGCAGTATCCTTATATTCACGGCAGAAAGGGTCACAGTATCATCATTCTACCTTTAAGACTATGTGGTGTACATAAAATTCAAAGGGATGTGAATCCCTGCCACTTTCCATATTCACAACTTTTTATTTTGCTTAGTGTTTATAATGGTTTGTTCAGTGCTTGATGAGAGAGAGCATGTAATGGTGCTGTAAAGGGTCAAGTCCTCATTAGACTCCTAAAATTATTGAAGATTCCAAACAGGAACACTGGAAAGGGATATCACAAGTGCCTATTCTAACCTTCTCTTCTCTGAAAGCATAAGGACAATTTTTATGCCAAGATTCAAAGTTAGCAATGTTCCTGTTCAAAAAAAAAAAAAAAAGCTTGAAGTATTTCCACACGAGGATTTCTGCGTATTTCACGTTCTCCTACAAATCAAACCCAGATATCTGGGGGTGGAAAGAAGGTTGGGCAGAGACCAAGCATGAAAGTGGATGAAAGTGGTGCAGTTTGATTTAACTGTCAGAAAGCTATGAAGGTAGAGGAGTGGGCTGAACTGGAAAGATTACAGCTTCAGCTCCAGATACCCTCCTTGATATACACAATCCATTTATTTCTCATAATTCAGGCTTTCCATAAACAGGCAGGACAACTATTTCTGTACTTATATTAATGTTATCATTGATACCTTTTCAACCCAGGAGGCACCAGTGAGTGTTAGCATTAGCACATCAATATATCATCACTGACATGGGCACAAATTCAGAAAAGGAACAAGACTGAACTTCCAAAACACCATGGAAATAACCAGGCTTTCTCATGGTGTCCGTATTCACTGCACACACCTTGGAGTGTAACAGACTCACAGGACTTAATCACCAACTCTAAACACTTTTTTTACTGCTGCTTCCCTACTTTAGCAATTTTCTGTTATTTAAAACACTGAATGCAAGTGAAATTAATGCATGCATGAGCAAAAAAAAACCAATGCCTCTTCCAGCCATCAATACACGCTGGCAAATACACAACTGCAATAATGGGCCCATTGTATATTCCTAATGTTTCTCATTAATCAAATCTTGTTTGTATTAGAAGAAGGAAATAACTGTATCGAAATTAACTTGCCAATATGATAGCCATTAATAACACCAGAGTGAAGACTCATGGAATGCAATTATGGTACCAAAGTAATAGTGGTACAAACATAAAACATGATACAGTTGATACAAAGAGTGAAACAATATGCATTGTCAGCTGCATATATAAAGGTGCTTTTGCTGGTTCTAATTCCTCTAATTCCTTGGAACTAAAGCCATTCTCAGTCCAATAGCTCAGATAGCTGTAAGATACAATTTGCAGAGAGTGGCTGTGTGAAGTTATTCTGCAGGATGCTGAGAAGAGAGAAGATGTGTGGGCAAGAAAGGTTCTTGAGCTGTGGGAGAATTGCATTGCCATAAACTAACAAAGAAGGAAGAAAACTTTGTAAGTAGGTCCATTATTTCAGGGGAAACACTAGGAGGGACTTGAAAACCTTAGTTTTACTTGGGCACTTTGTTGCAGCTCTTCAGTCCACCTATCACAGCTTAACATCCTGTGATCTGAGCTCCAGAGACCTGGTGCAGCCGCTGCTGGGACTGCAGATCTCCTGTTCTACAACACTTCAACACAGAACAAAATCAGAGAATCAAAGCCCTCTAAAATTATAAAGTCCAACCGTTAACCCAGCACTGTCAAGGCCACCACTAAACCATGTCCCCAAGTGTCACATCTATCTTTTAAATCCCTCCAGGGACAGTGACTCCACCACTTTCCTGGGAAGCTTGTGCAAATGTTTGACAACTCTTTCAGTGAGACTTTCCCCTAACATCCAATCTAAACCTCCCTCATTTTTTATAGCCACACTAAGTTTTTAGTACAGTTTCCTAAGGATATGGTGTTTAAACATTCTTTCTGTGTTGGGGTTTGTGCACAAGCCACCAAGCTCTGAAAACACTGATTAGAAATCAGTGTGGTAGAAGAGCAGGGGGCCTCACATATAACTATATTTCAACAGGAGAAATGGATGAGAAGAGAGCTTTTCTTACTGTGTCTAACAGAATACTAAGGGAGAGGCTGTGGTATGAACACATATATTATTCATGTGCCTGATGCTCTTCGAAAGCTGGAAAAGCTTTCACATGGCACAAATCTGTAGGAAACCAAGCTTCGTTAGTTTGCTGCTCAGTGAACATTTGCTTATTCCAACCTACCTATCAGTGCAGACACTGCACACATCTATTTTCTCCAATTCCACATGTGTGAGTCTACGATCTTGACATTTGGCCCACAGCTGACAAGGGATGCAAGCAAGGTGAACAAGCCTGATACAATTGCAGAACTATTCCTCACTCTGTGACCAATTAGTTCACTTGCCACAGCTAAAAAAAAAAAGGCAAAACAAAAAAAGACTAAAAAGTAGCAAGCTTCTAGGAAGCTCAAATATCTTAAAAATACTTAAAATGTTACAAAGTATTTTAGGATTTAATTCTAACTAAACGCATAGCCCGCATTGGAGTTAATGCAGCATTTTTTTAGACTTCAGGAAAAAGATAATTTACTCTGCAGATATTCTCTGAAGAAAACATGATTATCCCAGCAGGGGAAAAGCCAACCTAAGTCTCCTGGGCTACCTGACACATGGTAACCAATATCTCACACCCCTGTGGAGGAGTATTCCAGAGGTCAATACTCAAAACACTCAGCCAGGGAAGAATCTTGACCAACTGATGCTAAGATTTTGCTGAAGGCAAAGGTTATCACTTGACAGGGCTGTTATTGTGTGTCTATTTTTCATTCATGCTGCCACAGTGGTAAGTGAGGAATGGCTGCGACGGCATGGAAATACTGCATCAGTTCTAGACACTGCCACTGACCTACTGCAGGTAGCTGACAGCAGCACACATCAGCAGTGTCAAAACTGGTCTGAAAAATTATTTCATTATAGGAATCGAAGATGTGATTTAAAAATTGTCTTACTTTGGGTGTATGAACTAAATTCTTGCTATTGATCAGTCAAGAAACCATGTTATTTAGGAATTCTTGAAGGCAGAAGAAACTATAAACATGGTATTTTGGGGTTTGTTGGTGTTTTTTAAAGAATATGAAATTTAAAAGGACACAACATTTCAAAGCAGCCATTCAGGAATGGATTTTCCCACCTTTTAATATCCCAGAACAACTCAAAAGCAAAACACAATTAACCCTGAGCAAAATCCCAGTTAAAAACATCAGACCAAAACAAACCCCAAAATTACATCATGATATTTATGCCAATACCTAAGATTACAAGATTCTTGAGCTTTTCTGGTGGGCTGGCTGGGTAGCTGAAGCAAAGATAAGGGGTCAGTACACAAGAGCAGGTGTATTCCCACTGGGGGTTAAAGGCGCTCTCTGACAGGTTGCAGATCTTTGCCTTGGAATTAGGTGTTTATTTTCCTGTTGAAAATTTTCCATTTTGCATAAGATACTTAAGTATTGATTCATCCAAAAGGCCAGACAGATACTTTTTCTATTGCCAGCTAGATAGATAAGTTGGCAGACAGCCCGAACAGACCGTAACATGGACTTTCATTAATATTTATACACTTTTGTTGGAAGTTTAACAGTGTTAACCAAGGAGTCAGAGAGCACACAGCATAAAATACATCACAAGACATCTCCTCACTGTCCGGGGATATGAAAGTTAAATGTCCATAACTAGGTGAAAGATTTTAGCAGAGCACAGCAAATCTTTGCTTAAATGCATTCTCTGCTTTTAAATACTACCCCAGAAAGTATTTGATTTCTCGTTAAATAGTCTGGTCTTTACTGGAAGAAATGAAAACACTGCTGCATAACATATTTGCCAAAAACACAGTGCAGAAACACACAGTTGTACGATTAGCAGAGCAGAGCAATGTCACAGTTTGCTGTTCATCTGTGCAGCTTAGAGAGAATAGGGGTAAAAATGTGATGAAAAAGAAAAACAGTACTTAATACACAGCATCAGACAATAGTCACACAATCTATATTTGAGTAAAGGCTATTTCTGTCTTCAGAATTTCCTCCACCCTACCTTTCATGCACAGACACCCATTCATGACATCCAATCCAAATTAATAGGGTCATCCACAGTTTTAAGTAATCAGCTATATGAAGGACTGTGCCAAGTTACTGTTATCCTGGTTAACACAATTTAATATATTAATGTACTAAATGCATTAATGATACATGTAATACATAACTAATGTATTAAGGTATGTGCTAAAGTTCATATTTTATTGAGCTAGACCATGTGCATTTAAAAATTCTTCATCTCTCAGTCTATGAGCAGAGTCCACACTTACAACTCATGAGTACAGTGAACATAGAAATGATTCTGTGACTCTTTCACAGCTGTTAAGTTAGTAGTTGAAATGTTAAATCAAAGGGTCAAAAAATGTTGAAAACCTCAACAAAATCTTTTTTTTCAGTAATGAAGATATTCCTCTCAAGAGACTGTAGCAAAGGACTGGTTCAAGAAATTAAAGTTTTAGTGATGAAGTGAGTTTTACCTGTCTTGGCCACTACATCCTTATTTCCAATTTATGAGTAGCTACTGGTTTGTTTGCTTTCAAGAGAGCCCATCTATCTTGCTCAGCTCCTGCTGTTCTGGGATGAAAATAGGAGACTAAAGCGGAAAAAAGTTTTCCTCATATTTTTAGACGAATAAATAAATAAAAACAGCTTTAAAATTTAAGTTTGGATATTAGAATTGAAGCACTTAGCTATTCATGTGACATGATACATTTGAAATTGCATATCTTGTTATTTTATTGTGGAGGATCTTCTGATCAAAAAACCTCAGTGCACAGTCTGGAATCCTAGATGTAACATGAAAGAGTTAATACCACTGCTGTCTGAAATACTCCAAATGAAGACTTACTGTAAACTTCCCTCTCTGCTGTGCCCTCACACAAAATAAACAAATCCTGCTCTGAGTCAGTGAGAATGTCTCCCTGTGCTAGAGCATCCCACTGTCCTTGTTTGGGTCAGGAGCACAGGGCCCTGTCCTGGTGGGCTGAAAGATCTTCTGAATTATATTTGCTTCAGGATGTGTAAATGCGCCTATTACACTCCTAAACCTTAATGTTTTCCCAAGGCACTGAGCATGGGTGTCCCACGGCCCCTCCCCCAGGGCTGGAGACCCCAACACATGGGGACAAGGACGCACCAGGACATGTCACATTTGTGTCACACTGGACACAAATGGTGCACATTCTGCACTGGGGATGTGGGCAGTTCTCCTGGGCACATTCACTGTGTTTCCTTGGTCGTCTTTCTAAAAAATATGCTCATCTTCTCCTACAGAGGGTTAGATTTATGGCCTCCCCTGACCACTATTTTTGCTTCGATCAATTCTGAATTATACAGCAAGAAAGCTCCAAGAGAAGAGCAACTCACAACAAGAGTCAGACAGTAAATACAGGGATGGGTTTGAGCCCCTTTGTTAGGTCAGCACAGCAAGTAATGTTTTACCCTCTTCCCAGATGACTCTAGAATTCAAACATTAATATAGAGCACCTTATGCAATTCTGTTGCTACATCTCCTTTCAAGAGCTTTTAAATGTAAATTCAAATTATTTAAAATAATGACCTTTAATCCTGTGAAACGGGATTAAAGAGTTGAACAGATTTTTCCCCATCAGGAATTACACATGGGGACCTCTGGCCCTCTCTGCTGCTGATTGCAGTGGATTTGCCTCATATCCTTCCCAAATTCTTGCCTTTTTAGCCATCTCTTGGGAGCTGTAGACTGAGGATATCCCACAGTGCATTTGTTTCCTATGTTGGATCTCCTCTTGGACCAAATTTGAAGAGCAACTCCAACACAGGACTGTTCCAAGAGCCCAGCTTTTAACATTTCTGTGTTAAAGGGTCTGGCACATTAAATGGAATTCCACAAGACCAAACTCTAATGCATTTTATTTAAATTATTAAAAAAAAAGAAAAAATTCCAATAGGAAAAATGCAAAATGAAAAGCCTTGAACTGCATTTTGAAAGTACCCTCTATCATGTGTTTGCTGCATTCCCTGGGGGTACAACTGTCCTGCACAGGATACAATTATTACAGAAGGTAACCTTCCTAACCAGAGCCTCCCACAGAATTTCACCCTGTATTTTAAAGTCTCCAATGTTTTTACTTTGAAAAATTATTTTACAGCCCAAAGAACAATCCTTCCAGCTTGAAGTCCACTCTTACTGATACACCCCTTTTCTCCCAGAAAATAAAACTCAATCCTGTATATGACTTTGTTTAAATGAACTGAGATTTCACTCGGATGATTTATCATTCTTCAGCAGAAGGCAAGACCAATCTTATCAGCATACTTCGGGTGTCGAGAGTTCAATTAGAACAGTTTGTAGCTGGCTTTCTTATTGAAGCCAGGGGACCTGAGGTCAGCATTGATTGTATATTTTATTGATGTGGATCTTTCCTTGACAGTTGTTTAGAGAAACATGAAAATACAAAACACAGCTTCGAGAATAACCCCGAAAAGTGCTGCAAAATGAGCAATTACTTATCATGCCTCATCCCCTCTGAGGATACTATTGGGGCTTGAATCTCTCCCACAAACAGTGTCTGATGATCAAACTGTACATTTATGCCAGCAAAGGTTTGGGGAATATACACCCTTTGATATCTTAAAGCTTCCAAAGTACTAAAAGTTCCAAATGTGAGTCCACAGATTCCAATACTGGAAGAATTGCTTTAAAATTGTGCTGCTTTAATATTAACAGCACAGCAAAATTAATTACAGTTTTCTTGAGTCTGTCTGATGTGTTTCTTACATATAAGGAATAAAAATATGAACACAGCTCTTGTGAATTTCAAGATCAGTGATCTATTCAGGTTTCAGAGCGATAATGCAGCAACACATTAAAAATGCCCTGTGCTTCTAAAGCAATTCTAGATCTAAGGAAAACCTCAAAATCTCATGCACACACAAAAAACAAAAAAAAAAGGTCCTATCAAAAGGAAAATATTATTTTTTGGTCTAAGAAATTACTTCATAAAAAGAAATACTTTTTACCCAGACATCTCTTGAAAAACATGGAATAACTCATTCGGTGGAAGTTGTCCCTACCCGTGACAGGGTGTTGGAACTAGATGAGCTTTAAGGTCCCTTTCAACCCAAACCATTCCATGATTCTATGATTTGGAGCAAAGCCACAGCTTTCTTAGACATCCATTTTTAAAATTTGTTTTTATCTTTGACTTAGAGGAAGTCAAGATTTCAGGGCAAATAACTATTCAAGAAACCTTTCAATGTATTATGACTCCATAATTTATACTCTATGGAAAACAAAATAGCCTCAAAATATTTCTTCTTGAAATGCAAAACAGTTTGCAGAAACAAGGTGCTGTTCTCAGTATGTTTTCTGATCACTCTATCTTCCCAACACATTTTCTCTGAGTCAAGTCAGCTACTCTTAATGACAAAATGAAAAATCAGACTCCTGCCTGAAACATTACTTGGAGAGAACCATTCTTCTCATATTAAATATACTGCAGTAAATATACAACAGGCTATCAGTGCTCCCAAGATATATACAAGCATTCCAACCCCAGAAAGTCTTCATTTTGCCAATTAAAAAAATAATAATAAATGGAAGCCTATTTCACCACAAGTACAGCAGTAGGGAGATATGGAATAACTACATGGATATATGGTTATACGGATATACAACTGCATTATGGATATAACAAGGTTTTCAGGTAATTGTTAGATGCATCCTGTTCCAGTTCGTCTGCACAGTCAAAGAACATATTCCCAGCTAAAGGGATGATAGTTGAGTGAAACTACAATCATAACCCTTAACCCCAGTGTTTGGGTTGTTCTGGTGGATTTTTTTTTTTTAAATGGATGCTTGGAAACTAAAATATCTTTAGCTTAAATTATTTGGGTGGACAATTAATTTTCTGTTGCTCCCACAATGTGAGAATGCATCAACATTGAACATAGATGTATTTTGAAGGACAATAGAGCAAATAATATTTAAATCTTTCTTAAAAGCAAATAACTCTGACTTGGCCAATTGATAAGACCAGTGATTTCAATATAATCAAATTGAAATAAAGCAGTTAAGCATTTAAGACTTCAATAACCTTCCTAAAAATCAATCTTTCTTTTAAACTAGCTCCCAGCCATGCCTTAGATTTCACAGCTTTAAAGAACAAAAAAGTGCCTATAAAACACCTGTGTGGTGAAAATTTTTTAAAAAAGATCATATTTGGGAAATGCTCTAAATAAATTTAACAAAATCACCAAAACCCCCACACCCAAAAATGGATGATTCTCTGGGGAACTGGATGCCCCATACGACTCCTGCTTGCATGCGTATGTGTGACTGTCAGAGAGTGACTGATTGCCTCGATGTTTCATGGTGAAGATCAATAGTTGCTTTAAAAGGAGACAGATTCATGGAAGCTATTGGATCCAAATAGTTTATTGCTTTGTGCTCATCCTTTTGTTTAATGGCAGCTCTCAGAGTCACCTCGGCAATTATTCTTTAAGTTGACTTTCAAGTAACTTCCTTGCTCATCACATGGCCTTTTAAAGGTTGTGTTGGAAAGCAGCATCTCCCTCTGCCAAAGTGTTTAAAATACAGATGATGTCACAACCTTCAGCATCCAATGGTGGCACTTAGCAGGAGTTATTTACTAAGAAAACATTACAATTTACTTTCAGCCTCTGGAGCAATCCTCATCTCTGGAATTGAACTTGTTGGAAATGTTTTAGATTTGCGTTGCTAATTTTGATGCCAAAAGAGTTAGTAACCTATTGCACTTCAGATAAACATTCAAACACCTGTGGGCTCACCTCAAGGTACCTGACCTACCCAAATCTCTCAGTTCACTACCCTGGTCTGAAAATCCATTTACTTCTGTTATTATTAGATCATAATCCAAAGAGTCACCAAGTGCAGTAGGTAGGTTACATTACTCCATAGTTAGTGTAGTATTGAAATTTTGCTTATTTCATTATTGCATCATAGATGTATTTTTCAGCTTCTGGCCAATCCAGTTATTTGCTCTACACCATCCTAAGTCTGTGCCTGCCCTCACCTCCCTCCAATTTTGTAGGGAATGAAATAATTTCTGAGTAGAACATTAAATTGTAAGAAACCTCAAGGGGAAAAAACCAACCTTTCATCCAAAAACCTGAAAAAAAAAAATCTGGTAACTCAGGTTACTGAAAGGCAGCTTGCTTTTTCCCCTCAACATGTGATGTTGTGAGGATGACAGGCCATAACTGTGTCAGCTGTTTCTGCTCCATCAGACTGGCCTGAGCTCCAGTCTCAGTGGGTTGGGTGTCACATCAGGGTGCAGAGTGCAGCCTCCTGTTCCTGTCTTAGGAACACACGCACAAGGGGAGCTGCCAGCGTGGATTTGAGAGTCCCTTGCAGCAACACCAGTGTGGGAATCACCCCATGATGCCAAAGCAGTCCCCAGGCTTAGACACAGACACTGTGCTCTTTTCCACCAAGTTACCGGTCGTGTGTATCAGTGGCCAAAACCCATAAATCCTTGAAGTGACTTCTTCGCAAGCCTTCTTCACATTTATAATCATGTCTCAGAAATGTAGAATACACATTCATGATTAAAACAAAGCTAGGATTAAACACAGCATCAGAAGCTTGTCAAGGATTTTTAGTTGGGAGGATTCAGCTGTCATGACTTGAAGCCATGGTGACTGCATGACAGACAGGCCTGTATTCTCTTGGTGGGACAGAAACGGGTAGGTCTAAGACACACAGTACCTTATGTCTGTTAGTTGTGGAAATAGTATCAAGAAAAGCAGAGAATATCTTGCAGCTTAAAAGAAAATAAAATTTAAAAAGCAGCAGTAATTCCCAGCCAGCCTTTCTTTCTCCTTATCTTCTTAAGAGCCAGGCATACCTCCTGTTGGTGCCACATTACACTCTCTGCATCAATCATTGGTCTGAAACTGTCACTTTTTCTACCCAGTTACCTCTTTCACACACCACTAAGAGCTAACCTAAGGTAAGGCCACACCACTAGGTCAGAAAAGTGAAATGCTCACTTATCTGATCACTGTTGTACAAAACAAGAAGAAAAACACCACAGTGGTGGCTGCAGTAAGCAGACAAGCTTTATGCACTGCTCTGAGGAGGGAAGACAGAGCATATCAAATTTGGTACCAGATATTCAAACACTACTCTCCCACATGGTCTGTGCACAATACAGAGCATACACATGATGTAGCTGTTGAGAAGCTGCTATCAAAGCCCCAACTTTGAGCAAAAATCTCCTCTCACCTTACATATCCCAAGGGGGCTCCTTCCCCAACTTTTCCTCTTTTCACTGAAGTATTCCAGTCCTGCTCCCTTCCACATTCAGACTCCCATCATCTATTTATTTCTCCTCATCTGCACTGAGGACTGTGGATCTTGATGTTCCCTAGAACAAGTTGAGCTCTGTAGGCTCCAGATAAAACATTGTGTCTATTTGCACTTCTTTAGAAGATTTACAATCTCATTCTACACTAAATCCCAAGTAAAGTCACCAAATTTAATGGTATGTATTATTACACGGGCAAAATAGAGCTCGGATTGCTGGCTTTTCCCTGCTTATATCATCAGGATATCAGCTATTCCCTTATGCCAAGCAAATACCACAGATTAGGGTAAATTCCTTGCTCACAAGCTATGTTTACTTGGTCACTTTAATTCAACTTGAATCTCCATTGCCACAGAAATAGAAAACAGGGATTTTATGTCTGGATCAGACTGAAAACTCATCTCTTTTTTTCATTCTGCCTGGTTCCTAGACAGAGGCTACAGAAACACATGGTTTTATATATATATAAATTAGGCTTCACAGTAAGTGTAATACACAAAATAAAGGACATGTCATTTCCAGAGGTTAGATTTAAAGATGAAGACTTGATTTCAATGCTATTCACCTTCTTTTATTAATATTCCACGTGGCAAGAAAGCTATGCCAATTTTCAGGTTTTTTCTTTTGTAATTTTTTTTCTTTGGAAATCCTATGAGAAATCTAACAAAAAAAATGAGTATGAGAATTCCTTCACTTTTTTTTTAAATTTGTATTTTGTTTATACTTCATCAATATGAATAAGCAGCCAATCCCTGAAGAAATAAGTGCTTTGGCTTCTTCAGAGTGAATCAGACTGGCTCAGTTATCCATCACTATATTACTCTAAGTTGCACACTGGCACCACTTTTAGGGGCCCTTCCTGTGCCTGGAACAAATACTTCTCCCATCAGATAAAAACAGTCCACTTCAACACCGGGGAAATATTCAATGTTTATTAAAATAGTGTCAAGTATTCTCGACCAACCGCCAGTGAACAGCTTTATCATCTGAGTGACAAATATTGCTAACAGCTGCAAGGGAAAACCAGTCAGGTATTCTCCAAGGAATGCACCTTCTATCAATCTGTCCACTCTTGTTATAAAAACTGTTTCAGATATTTACATACAGGACATGGCTTTTTCTTCCAAATAAAAAGGCAAGAAAAGGGTAGGAAAACAACAGGAAGGAAGACAATGGGTTCTGGAATCTATCTACTATCTGCTTTCTTGACATTTATTCAATAAAATATTTCAGAACAAACATGCTAAATACGTATTTTTATAAAATTTCTTTTTGTTCCGTTTTATGGCCTCAGAATGCTTTGTTTTCTGTTCTGTCCCCTCAGTTTCTTGCCCCTACGTATTGCATCAGAAATCTGTTTTATTTGGGACTGGTTTTCAAAATTGTTAGGTACTAAGAGATGCATACATTTAGTTATTACAATCCAAAAAGAGAACATCTCTGCTAAATTTGTATCAATTTCTTAAATAAAATTGAATTAATGAACTGGAGTTAATAAATGGTTAGGGAACTGGAAACAGATGGAGAAAGCTTCTGGGACTGTTTGGAAATATAGGTTGAGTTTTGAAATCCTGATAGGTGTTTGTCTATATGTGTTGGCACTTAACTTGCAGATCCAGACCTTTACTAAAAATAAGCAGTGACTGCTGTCTAGCCGATTTGCAAACTGGGACACATCTAGCATCATTTGTCCTGAAAAAAAAAAAAAAAAAAATCGGATTTCCAGGTACATTTTCCTCACCAACAACTGCTGGGCAAAGAAAATGCCAGCAGGAGACAGCATGTCAAGGACCCAGGAACACTCAGCTGAGTGGGGTGCAGCAGGACAGTGTGTTCCAGCCCTAGATAGGAACTGCAGGGCAAGTGAAGCTGTTATAGCTGCACAGATTAGAAAACCAAGGTACAAAGTCGGGAACGTATTTGACAAGGTCACCCAGCAGGCCCAACACCACAGCTGAGAAAACAACCCACATATCCCAGTCCTGTCCTCCCATTAGGCTGTTTACCCAGAATATGCATCTCCCATGGAGGCATTCTCCTACACCCTCTTCCTCCTATAATTTTTTTTAACAGCCTGCAAAAGTTACAGCGTATGTAATTCTCTCTAATATTTATAGCCTCTGGTTAAAACAATTGCAACCTATTAAGGTGTATTATAACCTCACAAAAGATAACCTTGTACAAAATTCCTCCATAGCTCAGTATCCCTAAATCTTAACAAGGAAAGGTAATTGTTAGCAGTAGATTTCCATCTCTTCAAAGCATAAAAGAGTCAAACATCAGACAACTACATTGCAGAATGTGGACACACCAAGACAGAGCGAGACTCCTGTACATGACTGCAGCGCGAGTAAGATGAAGGTCAGGGACCCCAGACACAGTTCCACAGCTGAAACACAGAGCCAGAGAACACAGAGTGCACAGGGAGATAATCAGCCTAGCAAACATCCTCTCTGCTGGGAGAAAGGGATTTCTCTTGTATGCACTGAGTTGTGTGGTTGCCACCCCAGCAGTATCTGCTTTTTTCCTCCTTCAGACACTTGTCTTCATTAGGTTCTAGTCATAAGGATTTGATTCTGATTACTTTGAAAATCCTGAAGGACAATGCCCTGCGTGGTTCAGTGCACACAATTCAAGGAAGGACCATATAATATGCTCTTAGATGTGAAAATATTTAAGAAGTAGAATTTAATTCACTATGGAAGATGGGTAAACCAGAAACCAACTTAGTCAGAGAACCCCCATCTACACTGTAATTATGGAGTTATATCTAATATTGAAATTCTAAATCTGTTACTCTTCATTTCTTCTGCTTCACTTGCTTCCCACTGCCACCACTGTGTCTTATCTAATAACCTGCCTGTGTTTCTTGAATTGCTTTTTCCACACATATTGGTTGGATGTTTATAGAAGACCCTTCATTTGTTATTTTCTATATGGTTTTTACTTTCTCAGTTTCTACCATTGTTGACAGCTTTAGTTGTATACCCATTTTCTCCTGCTCAGTCTTGTCTGTGCACTTCATTAATATGCTCTTTACCTAATTGTTGGTCTTTAATAATCTGGGTTTAGTCCCATTCTCTGAAGCTCCCCATGTCACCTTCCCAAATTCATCTTCAAGAAACTTCTTGCCCAACTTAATGGTTTTTGCTAATGAGGGATAGCAAAATCCTAAATAAAAAACATCATTGAAATGTATCTGTCTGCTGAAAGATGACGACTTACGTATTCATCCTATTACAAGGACAAGAACTTGCCAGTTAGGGCTCTGTCTTGTGTCCTGGTAAGAAGCTGCAGGTACATAAGCTTCATCTCAGAGATTTGATTACACAAGGGAAGAAACTTTGCTTTGTTATTTTATAACCTCCCTTCTTGCAGGAAGGTCAGAGTATGAAGATGAGCCTCCCACTGTGCTCTTAGCCTAATTACAGAGAGTGAAGAACAAGTTGATGGACGACCTTCTTGCAAAATCACTCATCCCTTGGCCTCTATGAGCTTTCATAATGGAGCTGAGAAAACTGTAGCAAGTGATAAGAGGAGGGTATTAAGGATTTTCTGAAGAACAAAAATGGCTGCAAAACCTTGTGACTGCATTCGACAACTTCAAAGCCTGTTTTTATTCTTAAAGGTCCAAAGCTGACCCGGCTTTTTCAATACTTTGTGATTTTCTTCCTTTGACATTTCTAGTTAGTAACTAAATTGTTTTTATTTCCACCAAAAGCCCACATTAAATAGGATTTTGATAAAATGAGAAGAGAAAAAGACATATTTCTATAGTCATAATAAAATTCACTAGAATAAAATTGCTAGAGAAAGAATGTCTTTTGACATAGGTGAAAATTCATCAATCCATCTCTGATAGCCACTCTCCCCTGAGAAGCTCCAAGGCAAAGGGGACCGAGTTTATGAAGCAGTTTATTACTGCACGGGCAGCAGTGTTGGGCTCAGTTCTTTGCAAGAAGAAATGTATTTGGAATTTAGGGCCCAGCTTGAAAGAGGTTTCTTTATATGACCATGTTTGCTTAGGCAGCTCTGCTCCTCCAACCCCACTTGTTCTCTCCCCCGAACCAGATACAGCTGTTGGTGTGGCAAAGACAAACACCTTGACTGGACCATCACCACAGCCTGGTGGGCTGCAGAGAGGCAGATTTACATACACAAACTAAAAAGCATGGAACTGCCTAGACTTGAACTTCCACTGAGAAGGTTCTGGTGAAACAGCCCAAATCCTTCATCTGAATGAGTCACAGGAAGGACTGCAGGTAGACATGAAATATCTGAGCTGATACCAGCCATTGATCTTCTGTCATCTGTCCTCCTCAGCACAGCTTGATATGAAACCCCATCCTGTTCTGATAACAGAGCTTGGAAACAGATACCTTCCCATGAGAAGATTTTGGTGTAAATGAACTTGTGGTTTTCAAGAGGGAAATGTAAAAAACTAAGATAGAAAGTTTAGAAAGGCAGTTACCCATAGAAGGAGTTAAAACCTGATTTTCCCCCCTCATTTTCTGAAGCTTCTAGCTTATTCCATTATTAGAAAAAGGCAAGACCATTTGCCATTTAATCACTTGGATTCAGTCTTCCATGTAAGCCTTTTCTATTTATATATACAGCAAATTTTGACGGCAAAATTTTTACAGAAGACATTTGAGCTGTTAGCAAAAGCAGAAATAATTCTGTATGTTGACCCAAATGAAAAATAATCCTTTTTCTTACCCAACAGTTAAAATCCATAATTTAAAATCCATTATTTAATACACTCCCTACATGCCATGCCTATAAGAGAAATGAAATGTGTAACCTAATGTTTGAAGCCTTCACAAAACTATCTTTCCTTTGTGCTCTTTAGATTAGAATGATTTTTTTCCCTAATAGTCTTTCAACTTCTCAACATAAATTCTCTCTTCCCCCCCCTACAGTATGTTTTTATGTTGTAGCTAAATTTATCTGCAAGTGATGAAAAGGGTTTCCTTCCATTTGCTTTCTACAGACACCCACCAATCAGAATGTGTTATGCCTCTGCAGATCTTTTTCAAGATTTGCCAGGGTAGATCAAGCATTTAAAACAGATTTTTCCTTTATCTCCTGCCTCCTATCTAGCTACCTTGAACTCCAATTTAATAGGCACTCAGTGATACCACAGAAAGAACAAAATGACCTCAAAGTCCACAGAACAGGAAAATATAGGACTGCTTTTTCAGGTATTGATTCTGGAACTGTAGTCAGAAAAAATTCTCTCCCAAGCCAGTTGGTCTCAAAGGAAGGTTACGAAAACTTAACTCATTCGGAGTCTTCAGTAAGAGATATGTAAGAAATAATTGTTGGAGAAATGGTGTTTAAAATGAACACTTTCATTATTAGGTGAGCACATAACTCTATAGGAAACTGGCCCACTAGGTCCATTTCAGAAAGATGTGCTGTTCATCCTCTTTTTCTCAGCCACATCAGGACTTGAGTTGCACAGGAATAGACACATACCCTGTAACTCTTCAAAAATGTTGGGGGAGTAGGAGAAAAGTGAGAAGAATTAAAACAGACCAAATGAAGTACATGTAGGTGGTTTATATTAACACTTTTTGACATATCTATAGCTTCTATTTTTGGTAGTGGTGGGATTTTCTTTATATTCTATAAAAGCACTGAAAAGCATGACTGTCTTGTAGGTCTAAAAATTTAAAACAGCTGGAACAGAGTTTGAAAAGCGAGTTGGGTTTTCAGAGGGCCTTTGGGGAAACTATTTTGTTGAAAGTGCTGGGTCTCTCATTTCTTCCCCATACAGTTTTCAATCTGAGGACACATTTGCACAAGAACAAATCTTCCCAAAAGTAACATCACACCCAAACTTGCATTGAAATGTTAATGGGAAATTTAAAAAAACCCTAAAACAAATACCTTCCTACTGTTTAGCAAATGCAACTTATATAAAACAGTAGGCCCACAGGATGAACCCAATCCTCAGAATCCCACTTCAGCTGTCTACGAGCCTTTATGATGTTTGTTACTTTGAAAATGGAACTTCCCCCACACTATCCCCCAAGAAAAAGAAAGACAAAGAAAATAGCAGCTGCCATCTTGCCATTGATTCTCTTTAAGACACTCAGCACTTTATTAATCTCTGTCAAGCATTTGGAAGCAGACATTCATACATCCCAGCAATCCCAACAATTGAATCCAACTCCACAGGCAGTGCCAATTCTTCTCCAATGCAAGGGTGGCATGCTACACTGCTCATAGGTCATCTAATCAGCAGTGAAATAAAGAACTGCCAGACCTCATAACATTTAAGCTGTCCACGGAATGAAGTGTGCTGCACGTACCCCGGGGAACTGGTGTACAAAACACACACTGCAACATTTAGAAGCCTGACTCAAAACTCATTCCAACTTAAAGGTTTCCATTTTAATTAACTTTCTTTTGTTACATTTTGCTTTGCCATCCACAGCATGGAAAAATACAGCGAGCTAAGCAAAGGTTTGTAGTCATGCAATTTAATGTAAGAATTAAAAAAAAAAGCAAAATACAAAGCTGTATTTGCCCTTAGCTATATGTGTAAAACTGCCAGTTTGCAATAAGGCGTTTTCTGTTGTTGTTGTTTTTTAGTTTTTTTCTTAAGCCAATGTATATTTTTAACTCGGCAAAGGGCAGAAAGTGGGTCAGAGTCATAACTGGGTAAATGCAAACAACCAGAAATTAACTCACATCTCCTCATACTTTACAGAGCAGGCAGGGAAGATAAAGTTCTGCTAACAGAGGGCAGCGGAGGCCTTTAGGAAGAGAACCAGCACCTGAAGAACTGCCAACACTATCTGTAACCTGTGGTGGTCGTAAAGAGACCCAGAGCCACCTGAGTGGTTTTGAGAAACCTGCTGGCAGCTCTGTCTGGTACTGAGGAAGGAACAGGCCTCAAAATGAAGGCAAACTTATTTCCAAACTGCATTTTTCTTCTGCCTCAGCACAGCCAAAGGTCAATGCCTTCAGCAGGCAACGATTAAAACGCAAAAGCTTTCGTCTTTTCAATAGCCTTAAAGTGAATGATTTTATTTGGGAGCAATCTATGATGCAAGGAAAGGATTTAACTGCAGCTGCACTAACAGCTACAGATTCTCTCTTTAACCTGATTCTTTTTTTTATTAGTTCTTCTTTATCTGTTTATTGGCCCAGGGAGTACAAGGGTGGAATTGAATGAGAAACCCAAGGGAGTTTCAGTCAATGCAATTTTCCTCTCTTTAGAGGCTAAGCACAAAGCCAATTGCTCTCCAGAGTTCCTTAAACTCTCATCCATCTATGAAGCCACATTCATCATCCTCATCCCTACATTATTCTCACCTAACACATAGGTCCTTCAAGTCTACAGACTTTTTTCTCCAAAATTCATTGAGACTCAAAACTTCAGTACTGTCCTTTCTTTTTTTTTTTTTTTTTTTAATGCAGCAAAACACCTAGGAACAGCTTTTACATAAATTTCCCATTTATTCTGCATATCAAAAGGATATGGGATATGGATAATTAACAGGCAGTTTTAAGTGGAAGGAAATTTAAGTGAACCAGAAACCATATAAACTTATTCATGGACACTGAATTCTTCAATGGCCCTTTGAAATTGCCCAGGAGTGCAAGATGGGGAGTAGAACAGTATAATGGAAAAAGTCACGAAATGAACAGCAGTGAGGGAAACTCACAGGGACTTTGGAAATGGAGAAAATTGGATACTGTGCCCTCTCCACCTGTAACACATGCAGTCTGCAGGTAAGATAAGACAGTCCCCAAAAGATTAATGCAGAGGGAAGTACCTATTCTTTATATTCTTGTAAATAGGACAAGACACAGTCACCTCAAATTCCAGCAGAAATATTCTGACTAGAGACTAGAAAATCTTGTTTAAGTCAAGAAGAACAAAGCTCATGTGCCAGCTGTGGAACAACATACAGTAGGAATATTCAGTGTATTAACAGACTTGATAAATATTTGCCAGGAAAAGCACAGGTATTGGAGCAAAAGGGTCGGCCAAGTAACTTTAAGGTCTTGCCAGCCCTATTGTACTTTTATTTAAAACTTCTTCACAAAATAGTTTATCTAAGTACAGCTTACACTTTAGCTGCACAAAACCCATCCATCCTACTCTGTGTCATCAGCTCAGGTTAGAAATTGGTTCTATGACATCTGCAACTGCCTTTTCTTCAGCAACAGGGTATTCCCTCCTCACTCTCTTCAAATACCTGCTTAATCAGAACACTTAGTCAAAATACATGAGATTTTAAGTTTATTAATGTAAAAATGTCTCTAGAGCTCAATTTATATCCCACTATAGTTTACTGCATTTTATGCATATGCAACAACTATTATTCATGCAATCAGAAATGTTTTCCTGATTGCATTTATGCAGTTTTCAAACATGTATTATAACTGACCTTATTAAATATGCTGAAGCACCACTTAAACAAAATCATACAAAGGCACAGTTCCTCAACTGAGCTCTCAACTAGCACTTACAAGCATGAATCAGTGCTAATTGCTTCACATTTATCATCTTTGAAATTATAGTATGGGCAAAAATTCTCAAACAAACAGCTGTGTAGGTCACAGCTTGGCAACAACTTCCTAAGCAAGTTATTTGCTCCCCCTTCACCTCAGACTTGTTTTTTAACCCCTTCTTCAGCCAGGTAATCTGAGAGAACATCTTTTTTCTCATCACCTATGAATGTCTACTCTGAATTTATAAATATTTTATCAAATGCAGTAAAGTAAAATCATCAGTTTATGATCTGGAACACTGAAGCTCAGGTTCTAAACAGTGCCATGTACTTCACAAGCAGAAATTCTGAGACTCTGTGCATTCTTGGCAACATATTTTATGCCAAATAGTCTGCTGTCATGTTTTTATGTGTGTTTGCTCCAAAATAGAATGATTCCTTTAAAGTTTGTATGTTAAATAAAAATCAAAACGATGAGAAGTCAAAAACTTCTGTAAAAACATATGCCCTTTTTCTTCAGTAGGCAGAAACAAATTACAGAACTTGACTGCCCACAACTTTCATCCTTGTACAGTCAATGACCCTTTCAAAAGCTTTGCCACAAACATCCTTCAAATTCAACTGGAGAGTGTTTTAAAACTGCCTTTACAAAAGTGTCTAGTGGTTCTGTGTAATTGTATCTGTGTAATTGTATCTCCCAACCTCTAGCTATTAAGTTCACCCCATGTTGACTCCCAGCAGAAACATTCTGAATTATATGTTTTCTGAGTGACATCAGTTTACATCAGGAAAAGGTCTGATCCATAGCTGTGGGTTTGGATTTTTTTAAATTTTATCAGCATTCATAGAGCACTTGAATATTAATTATGAAAAAAATGCTTGGTAACTTGGGTACATTGACTTGAGCACATAATCAACAGTTACACTTTGGGAACCAAGATGTGCAGAAACACCATGGTGTTAAAAGATGGAAAGAAAACAGAAATAAATAATAACCATTCTAGACCTATAACCTTTCAGAACACATAGGACCATAGAGACATGGTATTTTTGCCTGGAGGCTTTACACAAACCTGAGGAAACCAATGTGTGGATGTCAGTGTGATGTGCAAAAACCTTGATTTGAGTAAGATAGGGCACTTGCTACTCCTTTTCCCAATAAATGACACCCAAGAGCAGAAGTGCTTGTACTAATCACATCCCCACAGTGCAAAATCCCTCTCCCTCTTCCACCATGGAGACAACCTGTTAGGTTTGGACAAAAGTAAAGAACTTGTGTGAGAACTGAGCTTGGAAAGACAGAGATGGGATGTGTAAGGCACTACCCCCCTTCCTTTTGACAACGGGCTAATTAAAAAAAAAGTTACACCCCAAATTATCACGATAGGCTGACTACAGTCCCACAGTTCTCTCCACGGAAATCTTCATGGCTTTTACAGTGCACAAAGAACTGAGAGAAATCAAAACTGCGAGTGTGTTTATGCAACTGTTTCAACTACTTGTGTTCCCTGTACCAGTCACACACACCTGAGCTGGACTGGGCACCAAAACCATTACAAATGAATGAGGACAGCACCAGAGGCAGGATGAACTTGCATCTATTTGGGGGCTGAAACTGTAGGGTGGTGACTAGGATATTAAATCTGAGATACTTAACCCAGCTATTATTCCCTGTAAGAGTCCATCCCAGCCTCAGCTCTTCCCAAGAGGTATCATTTATCTTCACCTTAAAAAAGATCCTTTCTTTGGTGCCAAACCCAGTAGAGCTGGCACAAGTCATAGCTGCCATCAGCATCACTGCAGACTCATGTAAGGTGTCAATGTCTCCTCTGCTCCCACAGAGGTTTATTCATCGCCTTAACAACACCAGCTTTTTTCACAGAATCCTGCACAATTCAAGAGCAAGGCCAGAAAGGCTTCTGGAATCATGTCAGGCTAAAGTTGCTTTCAGAGTAGAATAAGGTGCCCTGTATATATTCATGAGCCCTGTGGCTCATTTGTGGTAGTGAAGAAAAAGCCAGTTATCCCACATTTCTGCAGTCAGAAAAGACAGAAAGAGAGACAACCATGACTGTGGTGTGAGTCCAAGACAAGATGACTGTGTTAATGGAGACACTTTAAACAAGGAGCTATAACCACAAGTAAAGTCTAATGGCATCGAGGAGGAAGCTGAATAGGGTTCAGACAGTTAATTTTACTTTTGCTTCAGTTTTTCCTGATTTAAAAAAATGGCAGTAATACAGTGAAAGGCACTTTGGAATAGATTGGTGAGCAACAGTATTTTAAAACTGGGGATTACTACTCTGCTTTTAGGTTAGAGGTAAAACATGGCTTAAAACAAAACATTAAGTTGATTGACAGAGTTATTAATATTCTCACACTTCTTTGACTTACATAATGTGATATGTAGCCCTTTTTTGCAAACTAGGAGAATGATGCATACCTGATTTGTCTTCATAAATCATTTTATTTTTAGTTGTAACAGCAAAGCAAACTCCCTAAAAATGATGGAACAAGGCCTGAATGGTACTGAATTTTCACGTCTAAGACAATTTGATAATCAGATCCAAGTCTTAAATTTTCACCTGAGATGCTTAAATGGCAATGAACAACGCTTAACTAATGCTAACAAGGCTATAAAGGAACAGGAAAGCAAACGATGATGACTAAGAATGACAACTTCAAAGCAAGATCAGGGTGAGGAAGAATGAACCAAGTGGTAAGAAAATGTTAGAAAAAAAAAAAAAAATTGAGAAAGAAGAATTCTACTCCAAAATGTTGGCTCTGCTCAACGGCACTTATTCAGTGAAGAATATGCCAGGATAATATGCTGCAGTAATAAAGACACCAGAGTTCAGATCATGCATCTCTTTTGGCATTTTGCTGAAATGGTAGAGTCACCGGTGCATTAAGAGGCTTGAAATGAGTGATACCATCCTTCTCCATCATACACACACCCGCTATATCCTTTTCAGTAGTAACGGAATTCCTCTTATAATGATTTTTCCTCACTCCTGAGAGCATAATTTCTGTCTATGAAATCTTTCCCTGAAGAAACAAAGCCAATAGAGAGTTTTGCCTTAGTTGTCTTTGTCAGTGCTTTTACCCTGGTAATTTCTTAGGAAAGTTAATTTTTCATTAAATTAATAACGATAAAGTTATTATTATTATTATTAAAGTTGTCAAATGTATTCAGTCCTCAAGAAACATGGAAAGAATAGAATAAGCTGCTTCAAACTTTGGGGAAGCTCTTTTCCCTCAAATCCAAACTGCAGACAGTGATATGCTTCAGGTGATACACTGTTAGACAGGTTGAAAATTTTCTATAAAAACACGCTTTGATTGAAAGTAACATTTTTTTATAAAATGCCATTTCTTAAAGATGACATCTGCTGTCCTTAAAAAAATGTGAATGTTCTGGTGTGCCAGAACACTTGGAAGAAATCTTCCTGTTCACAGTCAGAGAAGACTTGATTAAGAAAAAAGTTTTAGTCTTCCACAAAGAAAGAGAAGAGTATATTCCACTTGGTTCTAAAAACTAACGAAGACTTGATTTAATGGTTGGAAAGATCAGAAGGTGAAAATTCCATTGAAACTTTACTGAAACAAGAGGTCCCTATCATATAAGGAGAAGATTTCCAGGTATATCACTTATCAGAGCTCAAAAAAAAGATTTCATAGCTATGGTATGAAAACACAGATTTTTTTTCAGCAGTCTGTAACTAAAGTTATATTCAGAGACCTAAACACAGAACTCTTTATGTAACTCTAAAAAGACAGGGAGAAAGAAAAATGCAAACTCCAGCAGCCGAAAATAAATAAATTAAAAAATAAATATGTAGGCGGCACAGGACCTTGGCCTCAGAGCTTTGCAATTCATATCACAGAATTACATTTTGAGTCCCTGTGTAGCAATAGAAAATAAGTAAGCATTATGTCTAAGTAAACCCCATCCCTCCAAAAACCCAAAAAATAACAAAAATTGCTGCAGCCCAACATGGCAAGGAAGAAACTTCTTAATTCAATGCAAGTCCAGAAGCACACCTCTGAGCTCTGTTTATTTCAAGTATGGCAGCCCCCGCCAGGAAGCTAACATCAGCCTTTCATAACAACAAAGATGCTCTGTGCATGTGAAATGGTTTTCATTAACCAGAATATATGTTAATCTCCCTAAACATGAAATAGATCAAACAAGCACAGATTCATCCTTACCTCAAAGACAGAGAATTCCCAGACTATAAGGGAAAGTGATTCTGAGGTTTTAATGTACAAGAAGAGAGACTTATTGTTCAAAAGATGCTGCTAAAATGGCAATGTCTTTTTATGCTTACTTTTCATGAAGCTGTTTGCAAGGCAAAAAGCTTTCTTTGAGATAGTTTCTAGCAGTTGTAGGATGCCTCAGAATTTTTTAACCCTGTAATAACACAAGGGAAGGAAATTATTTTTGGGTTTTTTTTCCAAACTCCTTATTTTTTTCATCCTATTAATCATCTCTTATGTAAGACACTGCTGCAGAAACCCATTTCAGAAAGTCAAATGAAGCCAAATAATTTTGGCAGACAGAGAGATCAGTATTTGTGCCTGACACATTTCAAATGGCTTGGTTTCTTTCAAGTTTTGCTCCCTCAGAAGATTCAGCAAATGAACATGTTTTCAAAAACTATTTGGAGATTCTTAACAGTACTTGAATGTGCCAAAACAAATGCTATCACCTTACCACTTAATGTTGTGTATAGTCTTAGCTGTTCTTTCATAATTTGCATACAACTTTGATACCTATACAAAGTTTCAAGTCATGTTAAATCACTTTCAAGAAGCATTTATCATTACTGCTAAAAAAGCATATTTATCCATCATATCGCAGAGCCACTTGTGCCTCCAAACTCCCACACACATCCAGGAAGACTTTGCCATAATCAAGGCCTGGCAATTACACACAAATTGAATTTACTTTTGTTTATGCCAAAAGGAATTAAAAAGTTTTCGCTGCTGAGAGTAAGAGAGAGTGAGGCAGTGTTCAGCTGCTCCAGGAAAGCCAGCATGAAGTCAAGGTTCAGGGAAACAAAGTGCTTTCCATGTATAAAAGGGTAAATGACATACTGCCTTCATTAGGAAAAAAATTTAACTGCTGGCTCAGAGAGAGCCTTTCCTTCCTGAAACTCAAAGAAACCATAGATCAAAGGTACAACTCAACAGAATGTAGGAGGTTCAGGTAGGAAAACTTCTTCACTGAAGGAGCTGAAATTCTAAGTTTAACACTGAAGTACCTTGAAATTGCACACTGCCATAAGATATCTAGGTATAGATATGGATATGGATGTAAGACATAGAGCCTGCTTTCCTTCATCGGTCTATTTGTATATGTACACACAAAGAAGAAATCAATTTTATTGCTCATGTGGCAATTTCCTGAGTGAAAAGGTGTACGGCAAAGAAAATCCTGAACTACTGCAAGAGAGAGGGAAATTTGAGAGGCCCTTAAGAAGTATTAGACTGGAAACACTAACACTGGATATGGTAACTTCTGATGACTACAGGCCGCTGCCTTCTCTGTATTTCTGCAGCATCCTCAGATTTACTCTTGTTCCCTGTTAGGGGAGTAGTCTACAACCCATGAAGCTTGCAGCAATATGCTGATACTCAACTAGCAGTTTTCTAAATTGCCCCTTGAACAACACACACCAAGGTTGTTTTATGGTTTGCATGTAGCACAGGCTGCAGCTACATCAACATTTCAAGTTTAATTGCAAGCCAACATAAATACACTTTTAGAAATACTGCTTAGAAGTTATGTGACACATTCTACTGGAAAAACATGCAAATTATTTCAGCTTTCTTGATGGGCTCTAACAAGATTTTACTTTTTAAAAGCTACTTTATATATATATACACACACCCCTCCTAGGTATTTTTACAAGAACTTCTTAATTATTCAGCTGCAGTTTCTATTCTCAGTTCCATCAGAGGAAGATTTAAGAGGTACTGTAATGATGATATGTAGGAATGAGACTGGACTGCTAAGTCACTTTTCAAGTACTGCCACTGAATTCTGGAAATTAGCTGAGAAGAGATCTCTGAATTGCCTCTAGCCCCATTGAAATACACTCAGTGAGACTGAACAGCTTGTCCATTTTACTGCATCAGCTAAATTCTGCACTCAACATATTAATTGCAGAAAACCCCCAAACAAATTTGACTTACAAATGGCTACAGGCCACTTACAAACACAGCAAAAAATCCTGTTAATTATATTACTCTATAATTCTATGTTAATACTGTTCATCTGTTATCAAAGATGTTTATTTGGTCATAAATGATCTAATTTTGTTTTTCCAGGAACCATTCTAACAAATTGCTTTGGTAGAGATCCATTCATCTTCAGCAAGTAGTCCAGTTAGCAGGACTGTTATGCACTGAATTTATTATGTACTTCTTGTGGTTTCTTAACATTATTTTTGCAAGTTACTTTAAAATGCATTTTTGCCTCACACAACTTTAACATCAGACAAGCCAGTACTATTTCATCCCATTTTAACTAAACCACAAATTCATGAAAATTTTCATCCAACCTTTATGCTCTTAGATTATATTCCAGTAGTTTCAGGCAGAATTTCCATTCAGATAATTTTTAAACCCAAAACTCCCTTTTTCATTTATTGTGATATAATATGAGCAGCATACAATTAGGGATAAATAAAAAAAAAGTTGATAGTTTCTCATATCCTACCAGCCAAATGTAGGCCAAAAGAAATGAATGCAGGAAAAAAAAAATTAAACCGTAATAATCTGTGGTTTATTATTATTTCATTTCACGGGCAGCCAGTCTTCCAAGTATACCATTTACCAGCCTGGTTGTACATGAATGAATTGCCTGAACAACTGATTAAAATTCAGCCACTAGAAAACATGAAGGCTCCATTCTAAAGGTCACTGGAGAAGGCGTTCCTGTGGCTGAGCTGAAGCTACACAAGATGAGTGTCCTCATGGTCAGCACATTTATGGAGATCAGTGGAAAATTTGCATCCCTGGCATTAATTCTCTCCCTCCTTCTGACAAGCTGTTAAACTTATCAGAACATAACCCATAGCAGACATAAGCACTGTGTTCATCAACCAGACCATGATCCCTGCTGGACACATGCGAAGCAATCCTTGTGTTCTTGGAGCAACCACTACAAACTCCACAAGACTCTCATCAGTAGAAGAAGCGGAAAAGTTTAGACAAAAGGCTAAAGCAAGATTAAAAAAAAAAAAAGCAGCAAAGCAGCTTTCCACAGAACAAATGAAATAGTGTTCTGTCAGTATAAGGGCTTTTTAATTTATGGTGTGTAGAGATTTTCTAAAAAACAAAACAATACCCCCTACCAAGTTTTGGGTTCACTGAAACTGATTTCCCCTCTTCAAATTCAGAAACGGAACTAAGAAATTCACTTTTACTCAGTAAACTGACCCTGAGAAGTATTACAATGATTCTGCTTTTTCTAGATTGAATTTATTAAAGTCTAGTGCAACTGCAGCAAATGATGCATGGAGAAGTCATTATGGAAAATGTAAGGGCAATAACTGTTCATGAAGGAAGTGGAGCCAGTTACAGGTTCAGTCGACTCTTCTGAACAATACCTGAACAAATCCAGAGGGTATCTGGTGTCTAAAACCCTAGTTGTGAACTAGGATTGATGATTTTGTAACTCAAAACAGAAATCCATCACTTACAGCTGTTGAGATGGTGCAAAAATAAAGAACACAAGAAAGAAGTCTTCCAAAGTCTTCAAACCAGGACTATCAGCTGCCAGCAAACACTTCACTCCTTTCTCATTTTCATCATACCCAAATCTGGTGCCTAAACCTAACTTATTCATTCTGTTCAGCTCCCCAGTAAGTTTGGGATTTCTGCCTTGGAAGAATTCAATTCCAGCTGTAATTTCCTCAGAACTGTAAGGTTTTGAAAGCTTGTTCTGAAGCTGTCTCTTTGCAGCATCATTCTTGTCCTACTGTACCTGGGTGCTCTAGGAATACCACCATGGCTGTCTCTGGGAGTGACTGAGCACCAAGCACAGAACTCTCAACGTGTCTGACCTGCTATAAAGCTTCTTTTTGATCTCCACACTGCTTTTAAGTAAAGTATTTAAATTATTGATTCTCTTGGCCACAGTCCAATTTTATTTAAACAGAGAGCGCGAGAGAGAGAGAGAGAGAGAGCCAAACAGCTCTATTTGTTGACGACACAAAGGTTTGCATCTGTTACGCTGGAATAAAAGGCTGGGTCGTGGTGGACTCCCCTCATTCACTGAGTATAATTCACTTGCCATTACACATAGCACTTTTAAAAAAATTTTAAATTCATACAGTTGCAGCAGGCAAGAAAATAGGAAAGCACATGCAGCTTTTGGAGACATTCACAGGCTATTCAAGATGTTGAAGAGCTACACAAAGCAATTTGAATGTTTTTTACAAGTACTTTCTGGGGTTTTTTTTATCCATTACATTCAGCAGTAAGTAATCAGCTGCCAGCTTTAGTAAGACTTTTCACAGGCATAAAGATGCTACTTTTGTGACTTAAAGAGTCTGTTGAAGCAAATCTCTTGAATGTAGACAGGAGAAAATAATCCACAGGAATACTTCAGTGTGGCATGATGAAAGAAAAAAAAAAATCCAAACTGCAGAATCATTAAATTAATGCCATCTAATGTACTCTTTAAAATAGCGCCTTAAAACCAAATATTTCTATCAAAAAATCAAAGTTCGGAGACAAGTTTCACACATCTATATTGTGTTTGGTTTACAGTAGCTATCAGATGTACTAGTGTTGGGACACATATAGAACAGTCATTGCAGCTAAAGACAAAAGAGAGTAGAGCAGGAAGTTTCCAACTGTGAACCAGATGGCTCCCTAAGTAGGGAAGCCTCCTCCTCAAATTTTCCTCCAAGTCATCCTGTCCATTTAGAATGAGGTTTTCCTGTCAGAATAACAGAGTTTGGAAACACATATTGTGAGATAAGTAGAAAACTCCTAGAGATCCAAAAAAACATCCTCTGTCTTCCAGGAATTCCCTTCCTACCTGGTATAGCAGCCTCACTCTGTTAATGGTCCTATTGAAACTTTTTTTTCCAGATTATGTGATTTACAATTCTCCCTCTAAGCTTCTGGGCTGTGGGTTTAAATTTTTAACTGCAGTATGACATTACTCCACACCTGGGTCCCTTTGCATTTGATATTAAGGAGAGTATAACAAACTTTTTCAAAGCAGTCTTGCCCCAAACATGCTCTGATTTTCAGTATAAGGAGCATCCACCAAGAATTTTGCGAAAAGGCCTCCAAATTTTCAACCGCTTTGCTTGCAGGTACTATGTGCAATATAACAGATAAAGTAATCCCACCGTCTCATGAAAAATCTTGTATGTGTCCGGAGAGGTAAAGTACTTTAAGCATTAGTAAGTTCAAGCATTCAGAGAATAAGAGAGTAGCTGCTACCAAATAAAAAAGTGATTCACGAAGAATCACAAAAAAAAAAAAAAATTCCCAGATTATGGCATTAAGAAAAATAAATGCGTGAGCCTAGCAGCTTCCAACTTGTGGCTTCCTAACTTTTTCTACAGAGTCTTGAAACACATAGAAGATGAGAGTCAAATGCGACTAAGTAACTCTAGGATTAGGACATTAAAAAGAAAATATTGCCCTGAAAGGCAGGATCCCTTCTGCAAGTGCCTCATGCTGTTATATACATAGTGTGTCTTCAGGCACTCAGGCTGACTCTGTGCAACTAACTTCTAAAAATACTTTTAGACAGTTACACTAATTCTGAGGCACTGAATAAGCCTCAAAGACAAACCAGCTGACCTGTATACCCACTGATTTGGTTAGATTTAACTCTGGAATCTCTAAGTGTCCTTGGTTGTGTGGTGGAACGTGTTCAATTGAGCATTTTCATTCCAGCACACTGCTCTGTGCTAATTCTTTGCTGGCCTTCTCCAGAAGAACAACTTCTGAATGGCTGTTTCTGACTAATTGTTCAATTTAATTTACATTAGAAAAATAGCAAATTATTTTTGCATTTAATTTTTTTTTTTTTATTACAAACATAAAACCAGACATTCAGACAAACAGATTGTAGGACACTAGATCAAAGATTCTAGCTAAAAATATTCTAAGCTATTACTGCTAAAATGTGTTGTTTTTTTCAGGTGGAATTTGAAATAGTGAAATAAATTGTTAAAGAGCGTGTAATGTCCTAAGTAGAAGTTAGCTACTTGAAAATGTCATCCTGCACATTAGAAATCTAAATCTCTGAAATTCTCAGCAGCAATTGCATGTAATATATTATGGAACTGTACTTATTAGATAAATGGGGGATTCTGTGAAAATTTAATTTCCAGTTCATTATGTCAGAAAATCTTCCGGAAGCATTTAAAGCAAATTTCTCACACACTGATGAAAATAAGAAAAAAACTTTTGCTCTGAAATTCTTATTCTCCAGATGGTGCAGAAATATGGAACATAACCATAAAACTTCATGTTTACAAAGCACGTGAACAGAAAGATTATAACATTAATGAATTCTACTTTTCACCATCCTTTTTTTTTAAGTATATTTTTCTAACCCAGCTTCTCATTTCTAATCCATTCTTTTAATTCTGCAAAAATCCATGAAAATACCAAAGATTATTTTTTCCCCAAATGGCATTACCATATAAATGAGGAAAAGCCAGCAGGTACAGTCTTTAATTTTAGAGCTACTTTGCTTTTAGAATGAAATGCAGTATTATCTGAACAAAGCTGTTACCTGATGTGTCCAGGAAGTAGCCTGATCATGGACAACACCTTCAAATTAGCACCAGCAGCAAAACAGGTGAGAACTGACAGTGAAAAAGGTACAATCCTGAAGTTTCATACTCAGATCCCAACTGGATAATCTGATAATCTTCACCCTCGAGGGTAAGACTGTGTTCTGCCCTCCAGATCCATGTTCTCCTTAGAGGAGCACTGTCCCGTTGCCCTGCCATCCCAGCTCTGTACTTTGAGTCTCACTTAAGGACTTCACGTTACCACTGCCTTCTCCACACGTGCAGTGTCTTTGGCTCTGTAGTTCTCAGGCACTCTCAGATTCTTGCTCCCTGATCCAGTCTCACCATGGAGAGAGTGAATCCAGCCCCTCTGAGCTGCAGACAAGGTTATCAGCTGGCAGTACTCACAGCAGCTCATTAACAGGTGAACCCCCCACCTGACATAATGCCATTTCCCTCTGTGCTCTAGAGTGGAACATTAAGTCCATTTTTACATGCCAAGTTCCCGTGTATATCTGTATCAGAAAACCCATGAGTCACCAGGGCATAACAGAGGAGAGAATGTTTTACTTCTCTTCCCTTCCCAATGTATTTCCTTCTGTGGCCTACTTGTTAAAAATATCCTATTACTGGAAAGGAAAGGCCACATTCTCTACTTTTCCCACCGGATGTGTGCATTTCTTTGTCCCCTTTTGCAAAATAACTAAATTTTTTATGTTTCAGAGAGAAGATCACTACAGCATATTAAATAGGAAGATTTATTAGAACTATAAGCTGGGACCAGTCTCTTCCATACTGCCGACTGCCTTGAGTACACCAGCTGCACTAATTTACATCCTATAATATCTACAGGAAAGTTAACAACTCTGCAACCCAAAGATACTGACTTGGTAAGATTTTGTGCGTTTTCGTAAGAAAACTCTTGTTCCCTTAAGGACTATGTGTTGATTGAGCTTGAAGTATAGAAAGATTCTGTATCAGAAGATATCTGAATATTGACCTGAAAAGCATCCCTCGGGTGTCTACGTTTCCTTTAGCCAGTAAGCTGAAGCAGGCACCATTCATCTCATTCTAACACAGCATCCAAATTAGGTCAGATGAACCATACCTGAAAATTAATTGTCAGTTTCACTCCAGTGGCTGCAAAACAAGTGTAACCAGTTGGCTGAAGTACAACTATAGTGCAGCCTGCTTAGGTTAGATCAGATGAATCACATTTAAAGTGTATCTTTTGCTCTATTAAAGCCTGAAAGATCACCAGCCTAGCAGAATTCCGTAATGAAAAGGCAAGACTGAAACATGATTGCACTGCTTGCCTAGCAGTATGGACACTGATGCCAGTTCCCTTGGAGAAGGATTTTCACTACCCTTCCATAGAAGTTGCTCCCGGAAAGTAAGATCTGTCCTCCCCGTCAAAAAAAAAAAAAAAAAAAAAAAAAAGTTTATAGGTGACTTTGCCCTGCTGAGCCAACATATGGCACTTCAGTTAATCACAGCAGTTGCTCCTGCTGGAACCATGATTATTTCAGCTAACTATGAAGTGATAAAGAGGGAAGGCTGGAATAATGAGAAGCAAGTATGGAAAGGAAAGGTCAGGGAAAAGTCCTAGCAGTTTTAACACCTGATATTTTAGCTTATGGAAAAACTGAATTCTCCAAAGAATTAGAGTCAACCACAGCCTGAGGAAACCACTTCCTAAAGTACTCTAAGTACTAAGAACATCCTAAGTCCATCTAAGGTACTTATGGGGCCACAGCATGGTGACCATTGCAAGCTTCACAAATGCCCCTATATGATCTGTACATCCCTACAGGCAAGTTTCCATTCCAAAGGTGTTTGGACAGGAAGCTGGGACATACTGTAATTTAGTGGCTTTGGTCATACAGGAAACCTGAAGGGATGTAAAATGAAAACAAGTTTTCTAAATCCCTGACTTGCACCTTCTTGATGGAGCCACACTTCTTCTGTGATCTGCTCAATATCACAACTGAAATGCCTGCATACTTGCTTTCTTTGGGAAATCACCCCCACAATAGGTCCAAAACAGCCAAGACAGTGGCATAAAACTTGTATCTATATAGATGTGATGGATGGCTTTAACACAGCACAAGCGACACTTAAAACTGCAGTTGCTACTCTAGTCCTTAGATAAAAACTAGGATATTCTTCAGTCCAGTCATGGGTTAGGATGGCACATTATAGTCACAACCTGGTTTCAGTTTTGCGTAAAGCTGATTAATCAGGCTGTACGTGGGAGAAACTGATTTCACTTATATGGAAAACTCAGTAACACAGTAGTAGCTGTGTTGTACATCAAACAGCATGACTAGAAACGCATCTATAGGCACATGAGAGCAACCCTTTAGCTTGCACTATATAAATGAAACCAAGTTACCTAATGACATGACTAATGTTACAATGAGCTTCTTATTTATTTGTTATTTTAAATGCTATACTAAGGTATTCTGAACAAAAAGTAGTGCACTGCAATTTGAGAGACAGAAAACTGAAAGTCAAAAATCCCAATAAATTCAAGTATTTCCTCATTTCAATTAAAATATTTATTATTTATTTTTAAGGTATTTTAACCCATCAGACATAATGAAACAGTAATAGAGAAACAATATAGAAAGCTACTGATGAGTGGATGTTGAACAGATTCAATTCCTGCACTGATTCAAATCTGAAAGCAGATGAGGGTCTCATGTCCCTGTACACATGCATGGTAACGTGGCAACTTATTCCTCTGCCTTTTTCTGGTCTTTCTGTCCTGCCTGTCTGAAATTTTACAGCTGTTCAATTTTCCTGGTTTGCAAAAACATTTAGCAACTCTCATACTCCTAATTCACAGATTTGGAAGAAATATCCTCAATGGGGCCATTTATTTTACTGCAACCACATATAACAGAACCTGTACTCCTTTAAGGAGCCTGTGATCAGGGTTTGAAGTTACTGTTATCGTCTTAAACAGGTGCATTTACCACTGAATAGAACAAAACATTATAGAACATTATTTCAGAATAACACAACGTAGTTCATCTAATCTTAGGCTTCTCTGCTACCCAGCAAAGCTATAGGAACAATTTTAATTTATAGTCTTTTAGGAAATTCAGTGCTCCTGAGGCTGAATTCTCTCAGAGAGCAGACCTCTTGTCTGTCAGGGTTCACACCATTACCTTTGCCCAACGAACCGTGCTGGAAAGCACCGTTTTGCCTTCCTCTTTCCTTCAATCCCATCAGTCACCCAAACAGCCCATGTGAGCTCTCTTCCATGAGAATGCTGCTGTTTGATGGCTAAACTCAGCAAAGCCACAGGACTTCTGATCAGGGTATTAGAGCAAAGCCCACCCACCTGCCTGCCCTGACAGCCTGACACAGCCACTTCAGCATCCCAACGCAGGAAACATTGGACATGTGAGTGACACCAGAGCTGACCACTGGCAGACAATCCACGTGAATACTCCTGACTCTCCTCGCAGAGAAACAGCTACAAAGAAAAACCTCAACCAGCTTGAAATGGTTACATAAAGATGACAAACCATCAGTCTAAAAGAACTGCACTATCATACAATGAGAAGAAAAAATAAAAATCCACCCTAATATTTAAAAGCCATGTTTTACATAAGCATCAAGCTTAGAAATTGACAGCCACATCCACTGAAAAAGAACACCATGTCTCAACTCCCACAGAGCACAGCTCAGCAGGAGTCACAGGCATCACAACTGTTAGTGCAACCACTCAGCAACAACAACAAATTTCAGCTACAAGGGACCATCAACAGTTCATGAAGCCTCTGCCTCTTGTTTCTCTCCTCCCCCATCTCACCAGAAACAAGAAGAAATACTGTCTGAGGGTCCTCTAGGGGTCTGGCTTTTCTAGAGCCACCTTCTGTAAGAGAAAACTTGAGTTTTCATTGGTCATACATTGCCAGTACATAAAACACTAAAATTCTCAACACTATCTGATTTCAAACTGGCAGTTGTAAAACACAGTAAAAAGAGAAAAAAGCAAACCACCCCAAATTCTTTTGGTTGAACACGTCTGTATCAGGACATGAATCATAGAATCACCACATCACTTGGTTGGGAAGGTTCTAAACTCCCAGGCAAAACACAGATACACAACTCTTCACATATGTGAATTATTAATGCCCAATATATACAGAAACAGACAACAGACGTTTGTCAGATGAGTCTGTGATGTGCAACAAATTTTTGGGACTGCCCTCGTGGCCCATTACTTCCAAGAATATGCCTTCCAGCCATTTGCCTGGACATCTGGGCTCAATCACCTCGGCAATTGTTCCCTACAGGAGTCAGGAACTGCCACTTCTTTGAGAGATGTTTGCCCCAGTTCCAAAAAACTGGATTTCCTCAGGCTTCTTAGATACAAAGGTGTTATTGCTGAACTGCATCTAAACTAAGTATCTTCTGAAATACACAGCAAAATGGCACTGACTGGTCAGAAGACAATGCTGCGTTTATACAGCAGTATTAGGAATTTCCAGATCACAAGTTTCTTTTCTATGCAAGCCCATCCATAGAACTGATTTTCTAATATTAAAGACAGGATATCTGAAACAACTCCACTATCAATCGGCCCATCATACTTATAAATCAACTGTATTGCAAACCTGGGCTTTGTTCAGGTGCAGCACAATGGATTACTTCACCCAAGAGAATAACATTTATTTCTAATGCTTTTATTGATCTTCATTTTTGTTATTTGCCTGAATACAACTAAAACCATGGTATAAGCAAAGCAGCCTAAAGCTTAGAACATGCCAAAAGTCTTAATACACTATGTTACATCATCCATGCTGATCAATATTTTCCTTTAAGCCACTGCTGGAAAAACACGCAGTTACCTTTCAGTAACTTCTGTAACAATTCATTAGGACTAAGAGATATAGGCTTAACTATTACGGATGTTCTTTTCATGCCAGTGAACATCAGCTTTTTCTGTGCATTCAAAGGCTTTCATGTTATCGCTCGAGTGATGCTATTTGCCAGGTGACAGTCACATGAATTTTCATGATGTTCTTTTTCTGTGCTAACAGAGAACCCAGATTAATCCTGAAAAATCTATGTGATTCCAGAAAATTCAGAAATATGCAACAATAACAAAGCATATTACAATTTCACGAAAACACAGTCTCTGGGTCTTTTGAGCCCCTGAAAAATACCTAGTTTAATTCATTCTGCAAATCAGGATTATTGGAGTTTTATCAGCACATTTTCAGCTGACAACCAAGCCTCATTCAACAGAACAGCATTTCAGTATCATGCTTTGGGATTTTATTAATCTTGTTATTTCAGTGAAGTTACACTGACTTAAAAACAATGATAGTGATTTAGACTGAGAGTATTTTAATTCCTTCTGTGTGGAGATACTTACAGCTTTTTACAGGCTAGGCTTGTAGTTCAATGCCTTAGAAAGCCTCGGGCAGCCTAGAGAGGTAGCACGGGCAATCCAGCATTTCAGTAGCTCTGAAAGTGGCAAATAGTAGCTGCAAAGCTGATACCACCAGTAGAAACAAAGAGGGAGAAATATAGCTCTTAGCTTGCCTAATTCCTGCAATTAGAAGCTTTCAAACAGAAACACACAGATGTTTGCAGAAGGATTGCAGACCCAAAGAGGGTAGGCCCCCTCTCATGCCCTTCTTTTATTCGGAGAAGGGGAAAGGGGAGGACTGGGGGTGGATCCGGGGTGACCGGCCAATCAGACACTGCTGCTAAAGAGTTTGAGTCACATTTGGTTTTGCCCGCACTTGGAACAAAGGAGTTCAGAGCACATGGCAGAGGCAAGTCCTGGCTTGTCTTGGGGAGGGGAAGCTCAGAACAGGCAGCAACACTTCTGTATACTGGGTTGTATAGAATTGTGAGAAATAGAAAAAGAGAGAGTTAGAACTTGAGTTACTTACATGAAGAAAAAAAAAAACCCTAAAAATAAATCTGTAAATCATTAAGTAAATGCCATAAGAGGAAAGAAGGAAAATTACACTTCTTAAAAAGCACCCCAAAACATAATAGTTTATTTCCAACAAAAGCTCCTATTCAATGGATATGTAAAATTACTCATTGTATTCCAAATGATCCAGTCTTTGTCAGCTCCATAAATCACAATAAATCATATGCAACATATTTAAAACAAGCAGTGAAAGAATAAAATGACCCCTCAAAAGACAAATAATCCATAGTTCAGAAATGTTTTGGAAACTGCTAACTTGTATATGCCTGATTCCACTCAATTCCCAGTAGTAATAACAGATTAATGCTAAATTCATTAATCACTGGAAAAGACAGAACTGTTACAAAAGAACTGTGTTGGGACTGCTGCACTAATGTTCCCCATGGTGTGAGATTAATGTGTGGCCTATACAATAAGCACCACACCAGTGATACTGCCATTTATAAAACTTTCTTGATTCAACAGCCTGCCCTGAAAATCAAAGCTATTGAGCACACTGGGTTTTTTGATCCCACTGCACCTTTGTTTTGCTCACAAGTCAAGAAACTGTGGAGTCTCATGCCAACTTTCTATGTTATAATCAGTATCTTGCCAAGGTAGCAGGGTCTTTTCACCTTTGATCAGTTGGACACTCACAGTCACACACACACACTGGAACTGACTTCCAAGCACTTTCGTGGCAATTCTCAAGAGCTGGTCAGTGTTTCCTTACCTACAGTGTTTCTCAACTTGTCTGATTCCTTCTTTTATACCTATTCAGCATGCTCTCCATGTTGCCTAATTTTCCATTACAGCAAGGAATTTGTAATAAACACTCAATAAATGCAATATTTCCCACAGGTATCACTGCAAATCTTCCACTGCTTGACAGAATTGCCACGTAACAGTAGGATGCAAGTGCAGTGGCTTTCACTGACTGAAAGAAAAATTCATTAATTGCAGTTGCATGAGGAACATACGCAAGTAAAGTAAAATTCGTCTGTCCCCAAATTTGCTTGCAGCTGGGTCAGCAAAGCTTCTATAATGCAGGCTCAAAGTAGTTGGCAGGGCAGCGAGAGCAGGATCACACTGCAGAGACCTGAATTCTATTCGTGGCTCTGCCCTTCACCCACTAACGTGTCAAACCCGAAGTTACATCATCTCTCTGCTTCAGATTCCCAAAGTAGAAACACCCTTTGTGACTGCAGAGAAAGCACGAGGTGTAAGAGTAATGCTTTCCAATACTCCAACCTCATTACGGGTGTTGAGTACATTTTCAGTTCTGTGGACATGTTAAGACATCTCAAGAAGACTGAGAAAGCTTTGTGGTCCTCTCCAAGAATGGGATCAAAGTGCTTGACCCTCCAATGTCTCATTTTAAGGGCAGGGGCAACACCTGAAGCTCAGTGTCAGTGTAAAGGAAAATCTGGTCCCAGTTTTTAAATTTCATGTAGTGGCTTTATTAAAAAGATCACTCTTGAAGAAAAAAAGTAAACCTAAGCCTCAAATGTCAGTGCTTGACCAAATAAACAACACAGTCAACTGATATCTTCCACAGACTTCTGTGTTTTAACCTTGTTATTTTCAATCATATGAATTTAAATTTCGTAAGCCAGGAAATCACAGAAATCTGGAGATAAAATTGTCACCTAAAGGTCTTCAAAATAATATGTTGATTTCACCTGGAAGGGGTTTGTTTGCCTTTTAGCTTTAGAACATTTACTGCACATCTTACTTACATTTTCAACTATTTCCCAAAATTTTAAAGGTAGAAACCAAAATGAAGTGTAAGTGAAATCTGCCAGGCATTGGGGCTCAGATTCAGGCAGCAGTTGCCATACAGTGAGGGCCCCCAGAAGGTCACATTTAAATAATGAAAAGGATTTAATATATAAGTATTGAAAACCTTGACAACTATAAAACGAACCTTGAACCAGTGACTGAAATGCAGGTATCATCCTTTCAGGTATTGCCTATGTTGCTGTTTGAATTTTTCTTTTTTTTTTTTTTTCAAATGAGACAGAGATTGTGACATGCATTTAGAAACTCCAATCTTGGCACGAGCAGGGAATGCTTTGGGATGCATCCGACTCGGCTTACATCTGGGTCACAACAGACCTGTTTCTGTTGAGCAGGGAATGCTTTGGGATGCATCCCACCCACTCAGCTTACATCTGGGTCACAACAGACCTGTTTCTGTTTCTTCTTCTCCCAGACCACAGTCATTTCAGTTGCTTTGATAAAGGAATAATAAGTCAGTTTAGGGAAAACATAAAATGTAACTGAAGAGAAAAAGAGAGTAAGATACATCAGAAAAAGATTTAAAAATGTTAACCTATAGGAGAAGGTAATTCAAACTGAACCCAATTATATAAAATTATTTACAAAGTTCTAATTGCTATAAATGAGGGAACAACTCATGATAGAAATTCCAATTACAAAAAGGAATTATCTGCTCTGCATCAACTAGCTGTGTGACATAACACACAAGAAATGATGAAGCTTAATTATTTGGATTTTCTACTGCTACAGATGCTGCAGGGAAATCTAATTAAATAGATCCAGTAAGACTTACAGATGGTAGCCTACAAGTAGGGAATTTGCTGATCCATGCATTGTTTTAAAAGGAATTCATAATGACCTCTAAATAAAATGGGTATTGGTCTTTATTTTAATGTGTTACAGTGTGAAAATACATTGCAAATCTAGAGAATATTTACACTTTGATTCAACATACTTAAATCCATCGGGATGGAAAATGGGATATTTTCCTCAGCCCCAGAATATCTCTGCCAGAACACTATCACTTCTGCGGTGCATTTTTTCCAAACTTAACTACAAAAGAATGTCTCTTATCTTAGGAGTTTTCCCAGAAATAAAAAGGGAAGGTTCTTTTTATGAGAGACTTCCCTCTTCCCTCTCCTTTCACCCACACCTCATATTCCTAAATTTCTCAAATAATCCGGTGCAAATGGTGCCACAGGCTTTAGGGAAGTCCATAGAGTCCTCCGTGACTTCTGCATTTTGAACTTCCCAAATATATCATTATTCACACCCTACAATTGTAATGAATGAACAGAAATCCACAGCAACCTTGCAAAAATCAGCACACTGTGATGAAACAGAATTTTACATGAAAGTCAAAAGGTATCGGGGGGGGGGGTGCCTTCTTGTAAGATTTTGAAAATTGTTGTTGTAGAGAAAAGTATAGTTCAGGAAAGAAATCTTACCACATTTCCCAGACCCACTTTCTAAAGAATTCACAGTCCATCAGAATTTTCTGAGGGGTTCTTCTATGTGCAGATAGATTGATGTGCAACCATTACACTGTATCAACTCTGAACTAGAGCCCCTATAATTTTCTAAATGCTTGCACTCAATATGCTCTCTAGTAGATCCAATGAACTTTCCACCTTCCCCTGGATGCATCCAGTGATAGTGCATGTCACTTTCCAAGACAAAATACACCTAGAACATGTGATGTTCTTTTTGTCACTCCCTCAGCCCAATCATGATTTAAAACAAGAGCCTTAAGAAACAAAGAATAAAACCCCACAATACAACCCAAACAGAACAAACAAAACCTAAAACAAGAAAGGAAGGAAAAATAGGCCAGTGGTGATGGCTTGCAGATTTCAGCCCTTGAATTACAGGGGTCATTGCCTGAACAGTTTCAAACACCATCAGAGCAATGAATTCAGCTGAATGCAAACTGAATATTCATCCTCTGACTTCTGAATTCACGTGTAAAATGCTGCCAGTTACCCAAACTCCTCGCAAAATTAAAGTATCTTTGTGGGTCCTTGTAGTTTCATTTATTGAGCCCTTGGGCTCAGAGTTGTGTCTTGCCAATCTGTCTCTGATTAAAAAAAATGATTACAGCTTTACTGCTCTCCTCTTGGAGCTCCATAACCTTGCAAAACACTTGCTGCTGTAGCAATCACAGTTATAGTTCTCTTCAGCAAATGATTTTAAATGTTGCTTCTTATGCTTTGAATTTGCATTTTTGATACATTTGACTTTCTGCCATAATACATGGTGCCACAAACAGTCTGTTGGTAGCAGTTTGGATCCTCTCTAGTGATTCCTAGGTGATATATGTATTTTAACTAATTCAGTATTTTCTTCATTTGGTGTCTCTAATACAAAAACACTGTATGCCTTGAGTATGGCTAGATTTTTATCTGGACAAAAGTTTGTTGCTCAGGACCAAATCTCTTGGATAAATTCTTTTGCCATCTCAGATGCTTCACCCAGAGACATATCCAAGAGAAGGGATACAGTGAGACTCTCCTTATGCCCCACACATCCCCAGACTGATTCAATACTCTGCTGGATGAGAACAGGCCATTATAGGGGGCAGAAACCTTGACCTTGCTGACGTTGCACAGAACTGCCTTACAATCAAGGACCAGGACCTAGAAAGGACATTTTTAAGCCTTTATCCTATAACTTGCACTAAGCAATACTCGGATCTTGCTTCTGCTCCATTTACTGCTGTTCCTTTCATTATCTTCATTAAAAGCTGGCTCTAATTAAGTGGTTGGTATATATTTCTAGCTCCCTGGCAATAAAGGCGAAATATGATCCTAGATCTATTACTTGTGACATGCTCTGCAAAACTAGAAAATACATAGCATATTAATCAGCATTATGTTAAGACTCCAGAGCATTAGAATATGGCAGATCAGCCTGGATTTTTCTCTAGGGCTTATTGTGTTACCAAAGTTAAAATTCCTTAGACCATGGACAGTAAGAGTTAAATTTTACTGATGTGTCCCATTTGTTGTTGCAGGACACTCACAAGGACAGACATGAAAGGGCATCTCTTCTGAGCGTAGAAAGCCTTGCCAATGACACAGTCAACCACCTAAAGCAGCAGCATCCATGCATGATGTGACAATCAGATCAGGCCTCAAAGCAGAGGCAAAATGTATATGAAAAATCCCTCCCAGGGAAAAGTTTTTTAGTAAGAATCTCTAAAAGAAAGGACGCTGCTATTTCCTCTGAAGGTCAGTAAGTAGTTGGCACGTCAGACTAAAAGTGACAAACTCTGCAATGAGCTCTCACTGCAAGCAGTCAGTTATACATCCCTTCTCCTGTTTTATTGAGAAACCTTTCTGTGCCAACTGCAGCAGCACTGAGTCTCTCAGGTAACCAGTCTGTAAGTCACTGACTCAGACAGCGACTCCCACTCCGGCTTCCTACTCACATATAACAAAATCCTACCTCCAGCAGCAGCCCTAACTGCAACAGGGGAACTTGCTGGGAGAGTTATTGTCCCCTGGAAATGCCCAGGAAACACTGATCACTTTTGACAAGCATGTCCTGTGGGAAAGCGAACCAGTTCCTTCTGTCTTAGGTCATCAGTGATTTCTCCTTGCAAACCTCTGTGGCTTTCCACAAGAACTTCAAAGTGGCAAGAATCTGATTTTCCTTTGCAATAATGAGGCATTTCATTTCCCTTCCATTACCTCTTTCTAGAGCTGCTGCACTGTGTCCAGCCTCCTGCCAGGATTCACTTCACACCCTCATCTCCACGACTGACAAACATGCCAGCTGCCCTGGGGACAGGCTCCTCACTGTCCATTGATATGGAGAAGCATGCTAATTGTCATTAGTATTGTCAACAAATACCACAAAAGAGTTTCTATAACAAAAGAAAATCCATTGGAAGATCCTTTCCAATGCAGGAAATGTTTCCTGGTAACTGACAGCAGGAGCTGTATAATGGGAAGTGTCACTCATGCCCTCTTATCTGATGTTTAAGGGTTATCTATTTACACCAAGGACAAGTGTATAACAAATCAATAGCCACCTTAAATCAAAGAGTAATTACATGGAAAGGAAGGAAAAAAGGGAAAAAATTAAGAAGGTAGGTGTTTCAAAATACTGTAGCATCATTCATTAACACCAATGCTAATACTTAATTGGAAAATAAAAATCTTCTTTCATAAATTACTAAGTAACTACTTCAAAATAAAAATCTAATCTAGAGCAAGTGTGATATGGCCTATAGAGGTAGATCTAGTTAAGATCAATAAATGAGGAACAGCCACTCTGTCCATTCTCTTAGCATGATCCTCCTCCTTCCCTAGGGCTCCCAATCTCTCAATGAAATCCAAGTGCTGTTATTCGGAGCCATCTACCAGATAATGCTACACAGCCCAAAACTTGAGGGCATTGATTCCACAATGGGTAGTGGCACACTCTGTAGGGAGAGAATAAAATGCAGCTATTTCTTTTTTTAATCATCCTTCCTTGCTGCTGATGTCCAGTGAAGTACAAGTGACTGAATTCATGTTTTCTGACAATAAACCTCTCACCACTACGCTATTTTGCTCAACTGTTGAAATCAAATATAGCTCCATTGGTCCAATGTAAAAATTTCAGTCACACTAGAAAGCTCCTGTCACTGGCAACATCTTGTTCTTGTGTATAAGAATTCATATAGAGCAGAAGAAGGAAACCTGAGCAAAGGATTTTGATTTAAGTCCTCACAAATGAACCAAACACAAGAATTTCCAGAAGATACAAGAAGAGTGAAAAGGTGTTTTGCTCAGCTTTTTACTTTATAGTCTTTTTTACGTTACTTTCCAGTCATACCTCCAACAAGATAAAAACAAAACAGTGCATTTGCACATTTCTCACAGTTGAAGTTCAAAAGTATGATTCTTTGTATGAATCACTGACTATTTTTGAGGAACATGCCCTACACACAGCTGAATGTATATACCTTTATATTTAAGATTAGGAAGATAAACATGTATTGTATATACCTGAGTTTAATACAACTTAAGGAAGCCTGGATGTAAAGCTTCAAATTTTCCATACCAACCTTTTCCAAGGGAAGTTTGGGAGCTCACTATGAAGAATACCAATAGTTCAATCAAACTCTGGCTTTAATATTCTAATCCAGTTTGTAGGCAAACTGAAGTGGGGCAAAGTACTGTATTTTGGGCACATTTGGTGGGTTATCAGATGAAATGCTAGCAGGAAGAATTGCCATATCAAATGCAATATCACAGGTAATAAAATCAATAGAGAAGACTGCCTGTATCTGAAATGACTGAACAGACAGAACAGACACACAGATTGATTGAGTAGAAATACCAGAAATCCCTTAGATTAGACCTGCAAATTTAAACAGATTTAAACTGCTAAATCATAATCCTCACATCCCCTTATACAGTTAGCACATATTATAAACTATAAACAAAGCAAGACATTAAGATAGCTCAGAGTTTGAATTTTCTTTTTTTTTTCTCCCCCCTTTATATTCAGAAGCTGTTACTACTCCCATAATTTTTTATTTTGTAATCATATTGGACATGACAAATATGAGTAGGTGCTTTGGAACTCTTCTATTACTTGAATTGTGCTAGTGAACAAATTCTAAAGGCCACGTGCAACAGCTTTCCTGTGTTCTGACTTGAAATGATTTTTTTTTGGCCTATACCTCTGTATTTTTTGCTTGAGGCTACTGACTTATAAAGCAAAGTACAGACGTTTCAGAAAAATAGGCTTCTTCTGATAGTATTATTTTCTTGTCTTTCAAGGGAAAGAAGCTTTAAATTAATGTGTAATGTTTAATATTTTCATGTAGAAAACATGACCCCACTAGAGGTAAACTTAACTGACTTGAGTGGGACCACAATTTCAACCTTAAAGAACAGGCATTTGAAAATTATAAATAACTAACATCTCTAAGTGGGTAAGAATTGAAGAATGCTGGGAGAAGTTCAAGTTCAGGAATAAGCATTTAATTTGATTTTGATCAGCAGCTGAGGACTGAGAGCTGCACATCAGCTACAGGAGTGTTCAACCACGGAACAAGAGCTAAAACAACCACTAAGGCCAGTTTAGTTTTGTTTAAAGTGAAAGCTTCAGAGCAGCAATATGTCACCAGACTGCTTGAAAATAATGGCAAATCTGTCCCAGTGACTAATCTTTGAGCCCTGCCAGCACTCAGAATTTAACAACACCGAAATGGGAAAAGAAAATAATGTCACCTTGTCATTCTGGAAAGGACCTATAATCAAAACCCTTGAAGTGGGTTCATAGAGAAGTATCAACCCCACTAAAACAGAAGGCAAGCTCAGCTTGAAAAGAATAAAATACATTTTGTGATCCCAGAAAGTAAAATACAAAATGGCACATTCCGTATCTCCAACAACACTTAGTCATTTATGTGGAATTGTCAGTAATTTATACTGCTTATTTGCAGGTCTGCCTGCAGCCTTACAGCCTCCCACTGAGATTTTGTCAGATTCCAAGCCTAGCAGGGTCAGGCGGGGTTAACTCTGGCGTGTAAGACCAGCTGCTACATTTTACCCTGCAGACAGCTGCATTTCAAAGGCAGGTAAAGCATTTCATAATTTCATGAAGTCTTAGGAATAAGTCAGTCAGTAGAAGATTTTCCTCAATACTCTTTGCAGGATTCAAACACATCTATTCTTTTGCCACTGTATTTGTGACTATGGCATCAACATATGGCCACCACACTAAACATAGCATTTCTGATTGCTTATTACCACAGTCTTCTTATCAGGACTGAGTGACTAAATTACTTTTGCAAAATAAATAGCTTTCCAGTGAAAGCAGACAGATTTTGAAACTTGTAACTATGCAGCTACATATTTGGGCTCAAAATTCAACCATAACCTAATGAAACGCATCACTAAACATAAATCCTGCAAACAGCTACAGAAGATGCTAATTTGGAGAAAGCAAACCAGCCCACTGAATTAATCATTATTCTTTTAAAATTGAACACCTACTTAAACATTTGCAGATTTGGCAACTCCAAGCGTTATGTCTATATATTTAACAAAACTGATAGTTAACATATTTGTACAGCTACCAAAATTCATACTGAATTTATGAATAATCAGTTTTCTTTATTTTAGACTCCTTTGAAAGGAAGGCATTCTCCTCACCTCCTTCCCAAAGCTAGCCTTTTTCCCTCTGGTTTTCCTATTTATTCACATCAGAAAAAAGCACCATACAGAAGAAAATATGGGTAAGTAGACACATTTGAACAGACTGCTGCAAGGAATATGGTTATTAAACTTCAGTTGATGTCACAGATTGCTACACCTTATTGTATCATACAAAAGAATCATAAGCAAAATTGTCAGAAGGCAACTGAATAGAAAGAGAACTTGTACTTGGCTGGCTGATAGAACCAAAAAAAGAAAGAGAAAGGTTATGTATTTTTTTTACTTCAAAATGTGAGGAAGCCAGTTGCTTGAACAGCTTACTGGGGTCTACAAAAACTCTGCTGGTTGCACTGGGGCTAAGCACAAATTTGAAAATACGGATTCATTGAAATTATTGAAAATATGACTGACTTTCATCCCTGTGGTTACACAGTTTGTGTACAGGTAAAGGGGAAGGATGCCACCAATTTAGCACATCTTTCAGAAAAAATGGAGTGGGACTCGGAGAGGCAGTGATTTGCATCACACAATTTTCTCAGGCTCTCCTGGAAACTGCTTTGACACACAAGTGATCAGATAAGTAGAAACCATGGTCTGCCATGAAGATAAGAGAACCAGGTGGGGGGTTATTATGAATTTCTGAAATATGCTGAAGCAGTATCTTCAATCTGAACATGATAAAGCTTTATCAGGGTGAGGACTTCACAACTTCATTATAACAACAATTTGTTTGACGCTTCTGGCAAGGTATCAAAACCATAGCATAGCCAAGCTGTCTGCTTAGTACTTCTGGCTACAGAAATTAGATAACACTATACTGACTTAATCAAAATAATGCAATTTAATTCCATGGTTATTTTACATCATAATGGTCTGCCTACCATTTTCCTGAAAGAGAGCATGACATTTACAAACTAAATTAATTTTTGTAGCACCTATAAAATGGTAAATACTCAATATAAAACATTAAACTCGGGTTTCAAATGGATCTTTTACATAATGAAACTTGCTTTATACAATACCTTTATTTCCTGTGTTAAATGAGTATAGCTGCTTTACATTAATGTTTATCCCTTATGCAGTGTTACAACAGGCTCTGTTCAATTTATTTGCAGGACAGACAAAATCACACTTGTTAATGATCTCCTGTCTAAGAGAAAAGTTAGTGTCTTTAGCTAGGCTTTAAACTTGCTGGAATGATAGTACTGATCTGGTAGCTATACACCACTTTCTCAGGAATCCAAACTCTTTCTAATCTGGTATCTCTAAATGACTTCCAGTGGAATCCAACACATTCCAAAACATGAGAAGCATTCAAAACATACCAACAAACTTCAGAGAGAGGTACCTCTCAGAAAAGAAGCTTGTCCTGTTGATTAGGGGTAAATGATGAAAAAATATGATAGTGCAGCCTGTAAGTCCCAGTGGAGAGTGTTGTACTAGGGTTTAGCCTCGAAGTTTAAGTGACATAAATTCCTTCTTCCAGAGTATAAAGAAATGATCCCATAGAGTTACAGAAGCAGAAATATCACTGTTCTCTTCTTTTAATATTTTGAGATCGGCTGTAATAGATTTCAAAATTACTACACTTAAAAGAAACTATGGCACTTTGCTTTAATGTGGGTCCTAGAAAAAAACATTAAGTGCACAAAAACTGGACAGCTAAGCCTTCCAGTTCATGTGAGAGGATTTGTATTATTAGATTCCTTAGGTAAGAAATGTATTAAACCCATTACTTGTTTCAGAGATATAGTAATAGTCACTTAGTCAGTAATGTTAAGTTTTATGGTAGATATAGCAATGAAGAACAGCTGCATCTTTGTGTCCTACCTACTCTCTTGAACTGAAGTAGGGATTTTCCTTCAGCTAGACAGTTTTTCAAAACTCCATGGGTTTTTTGTGAAGCTGTGATTAGGGAGCTTAAATAAATGCTTACAGTTATAAGTTGGACAGACTTCTAGAGAAATTAGGACTCTTAAGTAGTCTCTGCACTTCTGCCAAAGTTATATCATTTTTCAGCACTGGTTCACTCTTTCAAGTGCTGTAACCCCAGAGTGCAGGAATTCCTGGGCAGGAATATATACCAGTTTTCAGTGTGCCAGGTTTAAGATGAAAATCAGACTGACCACATCATCATCAGTTTGGATAAGATAGCTCTGTTCTGCTATGACTTACTGGCTAGCAGTATTTGGTAACAAACTCACAGGACTTGGTTAATGGAAGAAAATATTAAAGATATCTATTATAAAAGGAGGGGAGAAAGATTAACACTAGAAAAATGCAGTAAAGAAAGAGAATGGACAACAGAGATGACAGAGTGAAGAGTAAAAAAAAAAAAAAGAATGTGAAGTGCAAAATAAGAAGGTGCTGCAGAGTCAACTACAAGAGATACAGAAAGACACACCAAGAGAGAATAAGAAAAGAGATGGAGAAGGGGAAGGAAAGTGAAAGCAAAATCCACATGACTCTGAGGATCAGCTGTTAGACATCACAGTGAGAGCATGGACAGTTCAGAGACAAGAGTGAATCATTTCAGGCAGCACACAGCTGGGGAGAAGGTGTTTGCAAAAACCCAGGCATTCTAAAGGAAGGGCCTCAGAGAGCTTGAGCACAAATGCAAAAAAGACGCTTTCAGGCTGACAGATGCTCTGAGGTGGAAGATTTCTGTAAAGCTTTTTTAGTAGCAAAGTTTATAGCCATTACAATGACACATGGCTTCATTGTAATTTTCCATGTGAAAGGAGGAAAAAAGAAAAAAAAAAACCAACTAGCAAAAACTCTCCCCTTCACTGGACAAGTGAGTAAAGTATAAAAATATTCCCAAGCAAATGACAGCTTTTTAGTTCATCTTTACATCAAACAATGACAGCAGTTTGCATGACTCAGACAGATGATTCAGCTGTTATCCTCTCAGCTCACTCCAGAAAGGAGGGAAGAAGAGAAGCAGTTTATTTTTAAGTATGCTTTACTATCAAGATTATTATGAGAAACCCATTAAAATGTTTTCTTTCCTTGAGAGCTGAGTTCTTGCTTAAAATCAGCTTCAGAGATAAATAAGAGTAGATGGGTTCCTGGGAACCTGGAGACAAAGCAGGAAGCGTTAAAGAACAGAAAAAACCTATTTTGAAAATCCAAGATGCTTTAATTCTACTAAGATCTCTTTATCTAGGACATGAACCAAAATATTTTGTAACTAAATCTCTTTCAGGAAGCACATCACCTATCCCTATATTGCTGATGAATATGTCAAATACAGGATTTTAAATGTCACTGCAGAGTTTCCGAAGGGAGAGTGCACTGTCTAAAGGATAATCTATACTAGTAACAGCCCTTTCAGAAATACTGACTTAACCTTGTGTGAAACAGGAAGATATTCTATCTGGTTTCCAGGGACTTAGCTTGAGGCTAAAATAGTTACCAAATGGGTAAAAGTCAGAAAACTGGTCACCAGAAGGAAAAATGAAAGGCACTTAATTATTTTTACTTTCTCTACGCCACACTTCAAAATGGAGATAAGGAAACATCAATTTTTCATTCTCAAAGACTCTTTTCAGCTCTAGTATCACATTAAAATTCATAACTCAAAAAAATCATGAAAGTTTGGCCTCTGTTATCACAGTCTATTATTTCCATGGGAGAGTTCAACATGTTATAAGGGAATCCTACACAGCTTAGCTCACTGCAAAATACAGCAGAGGAGCAGATGGAATATTATTTATTTCTGAATGGAAACTGTAACAACATTATAGAATCATAGAACATGTCTACTCCAGTTGATAGCAAGGAGAACAGTAAAAAAAAAAAGCTGCCTGTTTTGCTTCTGAATATACCTTTGTTGACAAAGAAACTCTTAGAAAAAAGGTAAATTCATTCTACAGATAACTTCTTTATAAAATGTGCATACGGGTTTGGCAGAAAACGCTACAGATTTTTCTCTGAGAATAAACAGTAAAACTTATCTAAACAGGTTTATATTTAGGCCTAAAACTCTTAACATTAAACAGTAGTTTGTATAACTGTAAATAAGCGTGTGAATAATTTTTATATAAACAAACTGCCAGAGACAGTTTTAATCTGGGTTAGTTTTTTTTGGTTTTTTTTAAATTCAGGGTGTTTTGCCCTCAGAATCTCAGTAATAGGGGCCTTAGTGCTTCATACTGCCAGAACATCTCAAAAAATGCTAGTGGATCCTTTCCACAGAGATCTCAAGCACATTAAGATTCCTCTTCCAGAGCAGACATCCCGCTTCCTGCAGACATGCAGAAATCCCAGTGCTCTCTTGGCATAAAATTGCCAGAAGTGCCAAATGATTTAGTGGCCTCTCCCACTTAGTGCAGTTGTACCCAGGCCAATTATCAATGCTCTCCCAGGCACCAATCTAGGAGCCTTGCCAGTGGTACAGGGATAAAAGCAGTCTGTGGATAATGGATATTCTTTTTAACTCTGGCTGGTACTTTGTCATTTCATTTGTTAAGTGAGGCTGGACATGACTTTTAGTCTGGCATTTTCTTATTGTTTTTATTATCCAAATTACAGTGACAGCTCCTACTGCTTCACTTTTGGGAATTTGTTATGAAATTGTGAAGCACGATCTAAAGTCTATCTCTGAAAAACAGACTTATTTTTCTCATATTCAGTAGGGTAAAAAGACTGTACAGATTAAAAATCCATATATTTTGCTTTGCTTTTCAGAAAGTAAAAGCTGAAAAATAAAAAGGAAACTATTTATGTAACAGAACTGATGAGGCTAAAGTGAAGGAGGAGCTATTTCCACAGCGCTCTAGCATTTGCTATTTGTGTACTGTGTTCATGTGAAAGCAAATGATAAAAGAAGTGCTCTTAACTAAGCACAGAAGTGAAATCAGTGTCAGATTTACAAGGAGCAATGAACTGGAACACATGGAAGGAAGGCTGGGTAGTTGCTGTGTTCTATGCAGGAATACACAGGAAGTCATCAACCGTCCCCTGCTTCTGTAGTCTCTGTGTACAGGCCTGGTAAAAAGGATTTATAGTGCTCAGAAAGGGTAAGCAGGCAAAGGCTGAGCACTGCTGCTGGCATATGGAAAGGAGGTGGGAGGAGAAAGAGCTGCATGATCACAGCAGGGTCCAAATCTTCCAAGGTTTGATTTAACACTGCACTTGTTAGAAAGCTCAGAAAGGCAGCAATGCCCCCAAAGCAGGAATTCACTCTTTAAACAGTGTTTTGGACAAAAGTAAGCAACAACTTGCATTCTGCCCCTCCCCAGAAAGAAACACTCCCTAGGCAGCAAATGAAAATTTGCTTTATGAAATTCCTTTTTATTTTGCTTCTGTCACTCCTCCCAGTTGTTAACAATACGCTGTTTACTCCCCATCATTGGATTTCATTGGTCTTCTCTAGCACCATACCAAGCACACTTTTCATGTTCTGTTGCTGAGCTATCAATTTTCAAAACAAAAGTCAAGTCTTCCACTCTCAGTATGTTCCTGAGGTTATGACCCCCGTGCTTTCTCAAACTATCCACAGCCACTCAACACACAGCCCTAAGTACTGGGCTGCTGGTGGCACTAGGAGAGGGGATTAGGTGGCCTTAATTTCTTCCTCAGCTTTTTGCACAGTCACATTAGTGCAAGTTACGGTCTAAGCTGGGAGGACCTATTCTCAGCTCAGCAGGTAGCTGTAAGCCCAGTTATTATGGGGAACACCATGTAATTCTTTAGCTTTTGAAGGCAGTTGGCGTTTCAAGTCGCACATCTGCATTAACTTCAGACACGGGGTGATAGATACATCATTTTGTCTATCCCATACTTTTAGCAATTAAAGCAGCATCTTCTGAAGCCATGAACATGGAACTATGAGCCATCAAGGTCATGTTCAGCACCCACTATGAGACAAGGCATCTTAAAAATTAACTGAAAGCTTCAAAAACAAGGGAGAGAGTGGAACTCTACTGGGCAAAGTTCCTACGACTCATGGGCCTGTTGGCTCAGGTGGTTGTAATAAGCTAATGTTTTCTGGGAATTCTGGGTGAAGGAAGCGATTCTGACTAAAGTTTCAAATAGCTTGGGCTTAATTCTGCTATGGGGCAACTGAAACTGTATTGCTTTTGTAGCTTTTGTAACGGAACACCAAGATGGTTGAGACTGTTTTGATAATCTCTAAATTGGAAATATTTCAACTAACTTAGAAAAGGCTATTTCTGAACCTGAACTGGTTTTAGGAGGTCAAAAGGAAATGGACGTACACGAGTCCCAGGAAAAGTCAAACCCTGTGCAAGTGCTGTTCTTTCAGTAAACTTAGCTGAAGTTTGTCTCTGGTCTGAGCAAAACACCCTTAACAGGAGGAGCACACTGAGAAGGAAGAGAGATTGTCCACACAAAAAGACCTCATACTGACATGGTTGCTTTAATTTAGTTCTACTACTGACCACATCAATTGAAGATAAAGATTAATTATTTATATTATAAAATTTATATTGGTCAGCAGTCCTTGCAAAGACAACAGCCCCCAGTGAACTCTCAGCTTTTGTACAATCAACACAGAAGTGTTTCCATCTCAAGAGTTTTATGATCTAAATACATTCAAGAATCATAAAAAACCCTGTCAGCTGGACTGAATAAGCACTAACAATTCATTCAATCTTGTCAATGCAGAAACTAGTGCAGTAGGAAACTTTAATTTTCACAGTGAAAAAATTTTGACTCGGTTTTGCATGGAAATTGAAGATGAAAATTTTAGAAAGATGTTTAGGCAAACACAACCCTACTGTATTCTGTGAACTATTTACTGTGGGGAGATATAGGGATTTCACCATGGAAGAAGAAAACATAGCTCACAATATATTTAAATTTATAGTTCAGCATCTGGAGAAAAACAGGAGCTATCAAAGAGCATTTCATTGGCTATTACAAATATCCTCCAAAATATTACATACATAGAGGGAATGGCACCACTGTCCTCACAGAAATATTTTATGTCTGCATCCATAGAGTCTGCAGGGAGAAGGAGTGATATAGTTTCACAGGGAATATCCAGTTCACTGTGAGTTGAAGGTAAATACAGGTCGTCTCACAGAGATAAACATCTCAACATGGGTTCATTTATCTTTTTTTAAGAAAAGATAAAAGCAAAAAAGAAAATGTGATCTCGACTAGATTGGATGGTTGCAATAATCCATTCAGCTCCTTTGGGATGGAGGATACCATATTTCAACTTTATAGATGAAAAACAGATTTAGCTTATTTTTCTCTTTAGCAACCTTCTCCTTGCTCCTACCTCTCCTTAAAATCAAATATTTTTAAGTTTTGAATTTGGAACATGGAGTCATGCAACTACTCAATCAGCCTTTACATCCAGAATCTCATAATTTCGAACATTACCTCATACAAATCTCAGTGATTGTGCCTGCAGGGCTACCACTGCCTTCTAAAAAGATTACATGGACCAAAAGAAACCACTTTGTTTTGCCCTCTGGCTTTCTATGTGAAACAAGTGTCATGGTGAAATGCTGACAAAATTGTCTCTTGTTTTCCAGCTTTGAAAAATTGCAGCACCATGTTAATGCTGGAAGCACACAAGCGAAATATATACGTGGGGCTTTTTGATTTGTTTTGTTGGGCGTGTTTTTTGATTAAGCTACAGTACAATAGTTACTGAAATTTGAGCACAGAAAAACTAAATTGTTCCCTGCTGTGCAGATATAGGGCAGGGGAATGGGGAAATCTTATGGACATTTTGCTGTACTTCCCCTATACATAAACTCATACATAACAGGTTTCAGCTTTGCAGAACAGTAAAGGCTGAACTTCATCCTTTTGCAGCACAAGACATGAGCATCCAGGAGATACTTTTTAAGTTTAAATGTTTTCCATGCTTTATATATGTCCTACACACTGAGTTACACCGTTAGAAATTATTTTCCTACTTTACTCCTGCACCACTGTATTGAAGCATCATCCAAGGGAACAAAATCCTTCCCAAATAAGCTTGCAGCAGCACATGATCACTCGATGGATGCTCTGTTTTAAACCAAGCTTTTGCCATCTGTTCCTCTGCTAATTATGAATGCTACAAATATCCACAACTACATTGAAAGGAAAAAACTGATTAAAGTGCATATATTCTTTCTACCATGCATCTTTGTTGTTTATCTCAAATGGAAAGCAATACCACCCACCACACAAGTCACACAGTAGGAAGACCACAGAAGGACAGATGTTTAGAGCTTCTCATTTGGCAATAGGCCACTGGTGATTGCTTGGAGTCCAAAATGTATTGTGTGTACTCAGCAAGACAAGCTTAAAACTGTGCCCAGAATCACACACACATCTGAAGTGGGGCTTGCCAGTAGCTTTGCTCACAAGAACCCTTTGCTGCCCAAGTCAGGGTCACCCAGGATGCTGCTCAGCAGGTAAATAATTTTCAGCTTCATTCTTCCTAAATCCCTTCCTGTTCTCCTCTCCCTCTGACCCTAACACTATCATCAACCTGTCATTTTGGAATTCCCTTTAATGAAGTGAAACATGGTTTTCCTCATCTACCTTTTCCCATTCTCTCTGTGTTTATAGATTCATTACCTGCTATACATGCAGACGTGTCAAGTTCTCATTTCCTCTTTCTGCCACGTATTTTCCATGAGGAGAAATCACTGGGCTTTAGTACAGATTGTTCCAGATATGATTTCTCACCTAATGGAGCATGTCTCCATTTCAGTCATGACTCCTCTACCTGGATCCACTAAATTATCCAGCATTCATTTGCCTATGACACAGACAGTATGCTTTGGGGCTTATGGATTTTTTTGGTGTTAGGGGGCTTTTTGTTTGGTTTGGTTTCTTTTTTTAGTTTTATTTCCTTGCACCTATAGATTCTCTTTCTAAGAACTAACTGAAGAAAACACATTTATTCCATTATTGCTGTTTCACTAACTTCTAATTTCAGGGAGCTTCAGCTTTAAAATCAGCCATGCCTTAAGGATCTTATTTTATAGCATCTTATTTTATATCCACATCTCTCCTTAGTGAGTTCAGATTTTATAGACAACCTTTGTGTCATTCTGTAGGGAGCACATCAACTGCACCATCCCTGATATATCAGTAATGGGTTTGCAATTATAGCGGCAGGTTTCAAAATTGCTTCCTATTTGCAGCTACTTTCTTTGCTAATGGAAACTGCAGCACATGCCACATCTGTCTGTATTTGTACATTGCCCTGCTGTAATAGAATATTGCTCGCTCTTGATTACATAGGGACATATTCTGCCATTTAAGTGTGGATGCAGTATCTCAACAAAAACTGATGCTAAGGTTGTGCAGTTACTTAAAAAGGTACTGACAGCAAAATATGGCCCATAAGAAGTTGTTTGGATTTCTTTCTCCTTTACATACTGAGATAGGACTATTTGTGATGCCATATGTTACTTTACAAGTGGAAGTTTCAATATATTTTATCATGGTTCTAAAATTGTTTATAGTAGCTTTTCTTGAATGCTCAAAAATTGTTGATCTATACCCATTAAAGTTTCTTGTACTTGTGTTCAGCCTTCTTCTCTCTTTTACAGGGCACTGCACACGGATAGGAAATGCTTGCTCACAATCTCCAACAGCACTATTTCCAGGGGAAAAGGAGATCTCAGGTTCTAAGTTCATTACAAGTCACAAAACCTTGCCTCTGCCGAGCATTTTAACATTTGTTAAGATAAGGCACATGAAAAGACAGAAAGCACTTCTTCATGAGAAGAGACAAAGGCTTTATAAAAAGGAGACTAAATATAAAAACAGACATTTGTGTCACATAAGGATCCTCATTTCAGTCCATCTTGCCTCATATTCCAGTGAAAATAAACCCTTAAGTGTCTTCTTATATCCAACTTAACTTTGTTATATAAGCATGAAGAGACTTATAAATCTGTGGTCACTGATCTGAATCACTGTATACTTCCTTACAAGCAAATATATCAGGTTTACCAGCTTCCTTCTTGCTGCATAACTGCAGTTCTATGCATAACTGATAGTATGCAGTATTTCAGCAGTTTATATTTATTCTAATTAAATGTGGCACAATTTCGTTTTGGATGCTGCTGCCCTGAGTGAACCATAATGTAGAGATTCATGGTTGTGCTTAAGGAATACTGCAGACAATTCTGTATTTAAACCACTAATTATCATATGTTTCTAGATATCCTTGTTGAATACAGCACTCCGGTTTTCTTTTATTGAAACAGCATCTTTTTTAGACAAGTTTAAAAAAGATCAGTAGATGTAAAATACCTGAGCCTCATGAGTTTCACTAGATGTAGTTTAACATAAAAATAAAATAGATAAAGGAAATCCACTTTGGCTAATATCTCTGCTTTAAGGGGAAATACCTAGTCCCCCTCCAATATGCTATTCACCTAGCATTAAATAAATAATAAGTAATGCTTAGCTAGCAAAAAAGATTGCTTACCCTGACTTCACTTAAAAAAAAAAAAGGAACAAAATTTATCCCTTATATACCTTGAGTGAAGTTAATGTTATCAAACAAGAAATGAATCTGGGCCAATAAACACTGCTGTCAGATAGTAGCACATATATCCACAGGAAGAACACAGACCTGTTAAGCTTTGTCTTTCTGTATTTCAGCACAGTTCATCGCCCCGCAGAAGAGCACTGTCCTGGGACTTGCACGACATAAATTTTGTTGTTATATCTGGCATTAGCTTGATGGATAACTCTGAACCAGCTTTATCCTCTGCTTTCACATCTGTCTAATCTAGATATACATCCCCGTGTGCTTAACCACGTCGGAAGAGTGCTTTCCCACGTAGCACAGGATGCCACAGAAAGCTTCAGGACTCTTAAGTGAGAGGCAGGATCCTCACTCGTGCTGCGTAGCCCAGTCCCCTGAGTAGCTCCAGCTCCGGGCAGGCACTGCCTGTCCCCTGAGATGCTCCAGCCCCGGACAGCTCCGGGCAGGCACTGCCTGTCCCCTGAGATGCTCCAGCCCCGGACAGCTCCGGGCAGGCACAGCCCGTCTCCTGAGATGCTCCCGCCCCGGACAGCTCCGGGCAGGACACGCCCGCCTCCCCCCGACCGGCGCGGAGCAGGCCCAGCCGGTTTACTGAGATGCTCCAGCTCCGGACAGCTCCGGGCAGGACACGGCCGAACCCCGCCGCCTGCGACGGACACTCAGCAAACCCTGCAAGAGCCAGGGCTACACGTGCTGGCAACACAACAGGCACATACACGGACAGAATGAGTGACAGAGTTGTTCTAGAAATCAACTGTTCAAAGTATAACAGACTCTTGTTATTCAGCGAGAAATGCCAGGGAATTCTGAATTCTCTCTAACTGATTTATAAAAATATTTACCAACTGCAAGCAACTTCTACCAACGACTTCAAGGTCCCTAGTACACACAGCAACACTATTCTAAAAGCAACGTTTTCCACTCCCTTGAAGAAACAACTTAGCCTCATTTCTTCTTAAGCCTACAAGTATAATTTTCAGCCTCTCTCCCATTCTCTAAAATGTAAGCATCCCCCTACTCAGTTCCAGTGACTGCAGCTGCCTCTACCTTTCTACATCAATGTTCTGTCCAGGTTCAAGTTCTCTAACTGCTACCACTTGAAAAGAAAGTCAGAAAGGCCAATATAAAACCACTAGAAGACAGTGCTGAAACAAACTTCTGAATGGACAGCGGAAGACAGGGAAGGAAGGATGAAGACAGATCTCCAAGTTAAAAACCACATAAAATTTATGCTGTGCAATTTCAAATGAAACTGTGTACACAGCTGAATTTCCTGACTAGACAACTTCAAAGCAACCTGCATAGACAGACAAGTATCACTTACCTCTATCAATCCCCGTGTTAGTGAGAACTCAACTGTAAGATGTGATATATTGAAGCCTTTTTCAAAAACTAATCTGGGTATAGTTACTCTAACAGTAATTTTTAATAAAGTATTTTTCTACATACCTGGGAGAAAGCAATCAGTGAAGTAAATTTATGACACAAAGTTCATTAAGAGGACAGCTAAGATCACAGAATTAATTTATGTCCCATGTACCTATTTAATGAGAATGATTTTCTGTTACCCTGGATTACAAGCCAAGTCACAGAAGTGACAGATAAAGACCAATCTACTCCCTGCCAAAGCCACTATTGAGTAGCTTAGCAATTTATCTGTAAACTGAATTTTGAATCATATCTTAGCCTTGAAAGTCATTAGACATTAGATGTTCAGGCCAAACGTGTAATTCAATTTTAGCTGCCAACCTGCTACAGCAAATCCCCCAGTGATAACTGCTGGAGTTACCTAGCTGATGACAGGCTGCTTACTCAGAGTTAAGACTTTGTAACTCAGCAGCAGTAAGTCCCTATCTAAAGCTGAAAGAGTTAAGTGGTGGAAGTACAGAAAAATCCCACCGGAGGCAGCAGCATCACCTTAACTTTACTGCTTCAACTCTGCTTTCTTGTTGTGGTTGAAATCTATAAAATGTGTACTTTGTAGACCACAGATGTTTGATTTTCAGATAGTTTGATTCTTCAGGGACTTTGAGGGAGATTTTCTATTTATGCTGGCCAGACACGTGATCTTTCAGGCTTTTCCAATTCTACAGTGTCCTCCAAAAGGCAAAGAGAACTGTTTCATCTAACTGGTCTGTCACATACAGTTGTTCTTTGTCTAAGAGAACGGGAAGATGAGGAATACAAGAATCAAACTCAGGCCTCACTAAAGTCTTTGACAGTTTGGCCATCAGCTTCAATAAAACCAAGACTTCACTACAGCTCCTTTGAACAAATCTCAGTTTTGGTTACGTAAGGAAAGGAATAATCAAACAGTCCTTGCATAAGCAGATGTTATCTAAAAGAAAAAGGTTTTCATATCCCAGATGTAATATTTGAACTCTGCTTTCCTCATGAAGTCCTACTTCTTGTAAAAGCAGCTCAGCTGCCCCACCCCAAATTCAGACAGGCTTGCATTTTACCCTCAAAACATGCACACATTGATAAAGACACACTGACTGGAATTACGTATCTCTAGCTTCATGGTTAAAGCCATAAGTATAATGAAAATAGTTAAAATACCTGAGAGACCCCACGCCCCCCCAAAAAATAAAGGTAATAATCTGCCTGATGGTCAAAACAGGGTATCAGAAATAGGCTTTAACTTGTAACTTTTGGTCCTTGAGAAAAATGGACCTGTTTTTCTCGACCCTTATCCAGGACAACTTACCTAAAATAAAACTGGTATCATTTACCCATGGATATCAGAGCTTGATAGCAGCTCTTACACTAACAGACATCAGAACTCAACCTCCTATAATAAACACTGACACGGTTTGATGTGACATATGGCTCATTAGTGTGGCATTTTTTCCTTTTTTTTCTTTTCTTTTGTGAGTTTCTCAGGAATCTGACAAAATTACAATCTGAATTTGGATTAATACAAGCCTGTATGGAAAAGAAATCTCTCTGGGGTGGGGAAGACAAAACAAGGGCAAGCAGTAGAATACAAGAATGGTTACTCTAAAAATGCATAAAACATGTTAGTCAGAACTTCAAATCTACAGAATTTCATGGTAGGGATATGATTTTTGACTGGAGTCTGCAGAACCCTTCTGTAAGTGAGGAAACTATTAAAGTTATAATTTGAAACGTAATACGGAAACTAACACCCTAGTTTTGTACTGACCCACTTAACTTTAGAGTCTTAGGTAATTCCTAGGGAAGCTGGGTAAGTGTCAGTTAATTAGAAAAAGCTGGCTCTCTTTACCTTCCAAGTTAATTATTCTGACATAAATGCCATTATTTTTCCCCTTGTTCACTGCAAAAGGAAAGTGTCAAGTTTGAGACAGGCTTTTTTAGAAAGCATATCTCTTCTGTTGTAAGAAGCTGATTATGCATTACACTTGCACAGAATCAAGTGTTTCAATAGTTTTCCTATTCTTTTAAATTTCATGCAAGTACATCTCAGCTGTACTTTTTGATCACATTTATATTCCAGCCTTGTCCCTCTGTTGAGTAAGAATTGCTCTAAGAGACAACCTATGCTAGGAGTGCCTGGGTAGACTTATAAATCACATTTCAACTCTGTTGTACTTCAGATCTGCTGGAATACACACACAGAGTCTTCACCTTCAATTAAATCTCAAGGTGGGCTTGGAATGATAATCTCCTGGGAAGCCAGCCTGAAGTGTCTGTGTCCTGTCACAACCCAGCCACTTGGTACATCCATTACCCAGCCTGCAGATATTCTTCAAGTGTACTGTAACCTTCCTTATGACTAAATTCACTACAAATAATTAGCAGGACCTGATTGGTTTCTCATATATGTAACGAATGCACTGATAACTGCATCACAGAAAAACCTGTGCTTACATTTGAGGTGAAGAAAGAAAAAGAGATATTCTGTTAATAAATTGTTGGCAGAAAAATACTTCACTCTTCCTGTAGGTCTAAATACAACATAAAAGAAAAGAAAATGTGATTTCAAATCCCTGGTAGTGAGACCCCATTGAAGGCAGGTGTCTGCCAGGGAACAGACAGCAGAAAGAACCCAGTCTACAGAAATGACCTCTTACTTCAAAAATCCCACCAGACCAGGAGATACTTGGATGTCACAGACCAGGTTCCACCACACTGAATGGATAGGGAGCAACGCAACACCCAGCAAGGGGCTTTAAGCCTTGTAGACACATGATATAAAAGCACAAGGCCTTTAGAATTCCCAAATCCAGGTTCTTCTATCACTGTTCATTACATCATAATATTTTTTGTTAAGATACAAGCTACTTATTGAAAATGAAGTGCTCATTTAGATAACTTTTAAAAATATAACTGTGGGTGGAGTAATAACCTTATCCCTAAATTTATCAGTGAGATTATTTTTGTTGCCAATTATCTATTGATTCATCTCATCTTGATACAATGCTGGATTTGGTGTCCTTTTCTCATTCTGAAGAAAACCTACTCCTATGTAATTACTTTTTTGAGAGTAAACTAATACATTTTATTATTTTAAAACAAAGTCTTTTCTCCTATGATGCTGGAAGGCCTTTGGATCACCAACTCCCTAACAATTTTTCTTGAATTTCACTGATCAGAAGTGCTCACAATATTCATAATTAAGTAGTCCCTTCTATTGTACATTTTTACTTCTTCAACAGAAGCAGAAATCTTTAATTTTCTGCATTTCTACAATATATTTGCTCTCCTCAGAATAGCATTACTTTTGTAACTTAGAAAACTCTGCAAATCAATGAAAGTACACAGGTTTTCCCTCTCATCTATTTCAAGCTGAGCTGCCAGGACCCAGAATAAATTTGTGTTAGCTCTCAATTCCATGACCTTCCACTTTGTACTTTTAAATTTCATTTCATTTCTATTACTTGAGTTCCCAAGGTCTTCCAATTTTGCCTGCTTGGTATTCCAACCCTTCTCAGTACCGGTCATGTTTTCCAACTCTCTGCTATCAAGTTTCACTAGCACACTTCTAGTTTGGGGCTAAAAAAATCAGAGAAAGGTAAGTGCCAAGAAGGTGAAATGCAGTGAAGAAGTGTGAAGAGCCAGCCCGAAGGACAAAAACTCATCAGTGGCAAAGCCAGAACAATACAAATCCCCCAGTTCCTAATCCTGTATTTGTTTTGTCACCCTGACACTGCACTTCTGATCAGGTGTGAGGAGGAATTCGCAGGCTCAGAAAGGTGATGTACATTAATACTGACAAAACCGTCCCTTCACTGGTTTGTGTCAGGGTAGCCTATGACCAATCTGAGAAGCTAATATCTAATCTCTGATAACTATCCTCATCAGGAATCGTTATGTATGTGTAACTATTTATCCCCAGTAAGTCTGAGCAACGTATACACACAGACGATGACATTTCATGCTTTGCTTCTTAGGCTTGCACAGTCTCAGAGCATCTCCAGTCATAAAATGCATGGGGGTTTTAACATGATAGCCTGAACTGCAACTCTGTACGCAATAGAATTTAGAGAAACAGCTTAGTTAATGCTCAGAACGTGGTCTGGCAGCCTGCCATGCATAAACATGCACTGAAACCAGAGTTCATGCCAAGATTCTTAGCTTTCAACTTCATAGAAATTCCTTGTGTGGTTTATACTAGATCCTCTCAGTACGTTTAACTTTTTTCTTCCTTTTTGCAGTTTAATCCGTGGTTAGTTGAACTTATTACCTTTTTTATATATAAGCATTAATAATGTAATAGACATAACTTCAAGTACAAGTAATAGAATTAGTCTGTTCATATAATTTCGATTAAAGGCAGACCTAACACTAAAATGACATTTATTCTGTGCCAAGCCTCTATGAACACAATGGGATGCTGCAGTGTGACCTATTACAATAACATGTATGGCTATTCCCATAACAAATGCTTCCTCAGACTCATAAGAATTCACTTCACGTTCAGCTATCAAATCTATTCTGAAGCTCCTCTCAAGCCAAAGGATCCCTCTCAACAGGTTTGATCAAAAGATCGAGGCCTTCTTATTTGGGTTCATAATATCAGAAGGTCTAATTTGACTTCCATATCCCTGATGTCTGCTTTTTCAAGCCTCAAATCTGAACAAGGGAAATAGCTGGATGTCCTCCCTAGAGAGTGCACCTTGCTCACTTTTTTCTTTTTCCAGTAATAATTACATTGATTTAGTTTTTGTTTTTTAGAAACTTACTAGTCAGTTACTTAAGTATGTACCAAGCCACATTCAATATATGGATTAGGTGAATAATAAATTCCAGATTACCACAGATTCTGAGCTCCATCCTTTCTTATTGACAGCTTCAACACACAGTTGTGAGGAAGAGAAATACTATTATCCCCAGCTATAAAATGCAACTTAAGACAGACCTAAGATTTTGTCATGTATCAGAGTCCATGGCAGACAAGGAAAAAGGGGTGAAAGACAGACCAGAATAACAGATTCAGATTGCACTAAAAACTTATTAATACAACAGACATTACACTGCTATTGATGCTGGGCAGATGTAAAATATACAAGATTTTCAACAGCAAATGTTTCACAACAGATCAGTCACATTGGTCTTACTATTTATTTACAGCTCTGTTTGTTTTTAAAATGGAGAACTTAATCAACAAATTGTGTTCAAATCACATGAAAAGATTGTATTGTAAATTATTGCTTTAGATAGATCCCTTGAGGCCTTTGGAAAATGATGACACATTTCACACTATTGAGTTCAATCAGATTTAAAGTTGGCATGATTCTGTGGCTGTAACACAGATTTCAAATGAGGTATACTTCTGTGCTCTCTTTTCACAGAAAAGTAGCAACTGCTGAGACTGTAAGTGCAACTACCATGCTGTCTTTGCCCAAAAGAAATATGGATCATACTAAAAAAAAGTCAATCAATAGCTGTCTTCTCAAATCAGGCCATACTGGCCCATAGCTCAATAAGGCTGACCAACCAATTGATTTTGAAAAGAATAACTGAAAAAGTTGAGAAAAGCTTAATTTAAAATTTTATATTCAATTATATATCATCTGAGTAAACAACCCATCCAGTACTGCAACATTATGACAGATTTATATGCACATCTGTGTGTGCAGATGTTTGTGCTGATGCACATAAAATGGCCACACCCAAATCCATCAAATCTCAGCTCCATACCTTCATTGTTTCCCCCACTGTACAGAAGGGCACAGGTATGTAAATAATTGTGCAAGTATGTTTATATAACATGACAAAAATTTCAGAGAGCAGCTAAGGGTAATTGTGCTAATTACTGCAACCTTGCCTCTGCTGATTTACAAGGTATGAAGCAGGGTTTCTGCCCTGGGGTAACTGTAGCGTCAGATCCAAGAAACTTCTAACTGCAACACCATTTCTGTACTCCAGCCTCCTGTGCAAAGCCCACATTGAGAAGCTCATGTAGTCATGATGTCTATAAAATTAGTTTATTAGCTTGGCAATGAAGGGAAGAGGGAACACAATTTTCCTAGAAATCAACACTTATCAACAAAATGCTCATCTAGTCCATACACAGCAATTATACTGTTATGATGCAGCTCATCAGGCAGCCTTTTAAGAAAAGTTTTAACAAATATTTTAACAATCTATCCCCAACAGCACAGCCATGAAGTAAGGACCAGACTTCTTCTGACATCCCTGCATGCAAGAAGTGTACTGTCGCTGCTATACCTGTTATGCTGGCAGCAACTCTACCTATGCATGTCTTCATCTGTAGACAGAGAACTTCTCACGGAAGATTATGATCCAGTAAACCAATTTGGTAGAAGACAAGTAATTAAGTGGTTCATTACATATGTAAGCTTTTTATATTTTAAGAAAAGGCTTAGTAGGAGATGATTAGTAGTCTCTGTTAATTTGCTCCATAAAAGGTTTAATGAATAATCATACATAACATGCTAGTTTTGAAGGAATTAAATACAACCATTAAGATGGCTGATAGAAAGATACCTAAGGTTTGCATGAACTTTATACTATTTGCTTTTGCTTGGTATACCACTGGTTAAGGTGGTTTTTTCTTTTAGATAAAATGATTCTCCCGATAAAAAAGAGTTTTGAGGCCTTATGGGGTATTTTAGAATTCTCAGAAAGTCAAAAAAAGCATTTGTAGCTGTGAAATCTTAAAACATGAGAGGTGTTCTTCATGAACATTTTCCACAAGAAGAGGAATAGTTTCTCTTCACTTGTGAGACTGGGGAAAGGGAAATAAGAGAAGCTGCAAGGATTCCAGTTTTAAAGAGAAAAGGAAGAGGGAAGTGGAAAGAGGGAAGTGGAAATAATAAAAATCACACAAAGAGGAAAGCAGAAAACATAAAAACTACATAAATTTAAATAAAAGCTTTAAGACTTGTGGTTAATAGGAGGCCTCCATTTGTAAGGAGGCTCTTGAAAGATGTCCCTTGCTATAAATCTGTCTCTAGTTAGAAGTGTTTTCAGATTAATGTGTCAGTCTTTCATTCAATTTACCATTTTCAAATGCTGCTCAATTCTCACATCAAGTGGGATGGAGAAATTAACAAGCAAAATCCTTAACCTCTGGTCCCCAGAAGACTAAACCAGATATTAACAAAGATTCCCTTGAAGTCTAATCCCCTTTTCTATATGAGAACTCAGCAGTCCCAGTAGGTGGATGTGATCAGTGGCTGCCCATGAAGACACACTCCAAGATAGCTATAGCTGTTAACTGATACCATTGCTAAGGCCACACTTGGTTATGCTGAGATTGAGAGCAGCATTTCTCACACAGAGATGACCAAAACTACAGAAAAACACAGGGAGAATAAGCTAAGCAGGGACACACCACATTTAACTGTAATACCTTGATTCCCTTTGCAAAGTGAGATACAATTTTAAGATCACAGAGACAAAAGCATCGAAGTTTAACTTGTTAATATCCTATAAAACACCAGGATTCCTAAATAAGCAAACAAATTCTTGCAGAAGGGTACTACCAGAACTGCTAGCCAGCTCTAGTCTTCTCTTTCTTGGAGTCTCACTGTGGCCACGGTGCACAAATTCCAGACAATAAAGAACACTTAACCTCGCTGTGCTCATGATCAACACGAACATTAACACTTCCACCACACAGTCTTGGGCAGAGTGAAGCAGGGTTTTCTGTGTCTGCTCCAAAAAAGCTTTTTCAGTGTACAGACAACAGAAGTAAAAGGAACTCCTTAAATATTACTTTTATTAAAAATGTTGCATTTCCCTTTCTGTTGTCATTGACTCAATACAAATGATTGTATTCAAACTAAGGGAAGTCTAGAATTAATTTTGAGCTCAAGAAAGTAATTTGTTTTATACAGATAACACATCATAACACATCCTGAAGCTACCCCTGTTTTCCAGATTGCAAAAAAAAAAAAAAAAAAAAAAAAAAAAAAAAAAAAAAAAAACACAAAAACCACACTGCTGCTTCCTCCAACACTATAGAGCCTCAAAGATCTCTATAAGCAGAATTGACAATAAAATCCTTTCCACAAAAACTGCAGGCACAAAAAGCTTCGCTGTTTACCACCTTGTGGCTTGAACTGGTAAGTATTCCTTCTTACACACACACCATTCCATCATTTTTCAGTTAACCAGACTCTTAAGCAGCAAGCACAGAAACTTCACTCAAAGTTCCTCCCCAGAGGAAAATCGAAGACCGTAAGAACAGAGACTGACACGGAGCCCATGCTGCCCCAATCGATGGGGTAATCAAGAATGCCAGCACTGTCTGTCCAGCTCCCAAACATCTCTGAACATCCCTCAAACAAGCAGCAACCGGTTGCCCAAGCTGCATTTGTCTTCTATGCACAGCTCCTCACAGCCAGCAGCCCCCCTGGAAGGATGCTACGGTCAATGGAACGAACAAAAAGCATGCGGTAAAGGTAGAAGTACTTACATCCCGGAATTTGTTCCAGTACTTGTCTTTATCGTACTGCGAAACGGTGCTCAGCCATTTGTCGTTGTCCAGGAAATTGCCATGATTGCTGTTACTCGTGATGATTTCAGGATGCCGGCTCTCCACTTGCAGGAAGCACCAGGCAGCGATCACCAGCACCCCCGACATCTGCAACGAGAGGAGAGGACCGGAGAGAGGAGCGGCGAGGGACAGCAGGGCAGCAGCGGCTCCGCGGGCACGGAAGTTCTGAGGGGACCCAAGTTGGGGCCAGTCGCCCCTCACGGCCCTCGCCAACTTCTGGCTGCGGAGCTG
>NW_008237902.1:947627-977567 GCF_000691975.1 Corvus brachyrhynchos
CGCTGCAGCGCGGGGGCGGAGCGCGGGCAGCGCCCGCCGCAGGGCCGGGCCGGGCAGCGGGACCCGTGAGGGGTGGGAAGCCTTAGAGAAATAGGAGGAAGCATTTTAACACCGCAAAGGCGGCTGCCAAGAGAAGGGTGGCGGATTCTTTTCGGTGGTGCCCAGAGACAGGACAAGGAGCAACGGCCATAAATTAAACGCAAGTTTCACCTGAACGTGAAGGAAGAACTTTTCGTTGAGGGTGGCACAGCACTAGAAAGGACTGCCCAGGGAGGGCGTGGAGTGTCCCTGTCTGGAGACATTCAAACTCACCTGGGCACATTCCTGTGTCACCTACTCCAAGTGACCCTGCCGTGCCACGGGAGTTGGAGTGGGTGATCTCCAGAGATCCCTTCCAACCCAAACAACGTGGTGATTCAGTGAAACCTGGGGAGGAGGGCTGTGAGGATACCTGAGGAGGAGGGCTGTGAGGAATCCTGAGAAGGTGGTCTGTAAGGGATCTTCGGGAAGGTGTCTGTGAGGATATCTGGGGAAGGTGGCTGTGATGGTATCTGGGGACGATCTCTTGGGAGAAATCATCAGTGGAATCTTCACTACCACTGCAGTCTGAAGAGACATAAAAGTGGCCTTAAAAACATAAAAGCCCCATCAAACACAAGCTTTTATAAGCCCTGGGTAGGGTATGACTGTCTTGAGTCAATGGTTTTACAATTTACAGAAGCAGTGACATTTCTAAAGCCCAGAGGTCATCCCAGGTTTCTTTAGGGAAGCAGCTCCCTGCCTGGATCAGCACATCCCATGCTGTGAAGAGGTTTTGCTCCTGCACTGGAGAATGACGTCAGACACTGCCCAGGTCATCAGAAGAGTGTAGTGAGAACCAGCTTCTGTTGTTAAAAATGGGGAGGAAACAAGGGGAGCTACACTGGTCTAGGAACTGGGGTTAAACGAGGAAACCTTCTCCAGGGATAAAAAAGAAAGTTCTCCATTGTCAGTGAAGGAGGTGGGAGGGAGGGGCTGGCTGGTTTCATACATCAGGGAACTTGTCCCCTGATATTTCATATGATGCCCAACAATGAGGACATATACTTTTGATGGTCATTTTAAATACAGCTGTGACTACTGTTCCATATGACATTTTTCAAATATGGTTCATTAAACTGTCTTGTAAATAATGCCTTTTCTCTCCAAAAAACTGTCAACAAGGTTAATTCCATATTTCCTGACAGACATATTAGGCATTTCTTTAGTAGTACAGAAAAGGGTCATGTTTATTTTTTTTTTTACTGCTGCATCTGAGCACTGAACGCAGGATACAGATCTATTCCTAAATCTGATTTTAAATACAGCTCCCAAATGTGATGTTGCCTCAACAAAATCCCCTAGGATTGAAAAAAACGGTGAAGTTTTATTATTTTTAATGGCATAGAACAAACACACGCACGTAAGTGCCCCACATTGCATCCTCCCCTTGGTGCACATAGAATCTAATGAAAACCACATGCCTGCAGGAAGGCAAAATATAACCCAATAAAAGCAACAAATAGAAGAAATCCAAACCGAAGCCCTGCAGATTTGGATGTAAATCCTTACCTAAAAGCCTTGCTCTGTCCTCCTTTCTACAATGGACTGTACTGTTTTGCTGAAGGTGGCCCAGGGCACATATTCATCTCAAATCTCTCTCCGTTGTGCACAGACCATCCTATAAACTGTTCATTTCAGTGGGAGATAAGGTTTATATAACTTCCACCTGGCAGGGTCAACACAAGCTTTCTCCGTTCTTACTTAGATTAACAGGGTACTGTTCAGTTTATTCTGCATGGGCCTTTTCTGTAAGGCTTTTAACAATAAAGAATTTTTCTCTTCTGCACAGACATTAAAGGTCTTTCACCATTTTAAATCTGATGGTTAAGAGATTTCCCCCGTGACCTTACAGAATTCCATGGCCATTCAGTTTTACACAGTTCCATTTGACCCATGTTTCACCCCAGAGACCACTGCATTTCAGCACCACCAGGCACAAACCACATTACCTGCTAAACATTTGAGGACTTTTATGCACCATGACAGTTTTGCATAGATGCACTAATTACTACTTTCTTGATCCACTGGAGATCAGACCAATTCAATTCTCCCTTGACCAATTCTTCAGCTCATGAATTCCTAGCCTTGGCTGGTAAAAAGCAACAGAACATCGTTTGCCTCCAAACTTGCAGGAGTTCTACCCATTATATATTTACAGGAGCAGTTAGTTCACCCCTGTAAAACACACTTGTTAGCACAGTGCACCAGGCTCAAGTCCTTTGGTGACCTCAGGACTGTTGACTTCACCGAGTATGAAATAGGCTGCTCTGCTTGCCAGTCAAAGACCTGAATGATAAATTACAGAAACATTGTATATAAAGTAATTACATTCTTATGTGTAGAATTTGTGTCAGAAGTGTGTCTTCATTTATTTAATTACTTCATAATCCCATATTCAACACATGGCTAATCTTTCTTGATCCTGTAAAACACAGCCTTCCTGTTTAATCCTGATAGCAATCTCTATCACTCAGCAGCTGCAGCATTTCACCTCCACACTGTTTATCATCCATGACTAGAATTGAAACACCCTTGTCAGCTGTTTTTTATCTCGGGACACTGCTATAATTGCCTCTAATTCTCATCCAAAAATACAATATTGCAGATCTGTCTGTTGGGGTTGACTTAAGTATTTGGTATTTTGGATGTAAAAAGCTTCTTTTTTCCAAGTTAGAAGAAATATCGAAGAGGTAGAAACCTTTCTTTTTTTTTTTCTTACTTTTTTTTTCTTACAGCTGTAAAAAGTGCCACAGTATTGATTTTGGATATTATTTGATGATAATTCAACTGTATAAATCTTTTGATCAGAAATCGTATTAATAACCATGCCCTGCCAGCTTCTCCATGCTGTTGCCTGCCCAGGTTTGTCCTGGAAGCAGAGCCCTCTGGCGCAGAAAGCATTTCACACACACGAGAATCAAAGGGCAGATCTCGACTAAACTCCCCATGCAGAGGAATGTCTTCATTATCTTAATAGGGCACTTTGGAGCTCTCAGTTAACAGAGAGAGCTTTCAGCACCAGACTGGCAGGCAGCAGAAACACAAACCGAGGGTGACTGGAAAACCAAGTCAGGCGCTCCTGCTTTCCCTGAAGCTCCACTCACATCACATCAGAGCCAGTAGGCAGCAGCTGTGCAGCCAGCAAGGTAAAGTCCACAGCAATAGCACAGAAGCCTTATCACGTGCAGGATTTTACTTCCCCCGTTTATACTTGGCAGCAAGATTCACTTTTTCACCACCCTGACTGCTTTCTATAGTTCTTAAGGCAGAGGTTGCAGCCTTTGTATTGGCATCTTGAAAAGCTCCTATGGACTTTTATTCATTGTGTTTCTTCTTCTGTTGTGAGCCACAATTCCACTGACTTAATTTTTTAAAAAAACATTCACTAAGGAAAGAAAATCTTTACAGTAACAGATGTTTAAAGTGTATTTCTTTACTGTGTACCAGAGTCCTTCACGACTGGATTAGGAAAATTCAGCTCTGGCCATTTAAACAGATTTGAAAATATATCACTACAAAGGTGCATGCAGTGGGACAGACCTTTATTTAACAACCCTTTGTATCTTCCACATACTGCCATATCCTTTTAATAGACAGGAGTTTTATTTCCTCCTGTGAGTCTCAGAACTGCAGATTCTGCTTTGTTAGCTCTGCTGGGCAATTGTGCAGAAAAAACCCCTAGTTTAACCTGTGCAATAAGTGATCAGTGGCTTATACAAAGTTCTTGAGACATTTGTTCCTTTTACAACAGACCATAATTCTTCTTTAAAAATACTACAAATACAGGCTCTGATTTGCCTCTGCTCCTGGCCTCTGCTCCCTATGACAGCCATGTTTTCGCAAGAGTGCCTGGAATTTTGCAAGAATTTGCTAAATGCTTGCTGCCAGAGGTGCTGTGAGTATGTCCCACGGCAGGAGAGTTACAGACTTCTAGCAGGCAAAGTGTTCCCAGTTACTCTGGAGACATTGCAGTTGGTGCAATTCCCCATGTTCTTGTCCTTCTGAAGCACTTAACCCCAATGTCAGTGATTTCAGTGAAAGAGAAAACATCCAATGACCTGGAAAGATCATCATGTTCTGCAATCTATTTGCTACTGTGTATTAGTTGTAATAACTCAGATTAAAGTGAGTTGAAATACTGGCAAGTCCTGGACAGAGTAAAAGCTGAACACAGTTTATGGTAGAGAGTATAAGAAACAAAATAATTCAAGTTAAAGAACAGTAAAAAAATTATTAAATAAAACTATTTATCACATTAAGAAGTGGAAGGTGGTTTTCTAGATAGGTCTTTCCTACCTTGCAAAGCTGTCTTGCCCATGTGTGTCTAGAAGTGCGAAACGAAAAATACATTTAAAATTGAAAAGACTCATGTTCACATAAAATGCATAATCAAATACAAGGTTACACTCAAACCGAAAGATGAGATTGAGGCAGGTATTCACAATGTTTAACTTGTGTCTTCTGAGGCTAATCCTCAATTTCCTCTGTCAAAACAAAAAAGAAACAAGTCTTTCTGAATGATGCCTTAGAGCTGAAGTCTGTCCTAGCCACTGTGGATTGTTTTGTGAAGGATGTTATCAACTCCAGAAAGAGCCTACACCACCAGAGGCACACTAGGTATAAAGCAGACCTTGTGATTACTATCATGAGAACCTACAGACCAACATAAAAAAATAACTTAACTGACATGAATCAGTCTATTTGGGTCATGTCAGAACATTCATCAATTTAAAGACTAAGTATTTAATGGGAAGATAATCCCTGCATATTTGACAAATGGTTTCAGTTTTTATCTTTCTAGTGAGTATGGTGATCATGACAAAAGTAATTTTATAGTATTTCACAACGTATCTTGTAAAATGGCAACCGTATTTTATAGTGGCTTTTATTACTACTGGAACTTTTACTAGGAATTGCATCACAAAAATTGGTTAACATAAATATTGCAGTGAGGAGCTTTCACCATTTGATGCCAGAGTTAACTCAGCCAATGCAGCCTTCATTTTCAGATGGAAAAGGTCATTGGAATTAAATTTGTCCTCAGACTTTGTACTTAGCTGGGATGAAACACAGGTATGAAGTTTTTTAGTTCTCTTCAACCTGGAAAATATCATCCCAAGATCTGCCACTGTCAAGCTGTCTTACAGGGTTGCCTTAAGCCCTTTCTATAATACATGAACAGAAACAGAGATTTGGAGATTAACATGTGGAATATAAAATGGGTTTGTTCAATATTTACCAGGGTAAGATCTGTTTTGAACATCTGCCAGGCACCACAGCAGAAAACAATAATAATTAACACCACTTACATTAACAGTCAGATTTCAGAAATTGAATTTGCATGGAAGATGGAGCATCATTAATGGCAGAACTACATATATTAAATTTGCATTCATGTAAATGTTAAAGAACACTCAAGTGTGCTTGTACTTTCTTTTCTCTTCCTTAAACTTTCTCATATTTCCCCATTTTTGCTACTTTTTTCCCCAATCCTTAACACAGCCTTATGCATCCTCACATTTTGAGCTCTTTATGGTTCTTTATGATAATTTCTTCCATTCTTCCCTTTCTCCTTTTGCTTACTTCACTTCTCCCTTCCCCATTTTCCCTTGTTCATATAAACACATACTAAAATCCTTACAAAAGCAGCAGCTTTCCTGTGGCTCATGGAGCCAGTGCTGCCTGATGGACAAGGAGTTCCAGGACATCTTGCAGCTTGGAGGCCAGGCTTGGCATCAGCCCAGCTGCATACGGTTATCATCAGATTTGAATCTGCTGAGTAATGTGGAAACAACTGTAACTCAGGATTTATTGTACCAAATATTCTGGCTCTCACTAAACCTTCTTTTCATTAAAGAAAATAAAATAGAAGTATTGATGTCTATAGATGAGGACAATAAAGATGAGCCACAGCTGAGCCATAATGGTTTGCACACTCATAAACCCTCCTCAGTTTTTGTGGCTTCAATGCTTTCCTACGGGGGATAATGGTAAGAATGTGCTGGAATGAAATACTCTCAGATAACGCAGGAAAACAGTTTTCTTTCTGCCTGTCGCTACAATTTAGGTGTGAAGCTTAAGCTCTCTGGGGAAGCTGACAATTCTCTTTGCCAATAACTTGGATCCTTATGGAAAACCAAATGCTGTTTTACACAACCACTGAATCCCTTGAAGCCCACGTGCTTGAGATGAAGAGCTTGGGGAGGGTGGGTAGAGGGGCATTAGGTGTGGCAATAGCTGGAACAGGTGAGGAGGTGCAGGTAGGATTGACTTCAGTGTCTGCTGGGTTCCAGGGGAGCTGTAAGAGATTGAGGACTGTGGACCTGATGTCCAAGGTGAGGCATGAGGGTTCTGATATCTGATTCTCAGAGGCAGCTTCAGGCCTTGGGATAAGGGAAGGAAGGAAAAGGAAAAGGAAAAGGAAGAGGAAAAGTGGACTGGTCAGTCCTCCTTCTCTGGAGACCATTATGTCTGCAGAAATCTAACAAAATTTTCAAATAGAAAAGTCATTTTTTTACCTCAATCAAAGATTGAACTCTTAAGTACTTTGGCAGCTCAAACTGAGTATAGAAAATTTATTTCCATTGCTAGAAGATCTGAAAAATAATCGTTTGAGATTGTTTTTCCTCATCTACAAGTGCAGGACTCTTGGTTGCATGCACACATTCCAGAACATTGGACAGAAGTGCAACAGAACAAAGTGTACAGCTTGATTATACACATGTTTTTCTGAATCCAGTTCATAAAACCTGTCTGACCTCAGATAAAGTAAAAACTGCAAATTCCAAATGTACAGCTGAGATTGACCTGAAGAAAAAAATTAATACTATTAGCACAAGTCAGCTCTCCATGTTCCTGGCCCATATACTTTTAAAAATGAGATTATTAAATTGTTAAAGAGGCAAAGATAGTGACTCCCCAAGGCTTCATAGAAAAATGTATGAAGATATACACAAAGGTGACTTTAGACATTAAAAAGTCTAAGAAAAGGTCTGAAGTCTGGCCTCAAATGAAGCATGTGCTATTAAATATTGTCACCTAGGCCAGCAAGAGAGACCACACTGAGTGAAAAGCACATTAGGAGACAATCACCAGCACACTGATGCCACATTAAAAGAATTGCCTGTCATCTGCTGTCCTCTGCAACAGGAGGATTTAACAACGTCTAGAAACAAGTATATAACTATTATATTATTCTTTTCCCCTCAGCAGCATTTTTGCAAGAAACTACAATTAAATAGATAATCCTATGTCTCAGGTTATTTTTCTAGATATGTAAATGCTGACAAGCTCAATAAACTGCTTGGTATATGTGGGTTTAAGCCATTAATTTGAAATATTGCTTCAGACTCCTGCCCAATATTTCTCATCATTCATAGTCCAAAGTGTTGCTGAAAGAAAGTGTCAAAAGAACAAAGAGCCTGCCCAGACAGACTGGACTTGTTTCCAGACTTCATAATAACATAAAATTTAAAAAATTAAATTTAATCACTTGCTGATGTTTTATTCAACAGAAAATGGAAAACCTGTTGGATGTTCAAAATCTAAAGCTGCACTCATTAGACACACAGAGCTAAAAATTCACAAGGAGAAGGTGGAAAACCAGCACTATGGTTTGGGTCCCAGATGCATCCTGCAGCTCTCACCAGAGGCTTCCCTGCCTCGGAAACGCAGGAAGAAGGACAGGAGGGCACCAACACCTGACTCTTGCTGGCTTCCTGTGACAGCTTCCCTCTTCCTTCTTAGGGGTAAATGCAAACTCTTGTGCTCCCTGCAAAATACGAGGACTGCACAAATTCTGGTTTATGCCTAATAAATACGCAGTGACAGGGAAGCATATGAGGCACAATTCAGCAAGAGAAAAATGTTACTTAAGATCATATGGGAAAGCACTGAGTAATGAATTGTTCTCAGCTGGATAGAAAAAATATAACTCCCTCCCTCTTTAAGTCACAGCATAAAGTTTTACACTGATGAAGACAAGTAAGAAAAAACATCTAACCTCAAGAACATGGAGTGTTTTGGTTAATTTTACCGAATAAGTCTCTTGGGACTATGATACGTAAGTTATATTCTCTACTCATTTAAACAACTCATACACTTCCTAAATGCAGAGTACAGATTCTTGGAAGAGCCTTTGATTAAAGTTCATCACAGCACAGTTCATCATGTTACAGCATGGATACTGGACACTTTGACGAAGACTCATAGAGCATAAGCAAAAATAATAAGAGATGTCAGTAAATTAACCCCTTGTCTGGATCCTGTTTGGAATTATATTTCAGATTTAGTTCCTATTGAATGAAGAGTGAGATAATTAAAATGAATCAATTAATATTCTCTAGGGCTCAACTTTAAGAGTTTTGAGATAGCCAATAATTCCATGGAAGTGGAATCATACATATTTATCTCAACCCTTACACCTTCAGTAATCGCTTCTTGCACTGCACTCTCTCTTGCACTGGTGTAGCAGAGGCTTGGGAAGAATAGAGACAGGAAGGACTCTGGCTTAATAAATGCAGGATGGATATAAATAAGCACTGCCTAGCACTAATAGGCTGTGCAGTGAACTCCCAAAGGAGACATTGCTTGAGACTCTTAAGAAGAGGATGATTAAGGCATTGGTGAATATGCTCTGGGGAACTATCCTGCAGTGGCAGAGAAATGGGCTAGTAGACAAAACAGGTAGTTTCTAGCAACTTCAAGGCATGGAATTTTATCCCCAGCAGCCATTCAGACAACTCCAGAGAGGCAAGGTTATTTCCTATGTACATAAAATTCATATATGGGAAACGCAAACTCCTCTATTCAGCATATAAATGCACACAGTTGTGTAATCTTAACACCGAATATAAATAAACAGTGGCAGAGATGGTTAAGATATACACACAATAACTGACAAGGTATTGCCCTGGGTGTGTCTGAATGCAAAATGGGATATGGCTGCTCTATATTACACTCTTACACTCCATTCCATTTTTAAGTTTTTCCATATTCTTCAAGGGTTGAACAATTTTTTGCAATTTATTTACTCTTAGCATTAAAGAGTATCGACGGTGAATTTGCATCCAATCCTTAATCCAAATGGACTTTGCCAGCAATTAAAATCTGTGTTTAAAATGCAGTTTTAATATTTTGACATTCAAAAAGCAACCAAAGGTTTTCTCTGATTTTAAGTAGAAAGAGGAAATAATGTATTATTCAGGCTCCAGAGCTTGCTTAATGCAAGATCAATTTTGTTAAGTGTTGCTTAGCAATGGATTATGAGTGCAGATCCTGAATATTAATACAGGATGGGTATGGCAGCAATTTCTGTGAAAGTACAGTTTAAAAGGAAAGGATTATCCTGGTGAACAAACAAATAAATAAAAAATACCTCCAGAGATCCATACACAAAAGGAGGTCACATCTTCTTCACCTCTTGCATCATTTATTGGCCACTAAGCCAAGTAGCAGAAACTTTTGGATGATCTTTGTTGTTTTCCTGACATGTACCCAAAATGCTGAGAGTCTGCTCCCAAACCCAGAGGCAGAGCCAAACTTTACAATGGCACAGGATTGAGTCAAAGCAACAGGATCATAGCCTGGGTGCTAGCTTTCTTGTGGTATTTTATATCTGCAATGCAATACATTGAGGTGCTTATATTAATTAGATGTATGTGTAATACTGCTCATGGACAGTGGGGATGTAGCTCTCCCTTATAATCAGAGCAAAGATCTTTGACATTTAGCTATTGCTGTTGCTATAAAAGAAAGTGCCCCTCACCTTATGCAGTAAAATCCTATTTTATCCTGTATTTTATTTTTATATGGTCTGTAGAAGAGAGGACATGTGGGACAGGCTGTGCTGGGAGAATCACAGGCTGCTGGAGAGAAATGGGGGAACAAGAGCCACAAAGCCATAGAAGATTTGCACCTGAGATGGACGTTCCAAGTTGGGTTTTTTCTTTGATTGAGATTCCTCACACAGACTGTGCCTGCCTCACCCATCTGCAAACAGCCTGCTCTGACAACATTTTCTAACACTGTGCTTTGTTTTAAATATAGACCCCTCCATGTTTAAGGTTGCAGTAGAGTTGGTCAGGAGGATTGCAACGTCTAGGCACAGCTTTGGCAAGCCCTAAAGATGGCAGAGTGTCATTTTGACTTTTTACATGGGACACGTTCTCCATTGTTTTTATAGCATACATTACTTGAATTTCTTAAGGTTTTTTATTAAACTGAAACAACATACACATTTTTGTCTTATGCAATCATTAAATACTCCTGCATGTATATTCTAAACTGATCTTATTAGCTAACATTTTTCTGTTACTTAACTGGTTTCATCATACAGGGTGAAGTCTGAAGCACACTAAGATCATTGCTCTAGAAGATCTCCTAGCATTGTTCTATATGACTCTTTTGGGATTTTGATCTTAATTTACTAAGTCTATCTTTGCTAAAGATGGAAATTTATAACAAAGTACTTATTTGACTCTCATTGATTATTGTCTTATTTGTGTGAACAAGTCCTGCCTAATAAAAGAATAACTTCTCAAGTATATTTGTTCCTAATTCTCCACTTTCCATGCAACTTGGGAAATCCTACTTGTGTGTTTTTCTCCCCTCAGTCTCAGCTTTATTTATGACATCTAATTTTCTTTAAATGTAGCTTTAAATGATATGCAGATTTGGTTTTATGCATTACTTTGGGGAACTGAGGAGAACAATAGATGTGTATGCAGTTGTGTGACTGTTGATCCTCAGACCACTTTCAACTAGTCATTAGATTGTAAACTTTTCAGGACACAGGCAGTCTCATAGTCTGCATCCAGTAGCTGACTGCTATCTTCAGCCTTAATATTAAAAATAATTACTAGTGTTTATATTAGAACATCAAACAGGGGTTTCAGAATTCATACATAAAATATGAGACAGTCCTTGCCAGAGCCCTAATAGCAGAAGTTACTTCAGCAAAGCACTTAAACATAGATATGACCTTGTGGGTAAACTTAGAGGCAACTTCAGGGATTTTCTCTCGCTTCTTTTTTTTTCTTCCCCTGTTTGGTTTTTTTTCTTGCTCTCCCACTGTGCCAGGGTATTTAAGAGAAGCAGAGCAGTAAAAGAAACTCAGGAGACACAACCATCTTCCGTCTTCGTAGCAACTTTTTTCCTTAGCTGGAGAAAGAATTACTTGCCTTTTTATTTTGAAAATGTTATGCTAAGGTTGAATATCAAAAACATGATCCAGTATCTCAGCCTGACCATTAGTGACTTCCTTCTTCTGACTTCTGCTGCACAGCTAAAATTTTAGGTAATTCAGGCTGAGAAATTCAATAAAGACCTTCAGAGATATCTTCAGAGAAACCTTACTGCTTGAATTGGATAGCCTGACTGCTCAGGGCTGAGATAAGCAGCAGAAACCCTGGTGGCCTGTTTTTTCATGCCCTTTTCTTGATTGGTAAACCCTAGATAGCATTTATTTACTCTTCCACTCTCATGAGCTTACATATGGGGCTTTTTTATTTGCTTAGTTTCGTTTTCAAAAAGCTGCATTAATTCCCTGTTACTTTGGACATTTGTCTTGCATTGGAGCTCTCGGTTAGGTGACATTTTCCTTGTACTATGGGAAGAAAGTGGGACTCAGTGTCGGTCTGTAATGTGAAGGTAACAATTTTGCTGAGGAACTCCAGTGGGTCTGTTCAGGGTCCTCTGCTGACTGAGTTAGGTGTGTTCAGCTGTGTCCAAGGTTTGCAAAGGTAGGCAGTGAGTAATTCTTTTATGGAAAGTTCTGGCTCAGGAAGCATGGTCTGCAGAACAACAGTTTCCTGCAACAGGAGCCCAGGTTTCATGATTTTGAGTTCTCACTACCACATGTGAAGAACAGCAGTTTTCACCTCAAAGTATCCTGTGACTTCCTTTACCACTGCATTACTACATTCATTCCCAGCACACATCTGTATATTCCTGCAGTGCTCAGCAGGCACCTCCCACATCCATCCAGCTGTGCATCGCTCCCCACACACACTGACTTGTTGAATGGTGAAGCTGCTCTGTGAAATCATCTGCTTAAACACAGTTCCTGTCTTCAAAATTCAGCTCTGCTGCACAGTTAAGCATTCACCATCTCCTGTCTTCAGCCCCAGCAGTAATTGCTGTGATGCAGCTACGTATGATAAATTTAATAAACCTGGGTCAAAGCAAGTGAATATCATTATGGACAGGACTGTGCATTTACAAAAATTGCCAGTCAGGTCTTATTCCAGAATTCATATTTACAGGGTGCAATCTTACTCATGAAAACAGCCTCCCTGAAGTCATTGTTTATACTCTTTTTAGTCAACATTGCTCTGTAAATATGAATATGAAAAGCACTTTTAAAATGATGTGATTGTTCTCCTAGATAAAATTTTCCTTAAAATGTATCTAAGTAGCTGAGTTGGGTGGGAAAAAAAATCAATCTCCAAAACTAGGAAATGCTATGACCTTTAATTATACATTTCAAATTAGGACTGTGTCACATTGAATTTGCACATAATCAGACTGGATTGCAGAATTTAACTTATTATTCAGTCTATAGTCTATAACAATTAGGCTCAGAATTTGATCCCAGTATATGGGGTACACATATTTCATGACAGACATTGACTAGAGAGAACAGAACACAGCTTTCACTTCATCATAGAGAGGTGCCAGTCTAAGTACTCCCACATCTCACTCTCTCTTTTCATCACTTTTCAGTCACTTCTGTATCCCAGAGTGTACAAACTGCTTTAAGAATTGGCTTAAGGAACCGGCAGTTCAAATCTTCTTTGTTTTCATGGGAGGGAAACAAAGTTCTCTTTCCTTTTATTCATTCTGTCTATGAACTGTGTTTGAAGAAAACAGTTTCAGTTTCATTTGTTTGTTTTGTTTTTAATCAGGACTATAAGTTGTTTGTAATTGCCATCTCTAACTCTAAAAACAATTTTAGCTGATGAATTTTGCTGTCACTTATGTTGCTGTATCAAATGTCCTTCCTCTAGCATAAAAGCATCAAACTTAACTGGATTTTTTTGTATTTTTTTTTCCTTTTTGTCTTTTCAGATGGAGAACCACATCAATTTTTTTGGTAGTTAGTAGTTTTTAACATTTCTGTACTTTCATGCTTTTGAGTGTCAGTTCCTATGAGTAAACATCAGATTTAGCAACCAAATCAGGTGTCTTTTGCACAGAAACTAAGAAAGATTTTTACTCTTTTCTAGAGAACACAATTCCTGTTTCAAGCTGGCCAATGAGAAGGAGTGTCTAATTAACACATAAATCTGATAAAATACACTGGCATGCTTGTCTTCTGTCAGAGCAGGGATTTAGAGCCAGCCCTTTATTCAATCATGTTCAAATCCACAGTGTTTCTTTACCATTAAGGAAGGGCTATTAAGCAATTCTTCATCAAGTGCTCATGTCTTCCTCGCAGCTTGAAGAGAAGGGAGCAAGCCAAATCCCAGAGACATTGGTTAGCAGGAAGGCTTTTACTTCATCTGGGAGGCTCTGATCCACCACTGTGTGAATACAGATTTGGCAGCTTACAACTGTATCTTGAACCAGGGAAGGTTAATTCAGGAAAAAGCTCTCCTGTGTCACAAGAACGCCTCTTCTGTTAAAGGATAAGATTCAGAAGACTCTCATTAGCCCTGTGCAATGCTGCTGTTGGAGAAAACGGTACAAGAAACACAGCTGGATGCTTCCAGGGAGAAAAAAAAAGTGCCTCCTTCCTTGAAATGCACAAGGCATCTATTGGACTATAATTCCAGGCGGGATCATCTGCCAGTATAAGAAGACACCACACATAATTAAAATCAGTAGCGATGTGTTGATTTACACCTGCTGAAGATCTAGTTCTCTACTTTAAGCATCCAAACCCCAGAAGGAACTTGGAGGTAATTTAGATAAGAAACATCAACTTCACTAAGAACCAACATAACTGATTTCTGAGCAAAGGTATGCAGAGCATTCCTAAAGAATTGATCACAACATAACAAGGTGCAGGACGATAGGAACGCCTTATTGCTCATAAGAATCTGTGTTGTTAAAAAGGAAGTTCAACCAAAGGGAAGAAAAGGATGAAACAGTGATGGACAAAATTCAGAAGGGTAAAATTAAAAAGAATAAGAGCAAATATCTTCAGTGGCTTTAGTAATTGAACATGGAAGAGTTTTGATAAGGATAATGATAAAGCTATGCAGCTGTAATAAAACTAGAGGCAGATAAGTCTCTAAAAATATTCCATGTACACTCAACTTTAATGGGATTTTTTTCACCTTTTATCATCTGAAAGTTTTGCGTGATACAGCATTTTATTTATATTTTTTATTCTATCCAGTAAGAGTAGATGATAATCTTTTAAAAGAGCATTTATCTATTTTTTCTTAGATTCTTTTGCAGTCCAACCCTCTGTGTGAGCTCCAGAGAGGACACAGAGGCAACTATCACCTAATGCCCATTAATCTCCCACTGTGGAGCTGCTTCATCATCACTGCTAGACAAAGAAAAATACTTAGAAGGTGAGCAGTGCACATGGTATTGTACAAAAGGAAGTGTAAGCCCACTCCAGGATCCTTCCAGCAGACATTTAAAATGCTGAACTCTATTTGTTAGAAAGCTTGAGCAAAATACCAATAGTCTGATTTTTGGTGCATGGTACAAGTGCTGAGGAAAGGGAAGGAAAAGTACAAACATTTGTCTGTGTGCCTCCCACAGGGCCCTACCTTTCAGAGCCAGAAAACAGAGAGAGAAGTGTGAAATCTCACCTCAAATCTGGGGTTCCCTGCTGTTACTTCTCCTCAGAATCAAATCTGGATTAGATTGATAAAGAATAGGATATAAAGTCCCAGGAGCACTGCAATTAAACAATTGAAATGGCAACATCCATCAGCAGTGGCAACTGAATTTCATGATTTCATGATGGCAAGCGTGGAGTTAAACATAAAAGCCCAATTATAACGAGAGATGGAAAAAGCCAGAAAGCAAAAATTTTAAAACAATAAATTGAGATTGTGCTAGAAGTGGTGAGATAAAAGCAAGAGGACCTGGCTCTATAAATGCAGTAGTTACTTGAAACAGAATGCCTGAGTGTTTTATTAAAATTGGGCTTTTATTATAAAAGCAAAGGCTTATTTAATAAGTATTCCTCCTAAAGACTTAAAGTGTCCTCTGTCCATGCAGTCTGCATTCCAAGGTTATCAGAAGAACTGTTGCTATGGGCTGAACTCAATTTAGCACATGCTTTTTTGTGTGGTGAGTGGATGTGAAAAGGATTCAGCAACACAAATCTGTCTGTGTTCTGAATGAGAAATGAACTTTTGTTAAAGATCTTGCAAACTTCAACTACAGCTGCACGATTCTGATACCGCCAGGCAAGAGAGGATGACCTATTTGTGTCTGTCTGAACTTTGTATTCATCTTTTGATCACAAGCAATGAAACCTGAGGCAATACACCAAACAGGAAAATGTAAGGAAGTGAGAATTGTGTATTTAATTGCCCTTATATGCTGTTTAACTTCAGATTTTAATCTAAGATTTTCCTCTTATAAAATCTTTTAATATCCAAAAATACTTTATGCTTGGGAGATTTTTAATCATTACTATGAACAAGGAAATTTGGAACACTGCAGGCAGAAGGTTAGAAAGGCCATGCATTGTAATGTAAATTTCATTGTTAGGATCCACAGAAATATATTTCATTTTTCTGAAGAGGGAAAAAAAACCCCATAACCCATCATTATCTGGATACATGGCACAACAGAATAAGACACTTTGCAAAAAGACCTATCATCTCCCCTACCCAAGTATTTGTGCCCTACACTGTTTTTACACAATTCTCGGTCAGGAGATAAACCTGTTCTATTGCCTTATGTTCAGATTATTCAAGAACTAGAAAACTAAAGAGAATGTTTATTGAAATGTTACAATATGATCACCACAATCTAACAGTATCTAATGATATTCTTGCTCCAGATCAAACCTCTCCCCCACAGACCAGTTCTGAGACTCATCATCACTGGCATCATTTCAACCAAGACATTGCCACAGGGGAGACAGAGCAAGATGTTTTCTCTGGGCCCAATCCATGAGATACCCCATAACAAACACTCTGGGGTTTAAAATACACTCCTGTCTTTATGCAGTCTGTCATTAGCAATGCAAAGAACAGCTTTAGTATTATCTAAAAAACCCTGCCAAAAAAAAAAAAAAAGTAAAAATTGGGTTGCTTAAGTATTTTTCCCACTAAGATTTATTATTTATACTTCCAGGCATTTTCAGCAGTGTTCAGTCCTCTGCTCCCATACAGCAACTCTCAGAACACAGATTGTGTCTTTCATTTGCCAGAAAGTGTAAAGGGAAAGATGGACACAGTTCACCTAACTAGGCAGCAGAAGTCTGAAGCTTTTAGCTCATCTCACAATTCTGGTTATTATTTAACTAGATCAGTGGGGTCTGGAGATTATTACCATCACAGTCTCTTGTTCACCTCAGGCACACGTTCTCATCAACTCTCGTTATGGTCAAAGAAGTGGCTTGAGACAGTTGGTCCCAAAATTCATTGCTTTTAAATGAGTGTCTGTATAATCAGAGCTCCTGCACGAGTACTTACAGGAGGATTGCTGCAGCAGCCAGGCTGTTATGGAGCTGGTATATTGCTTCCTGGTTGTGTGTCAGAATTCCAGAAGTCAATCAGTAGACGGGAATGACCATATGGGAAACCAAGAGTACAGGGGAGTTGTTTGGTTTGCTGGTCCAGCCCCAGTGCCACTCCTGAGTCTGGCTTTCACTCTGGGGCTACTGGGTAATTTCCTCCAGCCTTTACCTTGACCAAATGCTCCTGTCCAATTACAAAAAACAGTTGGAATGAGCCCTGAAGAGCACAACATAACACCATACCTGGAGTCAACAATGATCAACATCTCAGTGTATGAGCTAAGACCTGTATGTGCTGCATAAACCATGGCAAGAGCCAGCTCTTTTCCTCTCCAGGCAGAGAAGAGCAGAGATCCTTTCCCTTGTGGGCTCTCTAGCTTGCTCTTTTTATAGCTTTTTTTGTGCCAAGTCCTATAAAACACAGCCCAGACTCACCGCAGTGTGTGAGGCAAACTGTGTCCATAGGTCACACACCAGCTCATGAGTATTTTTGTTAGCTATGTAGAGAATACCATGTTATTACAAGGTAGTCACATTCATGATCATTAAAACAGTTCCCTGTAATGGCCATATTATTGTGATATTCTGTTACACTTCTGAGCACACAGCCATCTCAGAGTTAACATGCCTGAAGATATTTTCTGTAAGACAGGTACACCTCAATGTTTAGATCAATAAAAAGACTCTTGAATTTGGTATTTGTGTCTTTTTATGCATGAAATTGTACTGAGTTTCTCTCTCAATATATGTATAACCAAGAGAGCTAACATAGTTGCTGGAATTTTAAGCACTGCATTCACTAAAGTTAACTTATGGAAGTTGAAACTATATAGCACCAGAGAAAAAAAATTCAAATTCTGAGAATCTCAAATCAACAGTTCCCTGTATTAGGATTCTGCTAGAAAAATTCAGTTGTGAGAACAGAATGAAGCTCCTTCCTGAGAAAACAAGTGCCACAAAAGAGTAGGAATATCTAGTAAGATAATTCTGTCAGCCAGGAGCAACCTGTTACTGGAATCACAATGTTTCATTGTATTTATTATGGAACAGCCTAGATGCCACACACAAATGTCCACATTAAGTAGAAACGCATTATCATGAGATAATGACGTGAAGGTGGGGAAGTAGAAACCCTAAGAAGCAGGAAGGAGACTGGAATGAATGACAAGAAAAGGGCAGTGGCACAGTGAGAGGAGGAGGTAAGGCTGGCTTGGACCTTGCCAAGTAGAGGGAGAACACATAAGAGACGATATAAATCTTCCAAATGCCATGAATGGAAATCATTGATTGAAAGCATCATTTGCTTCTCACATAACACAGTGCACAAATAAGCAAGATGGTTTAAAGGAAAAGCTGGTGTGATTAGTAGGAATGAACATCAGGAAAGAAATTGACAATTTTTAGAGCCTCTGATTTGGCTTTCCTGGCTTGCCTGGCTCACCTTTCCCAAGTACAACAATTCAAAGCCAGCTGAACATGTCAGCAGTAGACTTTGGACTTCCCTCCCAACCATGACTGGTGTCACACTGTAGAATTGTTCTTTTTCTTCTCTTTGAGCTCAAGGTCAATCCAGGAAGCTTAAATCACTCATCACTTAAGCAGCTCTTCCTCACTTAAGGTTACTGGGAGCCACCCAAGGTCTGAGTGAGGAGTAGTTCCAGGAGGGGGCTTGCAGGTGCACAGGCACCCAGCCACCAAATCACCCAAAGGCTCTGGCTCACTCTGCCTCTAAAAGCCACATATTGAAGCAGTGTGATATGAAATGCTATGATGTGATTCTATTCTATATGATAACCGAAGGGTGAAAGGGGATAAAGGTGAAGATGAGTGAGGACAAAAGCCTGAACGAAAATGTAGAGGGAAGGTTTATCCTTTCATCTCTCAGCTTTGTTTCACCCTGTATGCAGCATGGAAATAATCATGTCAATGACAGGCAAAGCTGCTGCAAGGATGCATATTCTGTTCCATGGCAGCTTTCAAGATTTGACAGTTGTATTTCACAGTGAGCAGGAAAGACACCAAAGCCATGTGAGACCTATCATGAAAAAAGCAGTGTCAAAGCATTCAGTTGCTGATCAAAACTTGAACATTTCAGCTCTGGACCATGTAAAAATGCAGTCTTCCTGTAGGGCTTGCCTTTCCTGTGGGAGCCTGAGTATTAAATTCCTGGCCTCTTTATTCAGAGTAAAGTGTTGGGGTTTTTTTCTCTATAGTGTACAATAATCTGTCAGAAAAGGAACCCAAATCTTTTTCTTGGCATCCCATGGTGACCTAACAAGTTCTTCTTTGAGCTGTTTTCCCTTCCCCGTAGCACAGGTTTCTCTCCATTATGTACTATTCAGGGTTTCTTTAGATGATATTGTTTGTTAAGAGTCTCTGAACAGAGACAGGATTGACACAGGGACAGGTTACTCAGCACCCATGTGAATTTACTTATCCATTTTCTCTGTGTCTCTGGCAGTTGGTGCAGCAGGCAGAATATTCCTATCCTTGGGGTAGCAACAGTGCTTTGAAACAGGAATCACACCCACAGGCTCACGGTGGGAATTGGCCTCTTACCTGCTGGAAGCCTTGAAGTCTTTTTGTGTCCACTTTGGAGCAAAGGAGGGAATTACAAAGTCTGAGTAGTGCAAGCAACACAGCTGATTCCTCAAAAATGCACAGATCTTGATTAGGAAAATAAAAACTTAAATAATGTACCCAAAGTTAACAGGCTTAGGCTATTTATCAAGTTATAAATATTCTTGGAGAGTCGTCAGCATCTTTCAAAAGCACAAGAAGTTTTGCTTTGTTAGGATTGCTGTTGTGCACATATTACAAGGCATCAAAAAGAAAGTGGCGTGGCATGTTTCTTAGAGCTGAATTATTTACATGAAAGGCTTGTGAAATTAGATCCTTTCTCCATAATCAAAAGAATTTTTACAATGATATGAAACAAAATGCTTTCATGGAGCACATAAGTCATTCCTGTGTTTTATCTTTATACCCCATTCCTTTAATCTCGTGGCGTGATGTGGACCTCAGTTGAATCTAGAAGCCTTTTAGCTCTGCAGAAACACTGCCTGGAAAAAGTACATATCTGTGATGACGTGCACATAACAAGAAAGAGATATACTGGTTTAGAACTCTTCACTCTTTTGACCATTTCCTTTATTTCACTTCTATTTTGTCTCCATTTCTAGACAGTGGTGTAACACAGAACAAAAATATAATTTGAACCTTTGTTAGTTGAAATAAAAACATGGGTTTAGTATCTGTAATCCCTTGGTATAACTCCAAAATTACAGCACAGAGTAGATGTATAGCTGAAGGCTGATGGTCGTCATTATAAGAGTACCCTTTTGGTCATCATTTGATCTCCAAATCACTTATAAAAAATGTAGCAAACAGTAAAGAATATCAACCTAGAGCATTTGGTTTTCTATGAATTAACAAGATCAGGAGTCAGAGAAAGGTTCCCATAAGTAAACTTACAGTCCTTAGTTTATTCCTATTTGTACCAGATTTTTAGGACCCTGGATGAACTTGGTTTGTATTTTTAATATTTTCCTCCTCCTCACACACCTTTGAAAGTTTCTGTCTTCTTTTCCAGTACTCCTGGTGCTGCTTAGCTCCCAGGCGATCTGAATGGGAGTAAGTTCAACCCATACACTAGAAAAAGGAATTTGGCCATCAAAACACTGAACTTTCTGCAGTGAAATCTCTTCAGAAGAAGAGGCTACTGGAAGTCCAGAACATTCCATTTTTCCAGGCACAGGTTACAGTGGCTTTATGTACAGACTGCACATGGACGTAATGATTTGGTCTTCAAAAAGCAGCGCATGATACAGTCTGTGCTCTGGAGAATCTTCCACTGCTGTGCAGTGTCTGAAAGTTTATTGTAAGGCTACTCAGAACTAGAGCAAGATTATTCTCTTTTTAAATGTAGTTTAATAATACACTGAAGTTTTTCTGAATATTGGAAGCTGTCAGAAAAACTCTTTGTGATTGGTCAAGCAAAATATCTTAGGTAGAATAGCTAAGATGCATAGTATGATTATTTAAGATGCATAGTATGATTATTTAAGATGCATAGTATGATTATTTATTAAAGTTTTGAGTTTATTTTAGTCCTTAGCCACAAGATCTGACAATTTGCTACAGAAGATTTACTTGAGAATTAAACAGATACATTTGTGGTGACAAACAGTTTATGAAAGCTTTTGTGTTGTGATTTGGGAATTTTTAAAGCATTTTTGGAACTTTTTAAGGAGCACAAAAGTCTACTTTATTCATCTTCTGCAGATTCATCACAGTTGCACATATAGTTTGCAAATTCGTCATCTTATTTATGACAACTTCAAACTTTTTTTAACATCTAATGAATCATATAGTGAGTTATGGCTCTGGTGAATTACCCAGAAGTTGTGCCTCTGAATATATGAAAGATCAGGATGGAATGTCTTCTGTCTTATACATTTCCAAGGGCAATTGCTCATTAGCTGTTTTCAGATATGGTCTGCAGGTATTTTCATTTTAAGAAAGTGAGCAGTCTTTTCAATGGGCCACCATCAGTCTTCATGTCAGCTGCAGCAAGCAACATTTCACTGCATTGTGTTGTGGTGATAACTAAAGGGAACACTTGGGACTGCATTTATTTAAAATTGTATTACTTCTGAAAGAAAGATGACAACTGGCTTGGGTGCAGCCTGCCTAACTTTATGATGCTCAGAATGTTATAAATTTCATTCTCACTGCTGTAATGGAGAGTGGTTGGTAGAACAGAAGGAGTGTGTAAGCAAAGGTGAAGGCACTAAAAAACTAATTTCCCTGGTCCAAAAGACAGTGATGAGTGTTCAGCCAAAGACAATTAAAAACCTTCCCTCAAGAGTAGCTCTTCCAATGCTGAGCTATTTCTGCCCATTCTCTCTACTGTGCATGAAATATCTCCTTTCTGAGTAGCTGAACCATGGACTGATTACTAACAAAGGAAAGTAATTTTCCCATCCTAGCAGTTTCACAGGTATAAGAAGTAGTTTCTTAACATTTCTCTTCATCTTCCACCTAATTTTCTTCTGTCAGAAACAGAAGCTCAACACAGTTTGAAATTTCAACATTTAATTCAACCTGTTTTGAAAAGCTGTTATCACCTGTTTAATGGGTTTTACTACAGAAGGTCTCTTAAACAGGCAAAGAGGGACTATTAACACTTAACATAAAGATTATTTTTCATTCCCCTAGTAGTAAGATTCACTTCAACCTCATGTTTCTGACTCCCTGACACAACATTCATAAGTTGGTTTATCTTCTAGGAATAGAAGATACTTAATGTTTACTAAGCTGCCCTGCAAGGAGAATAAAAAAATTAATTGGGACTGAGCTAAAATATAAAGAAATTTGTATTTAAAGAGTACAATTTAGTCTTAAGGCTCCAATAGTGATTAATAAATCCTCAGTTAGAGGCAATTGATAATAGTGAGTTTTGTCCTACATTCTCCATACAAATGAAAACTTTCATTACTTATATATGGATAATCAGCTCCTATTGTGCTCCAAAATAACATGATTTTGTAAACCTTCATTAAATTTTGCTTGCTATTCTCAGAACAATCCATGGTTACTGCAGCAGGAGGAGTATGTTCAGAGTACACTTTGATCATGGGGTGCTGAGGGTCTTAAAACCAGGCTCAGTGTCAGTGGCTTTAGGTCAGTACCTAAGGCCTGAGATTTATCAGCAAGTATTTCATGTGCCATTAACTTTGTGTTGAATGCAATGAAAGGTCAGGCCCCAAAGCAGCAAATAATGAAACAACTGAAACACTAATATCTGCTTCAACACATGAGCTCTAGTACCAGTGGGGGAATTACAGTTAACTTAAGCATGAAGAGGAAAGCATCCCACCTTCTTCTTGAGTAATCCACCCTGCTGAGAGAGAAGAGCTAAAAAACTGAGGACCTATTCTCACTACATTTCAGTCTCTCTTGACATTTTCAATAAAACTACTTGTTCCTTGTCACAATGCAAACCCTGCCATGTTTCATCTGAACCCCAGCCTGTGTTTTGGTATCTCTGACCCAGGATAGGCTGGTGGTAGCCTTTGTGGACTTACAGCAGGCTTCTTGTGGCACAGAGGCAGCTGGAACCTGGCAGCTGGAGCTTGCCAGTTACCTGCTTGAAGGGGTGTCATTTGCACTTATTAGAATAAAGTTTTTATGGTCCTCACTGCAATGATAGTAACAGAAACAGAGGATTATAGATCTAATTTTCTATAAAATCGTTTTCATACCCTTTGCAAATCTGAACTCTGAACACAGTAATTGTGATTGCTACAGCATGGACAGAACATCTTACGCACTCTAACCGCCACTGTGATGTCTTTGGCTGAGTAAAGCACATTCTTGACAGAAACATCAACTCTTCCCTTCCCTATTAAAATAAAAATACAATAGCTTTAGCAGTGGCTACACATCCAGAGATTAAACTCAAACTCTTGTGTTTACTTGAGATGTCTCAGTGAATTAATCATCTCACTTTGTTAATTAACCTTGCTTAGTACCATTAAATAACAATGTGGTTTCTGTTCATCCATAGAGCCAAGGCTGTTTGGTACTTACTTGACTACAGAGACACATGCAATGACTCCCCAGAGCTGTTTTATGAGAGGGACCGTGAAAGAGCTTAATCTTAGCAAGGTGATTTATATTGGTCTGTTTACCATTGCTAATTTCGAGGTCAATAAAGCAAAGCAAAGAAACTTGAGTCTGGACTCAGAAGACAGATTAGGAAAAAAAAGAGCTAAACCTGCTTGTGCACTTGAAGCATTTGTTCCCTTTATATAGGCAAAAAGTTTGAACCTAGCTTAGTGAGGCTCAGGTACTCTTGGTGAGCTCTTTTGTGCTCAGCAACATATGAAAACACCAAATTGTGAAATATTGCTTTTCCTTCCCTGTCCAACTCCTTCTTACAAACCCAGAAAAAAGGAATAATTAATCAAGTACCAGATTTTTACACAGAAATCATTATTATTTTTATGAATAATTGCTCCCCTAGAAGTGATTTGTTAGGTACTGAGTAGGAATCAAACAAGTAGGGTGGTTTTCCCTTTAAATACACAGCCTCAGACAAAAGAAATGCTCAAGCCCACATGCTTTGAACCAAAGCTTTTCAAAGAGCATCATTGGGAGCAAGCTCAGGTGGACACCCAGGTTTACATCTTCAGCAGGTTTGAGACTGGAATGCCAGGAGAAGTCATATTTCACAATGAAAATGTCTGCAAGTGGTTATAGTATTTCAGACTCTACAAAAATGGGAAAACAATCCCTGCTTTTTACTGTTAGACTCTTGCTACTCTCAAACACACCACTGATCACAGCATCAATGGCCCTGCTGATATCTTGCCTTTCAACCAAATACTGGAGCTGCAGCTCAGACCAAATCAGAAAAAAGCTCCAGTTTGCTTGGGTCAGACTTTACCAATCCTGAAAGAGCAGCATCCTGATTAGGTCTGGAATTTAATATCATCTTTCTCCTCAAGAAGAAACCATGGGATTTGTATCTGAATGTCCTGTTTCACACCTTTCTGTCTTTTCAAGGTAAGGCTTATTACCAATGGGTTTGCATTTCCCTGTTGAAGATTTAGGTTTTTAGATTTTGTTCCTTTTCACATGGCTGGAAAGCCTCTAAGTAATTATTTTTGAAAGGAGCTTTTCTGCTTCACCTCCTTTAAATGGACTTTTTCAGCAAAAAAAAGAATATAAAAATAAAGAGGGCAAATAGTGGGGATCCAATCTGGCTCCTATTTGCCAGCAATCTGTCTCATTTGTATAACTGGCCAGAGGAGGCCATAATACTTACATCTGTACCCCTTCCTCCCTGGAAAAAGCAGCTGAAAACCACTTCAAAAAAAAGGAAAAAAAAAACAAACAAAAAAAACCCCAGGAATGATCGGTAGGAAATCCATTAATCTATTTTAAGAGAGGAAAAGATTGGGTAACATTGAATAGTCAACAAAACAAAAGTCAAATTGAAAGGATTCTTCTGAGGTTCCATTGAGAAGTTTGCTTGGGATAATCCTCCTCAAAGACTCATCTTACTCTGCAAATACAGGAACATTTCCTCTCCTCCTGTATCAGTGGGATGCATCTATAGCTGTCACATCTGTGACTGCAACAGAACTTCCTTGGACCTGCTCTGTGTTAATGCCAAGGAATTCAGGTGCTGCTGGAATCCAGCAGAGAAGAGGGCAAGATACTCAATTCCCAAATAATCTTTGCTGAAGTAACAACAACAAGGTCATTTCAATAAGCTAGAATAGCCATTAATATATTAGCACCATGATATTTCCCTAGCAAGTCAGAAGGCAAGCTTAAAGTAGGGATTATCTGGAACCAGTTGAACTGAAATAGTGTCTTTTTATTACCTCCACGACGGGACTTCCTGCTCGGCACAGATGACTTTGTCAGTCCCACTCTAACAGAGCTTTTCTTCCAGCTCTGCAGCAACCCATCTGCCAGGGTTATTATTCTTTTGTCACAAAGGAAATAATGTTTCTTTCCCAGGCACAGCCACGGATAACTATTTTTTAAAGCCAGCTCCTGGTTTTTAATTACAATACATTTCCCAACCTAACATCCTAGAAAGGCTGCAAGAGTAATGAAAGATAATGCAGCTTTATACACAGTGACTGTAAATACACATTATTCATTCAGTCTTAAGAAGCAAACAAAAGTCCAAGACATTACCTTGAAAAGCAAACAATGGCTCTTTTTAATAAATATATATCTTCTTCAACAAGGAATATTAGGTTTATAAGAAAATCATAGTTCTTGGGTAAAAAAGAACATCTCCAGCAATTCTTTTCATTTCATATTTTGCCTGTATTATAGCCTCACAAGAAAGTATTTGAATAATTCAATGAGAATTTTTTCACATGATGTACTTAGTTTTTGAAAAGAGCATAAAATAATATAGCAGCAGAATCAAAATAGCGTCATACAGCACCATCTGGAACATCAAATTACTGTATTTGAAAGCTTTGACTAAAACTATTTGCTACCTGATGCAATCTGCAGAAAATACCACGAAAAATGATCTAGTTAGAGAAAGGTCATCACACAGACCTTGTTCCAGGGATAAGCCTGCTGCAGTTTAGAAATGCACATCTCTGCTTCCAACTGAAAAAGGTATCATGTTGGGAAGCCAGAGGAAGATAAAATAGGTACAGCTATTTGTTTGAACAATCTTGAACTGGGCAGCTGTAGAGAGTGTATATTTGCTCTACCACCATGAAGCCTGAAGCAGAAACCACATCAGCTCCTTTCCCAAGCACAACCTGCCCTGCAGGGATGCCCTGGAGCCAGTTTCAGCCAGGGACACTATGGAAGTGTCTGGAGCAGTGCCCAGGGCCAAAACAAACTTTTAGTAATTCACAAATACTTATCTTGTATATTTAAGTTTTTGTCCTGATTAGAGACGTGGTCATGGACTAAAGTTTGTAGAGCTGGATAGTCCCAAATCCAGCCCTCTCTAGTCCTTTACTATCAGGGCCATAGTTCCCCTTTCTACCAGCAACAGGAAATGGTGACACTTTCCAATGAGATCCAGCATCCAAACATCCAAACATTGATTAACTCCCTACAGCAAGAGTGCAGAGGAAAAAAACAATCTGATAGTGCACTGGGAAGCAAGAAAAGCCCATGTTAAATAAAATAAATTTCTTTAAGTTTAGTACACAAGCAGGCAACTACAACATTCTAAATACCTTTCCAGTTGCTTGAATTTTCCATAAAGATCTTTTAATTCATAGGAATAAAGTCACAAACTTTCTAACTTTGAAAATATCATCTGAGACATGTCCTTTGGACAGGATGAGAGAATCACCATGACCTAATATTTTCTGCAGAAAGTAATTCTGCCTGGTGTCATCTGCTGCTCAAGCACTGTCCTCATTAGACAACTGGAAATCTCGGTTCAGATCCCAGCTATACATCAAACACCTGCGAGGGCAGCTTGCTCAGTTCGATGAAAAATAGCTGGTGATGCAAACACTCCCTTCCACTGCATCCCCTCCGTACAACAGCCTCAGAGCAGAGTACCACAAGACTCCACTGCTGGCAAAGAGAGGTGGAGAATGCATTCCTCTTGCAAATAAAAGCAATTTCTAGTGGTCCAGTCATCTTTATCAGGCAATTTATAAGCTAACTTGATAGAACAGTTAAAACACTGATATATTTTGCAATGACTTCAGTGTTTCTGGATCAACCAGGGTAAATCTCGATGACAAAAAATAGAGGCCTTAGAAGATTCCTTGCTGGAATCTGTATTTCTACTTCATCCCATTTGCCTTGAGTTCACTCACATCTTGTGACTTGTCTTCCTAGAAGCAGCTATATGGACTTAAATCTCACTGTTTGGGGGAGCAAACACTAGAGAGTTTTATAAATAAAGACACTGCAGGCTTGTGCAACACTGTCATATCTACTCTGTGTGAAAACTCTGTTTTCATCTACTGCTCTTGAATATTATATTGTAATTCAAAATTCTATTTGAATCAGAGCTTAATCAGACTGTGTCTTAGGGTGACTTTATGATGCTGTATCCCCTACCGCCTGCTCTGTGCCCAGACATGAATCCTGTGCCTTCCTGTGTCTTTAAACTGGGTCCAGGAGAGGGGGGAGAGAAGCCAGGAGAATTCTTCAGAGCGGTTTTGTGTTCAAGGACACACACACTCCCCTGTGTTCTCGCTGCGGCACAGCCGAGGAAAGAACTTTCCTGCTTTGCCCCAGCTCTCAGCTCCTTTTCTCAGGAGAGACAGAGAGTTAAAATTCTTTTCTTTTAGATAGCCTGCTAGCTGAGGCAAGAACTTTTCCTGGGACTTTGGGGTTTTTTTCTCTTCTCCTGGAACTGTTTCACTCCGGTCCGGAATACCATCACAGGGAGGCCCCACACCACGGCCCAGAGGGGCCCACGCCATACCCCATCTCTGGAGAGAGCAGAGCCACACCTACAGAAAGGACTCAGGCTTTCTCCACAGCGAGAGGTTTTTTTAGTTAACATTATTCTTTCTTTTTGGTGCCTGTGTGCACCCTGCTTGTTAAATAAACAGCTTTTTTTTCACTTTCCTCTGAGAAAATTTCTTTCTGAACCTGGTGGGGGAGGGGCTGTTGAAACCTGCCTTCTATCAGGGGACATTCATCTTGGATGTTTCCTCCAGTTTGTCTCAAAATGGGACAGACTGTGATATTTGTACCAGCATGCTCTCCCTTATGAACTCCTCTGCAATCCCTGGTTTATTACACTGTCTGACCTCCTTATGTTTTAATATGTCTGAGGAGGACAGGACTGCCCCACTTTAAAGGCCAAGTAAGACTGAGTGAGACCCTAGGAATCACTATTAAAATGTTTGCATTTGCAAAGAGAGGAGCCTAGTAGGGATTTTCACAAGTATTTAAGAAAGTCTTTTCATTCCCAATGGATTAAAAATCCATTTCTCTGGGGACATGTCTGCAGGGAGTGATCTGAGCCCTTTCTTCCCTCAGACCAGCAAGCTGTGAGGATGCTGGAGATCAGGCAGTTCTCTGAGCACAGCACTGGGCTCCTGCTGAGAGTCACGATGGATCTGCTCAAGCTCAGCCTCCAGTCTGGCTCTGCCAGACAGCTCATTATGGTAGCTTGGAGCACAGTTGTACTTGGGTCTGTCTAAAGCCTTTTGGGACATGTTCCCTAAATCCTTGTCATTGAGCCATCCTCTTACACTGAATTCTCAAGTGAACCTGTCCCTGCTGAAAACCCAGAGAGAAATCTCTCTAGACTGCAACATGTATAGAATAACTTGACCCTTGAGTCTTCTACCTCAAAGTAGTAGCAAGACCTTAATGTGCCAGAGTGGTTTAATGCCAGATTTTAGTGATCTATTAAAAAGGGGGAAATATATTTTGCAAAACTGAGATCCACACTTACGTACAGTGTCTCCTGACGTGGGTGAAGACCTTTCCCCTAACCCAGTCATTGATACAACACAGCTGGCTGCAGAAAATTACTAATTTATTTCACTCTAATAATTTAGAGCAATACCTTTTTATGGTTTTTTTTTTAAATCTGCACAGTTTATGCTGCTGAGGTTTTCCCATGGACAAGGTGGTGTGTTCTCTGACATTACAATTCAACCTATTGAACCTGCCTGCTCAGTCCTTTCTTCTTTTGTTACACTGGGACAGCTGAACAGACCGAGAAACCTGTCCCTCAAGAACAGGGTGACCCTTCAATTGGCTGTTGGAGCTGAAGGTTCCAAAAGCAGAGACCTGTTCTCCTGAGGGAGTTTATTATGTGAAAGAAAGGTTATGCATGGTAAATTCCACCAGCAGAGAAAGAGCCTTTTGCACACACAAAAGGAGCCAGTCTTTGGAAATGTATAGCTCCATTTAAAAATAAATTAAAAAAAGCTCTTAGAGATATCGAGTACTCTGTGTGTGGAGATAAAGGTATTACTTTTCTGGACTATTTTTTTGACAAAGGAGGGGTTCTGCTTTTGTCTTTGCAGAGACATTCTATCCCTCAGAGACTCTCAGGAAAAAAATGAGTGTGACAAAAAGTGGAACTTCTTTTTCTTTTTTTCCTTCTGATGAAGTCTTCAGGGATTCACAACAGAGATTCAAATAAAAAGTGCTGAGAGCTTCCTGTGGTATGGTCAAACAGAAAACTGTGAGTGAGGCTGCTCAGCACTTTGCTACTTCCCAGGACCTTTTCTCTCTTCAGGTCACCACATCATTTCACTAAAAGCTCATCCTGTTAAAGTGAGGGATTGTGCACACACATATGCATGCATCCCTCTGCACTGAGGAGGGACGCTGAGGAATCTCCTTCAATTTGTGATATTTGCACAAACCCAAATTAATGTCTGCAACTGCTGCTCTGCAACTCTTGGTTTTCTTACATCCTAAAGAACAATCAGGTCTTTCAGCCTGAAAATTTCCTCAGTTTTCAAAATAAGGAATCAAATTTAACACCATCCTTAACCACTTTTGTCACAGCTGGAATTCTGATGCCTCATCAAAAACCTTTGATTCCATCTGCCACTGAGGGACGTGAAACTACATAAACCTTTCTGGATTTGCTATTTACCTACACAGCGGTTTAAGATGCAAAGATGTATTTTAGCATTTAATTTACCTGGCACTGCTAAAGTCCAGTGTCCTGCTCAGTAGTCACATCTCTTCTCTCT
>NW_008237902.1:977578-985134 GCF_000691975.1 Corvus brachyrhynchos
TGGATAGTTACAATGCTTATTTGTTACTTACAGAAGAAATCCAACTCACATTTCAAACAGAACAGTACATGCAGTTATTTTGTCTCAGCATGCAACAGCTTCTGTGGCCATCTATTCAGCACTGATTTTTTGTCCAAATCCTTACTGTTATTGAAAAGGAGAGACTATATCCAAATGATCAGAGGTTGGTCCCTTTTCAAGGAATATTTTCCTGTCTTTACTATAGATTGCTGTTGATGCTGGGCATCCACAGCCAGACATGTGCCCATGAAAGGGATGTCGCAGAGAGTGATGAGTCAATAAGACTCACTGCTGACCTGCAGCTAAAGACTTCAGAGTCCTATAAAGGACACCTCAAAAACAACACAGAATAAAAGCCCAGCAGACTTCTAAGTGGGAAGAGACCTTTGGGAGTATGAGAAACCTTTATTGGAAATTATCAGTGTGAGCAGCCACTGGTTGCTAAGGCTCCAGTTTGCCCTTAGGCTGATTTCTTAGAATCATAGAATGATTTGTGAGGGAAGGGACCTTGAAGATCATTTAGATCCAAGCCCCTGCCTTGGGCAGGGACAACTTCCACCAGATAAGGTTGCTCCAAGCCCCATCCAACATGGCCTTAAACACTTCCAGGGATGGGGCATCCACAGATGCTCTGAGCAACCTGTGCTGAGGCCTTACCTCCCTCATAGGGAAGAATTTCTTCCTAATATCGAATCTAACCCTGCCCTCTGTCAGTCTGAAGCCATTTTACTTTCTGTCACTCCATGCCCTTGCCCATGCCCTTGCCTCAGCCTGCCTTTGTTTAATGTCTGTGCTGCTAAACAGGGTGGCCTCAAGCTACATGAGTCACCTGCAGCCTCCCAATAAGCTGCGGTGTATGGGATAGGCGGGGGAGATGGAAGAGGAATCTCTATTTGCAACCAGCTGTTTAGGAATATTCGGGTGTTAGTATAAAGCACAGTTTGGTCTCTGAGAGTAAGACACAAATAACTTTAGAAAAGAAAAAGCAAGTTTGCACAGTCTCTCAGAAAAGCACAGTGTAGTTTTCAAATTCTCAGTTCTTGTAACATTTCTTATGCTTCAAAGTACTTTCCTTTAAAGATTCTCAACTCCCCTGAGAATCTTAGCTGTCATTATTTTTAAATGCAAATTTCTATCTTCTAAACTGCTTAGATTCCCTGAACCCCATTGCAGTATCTTCTAATAGCTCAGAAAACCAAAAGGCAACCCAATTGAATCTAGTTTTAATGGTTTTTAAAATCTCCAAATATCTTGCTGTTCTGGGGAGCTTGATTCTCAAATTAATTTAGAAATTATTCTTTGTATGGCTTAAACCATATCAAGGACAAAGGGAGAGAGAGAGATTCAGAATAAGAGAGGCAGATGCTGGACTGAAGGAAGCCAAGGAGCATCCTCATGACAGTCTGGGTGAGGAAGCTGGAGCAGGGAACTGAAATGACCTTTCCATTATGCAAGAGACTAATGTCAACCTCATTAACAGAGTTCCCAAATCTGCTGCCCTCTCTAATCATCCATGTTGCTTCCTCTAGAGTACTCCATACAGAAATATATTCCAACAGCACTCAGGGCCTTACAAGATAAAAATCTTTTCTCTTGAACCCTATTACTTAGCATTAATCTTCAGTGGAAAACAAATTATTAGAAGAACTTGTTGATAATTCTAGCATTGCAAAATTAAAGGGCAGTGGTAGAGAGATAACCTCCATGTTTATTTTCTCCTTACATCAGTTCCCAGTTGATGCAAGTACATTAACTCTAATAGAGCTACTCCTGGTTTGCTTCAGTGCAGCTGAGCAAGAGCTGCCTCTTTGTTTTTCTTAGACCTGCAATACCATCTTTTGGGATCTTGGCTGTAGAACTTCTGGGTGGAAAGAGCCTTTGGTCATTATAAGATCATGAAATTAAACCTGAGAAGGCCTGGTGATACCTCCAGCTGACAACTCTTCAGAAGGTGTTTTACTGAAGGCAGCTGAGGAATCTGCGTTGTCAAAAATCAACATTAAAAAGTAAAAAAAAAGAAAACTAATGGGGCAAGTAATGGATGTACTTTCATTTTAAGTATCACAATGACTTTCTATGAGATCCAAACTCTGTCTGAGACAAATGGGTTTGAAATTGTTAGCATTTCAAGGAAGATGTGGCTGCAGGACAGCTTTCCACACAGGGGATCTGTCTCAACAGATTTATCTCCTTGTTATGAAAAGGATTTCAGCACGTAGGACTGGGAACTCCAAGGCTTACTTACACATCTGAAGTAAATAATCAGTTTTCTTACTACCATGCTCAATCAGAAAAATGCTGCATGTCTGATTCTCTGTATGAGAAGGCACACTGGTGTTACTGCAGATGTAAGTAGGAATTGGTCATACTAAGCAGTCAGAAACAAAAATAGTGAAGAAACTATTCTATTTCTTTCCTTGCCACCCAAAATTATAAGATTATGTATTATAAGAGGTGATGTTTCAATAGTTAGAATTAGATTCTTTAGAAAAAGTAATGATATAAATCCTGCAGTGTGGAGGATTTGTGTTGACAGAGTATTCTATAGCTTTTGAAGTCCTTTTCAACTTGGACTCCATTATCCTGCATCATTCATGAAGTGCTTTGAAGTGCTTGCTTACAGAAAAGACCACACATAACTGCAGAGGACCAAGTTATCCAAGTTGACTAAATTTTTGCATCCATGACTTCTGCTGAAGAAAAAATTAGTTTTCAGGCTAGGAAAATATAATTTGGTAAGACATTATAAGGCTGTAAAATAACAGCAGCAACCTTTAAATGCTAAATATTTGCACAACTTCTGGCAAATATACTCTTCTGGCTACAGTGATTACCTGCCTACTGAAGTGTTTGCATACTTGCCTGTATTTAGTATCACCCTTTGCTCAGTGTAATACAGTGTTAAATCATTTTTCAGTGTAATCTTGTAAAGGACAATTGCTGTTTGAGCTACAGCAGCTAAACCCAAGATTAATTGCAGGCACAAAAAAAATGGCAGGGCAGCCCAGGAAATAACTCCATGGGAAGTTTGCCATTACAATGACTGTCACATTTGTAACTAAGAGGGGCTCCAAGGTTGGTTTCAAGGTGAGATCCTCACATTCCCAAAGAGGAAGCCTGTGGGGCAGCTCTTGCCGGACGGGGCTTGGTGCAGCATCCAGCTGTCCACACAATCACAGGAGTAAAGTGGTAGACATGGGAGAAGGGCAAGAGTAACTGCACACATGTGCTCTTCTTTCCAGAGCTGTTCAAGCATTGATTTCTATGTTCATTTGTGTTTATTTTTCCAAATCCAGCTTTAACTTAAGGCTTGTTCTCTTCCACAGGGGTTATACCGAGCAGCTGCGCAACCAGCACTCTTCAGCAACTTCCGGAGCTGTTCCAAAAAAGGAAGAGGAGCCCCGTGAAGCTTTCTGCAGTGAATTTTCTGTTCTATTGATGCCATGAAGATTTTTTTTCCTATTCTTTTATACCCCTGTTATAACCTTTTTGCAACTTCTGTATTCTTAATGCTTTTTGCCTGCATTCTTGGACTTGTTTGTCAAGCTGAGAGATTAAACATTTTAGAAGCTTTGTAGCCAGGGATCAGTGTGCTCCAGACCCCAAGGTCCTCTCCAGAACACATTCTGTAAACCAAGATAGAACCATCCAGGAGAAGGTTCCTTGGGGAGGGGGGCTCACTCGAGCCTTTCATTGGGGAATCTTTGATAGATCTGCTAATTAGTAACACCTATAATGTTATACCCGATCTTTTGGGGTGGGCATTTTGCGGGGTGCATTTCGGTGCATATGACTGGACGTGTGCACCTAAGGATCCTTAAAATAAATACCAAGGTAAAATCCCTTTTCCCCTTCTAACCGTGTATGACTCTTGATTTTAAGACCAGGAAAAGGCATCACTATTAGCCATATGTATACTTTGAAGAGTGGATTAAATGACAGAGTCCTGCTTCTCAAACCTTATTTACTTGACAGGTATTGACTAAAAAATTTTGGATCTTTTCTCCTTGGATATAGCTCTGATTATGCCTTTTGGGTCTCAGATTGGTGGACAGTAACATTCTGGTGACAAGATGATAAATTTGACATTCTTGGAGTACAGTTTACTGTGCAAATTACTGCACTATAACACACTGTGCCAGATGAAATAAATAGACCATACTTCCCATTTTTTGAATCTTGTACAGTTGTTAACACTTATGCAAAGTGGGTATTAAATGTCACTTCTTTTTTGACATCCTAATCACTTCATAAAGTCTCTGAATTGTAGAGGCTTCTGCCTCCAATACTGGTGAATAAGGTGTTTTCATGCACATTTATTCTGTTAAAACATTTTTAACATGCTTCATGTGCAAGATCCTTTCCCTCTTCAGCCTCCCTTTCTCATTACCATTCCTGACACGCATTTTTCTTCCCCTTGTCAAATGCAATTTCTGGACACAGGATTCTTTATCTGTTACACCTTGCAGATGGGGAATTAGAGATTAATAATGGTATACCAGTTGGAGCTTTTTTGATGCCTAATTCAGCATAGTTTTTGGCTCATGACCATATGGATGTCCTAAAACATCATGCACTTATAAAATGCTCAGGGGCTAATGTTATGGAATAAATGACTGAATTCCCATCAAATGATCTCGTTGCATTTTAGAAGTAATACAATTTTACCTTCATTTAAAAATACATCTTTATCCAAAACCTGCACATAGAGGGTTTCAGTGTTACTACCCTTAGAGAAATTGTCCCTGATGCTGTTTTTTCCACCCATGATTTACAGCAGCCTATGTCACAGATGTCTTATTCAGGAGACAGATATGTCAGAAGAAAAGTGTCAAACGAGTTCTGAAGCAGTGATGAAATACACCCTCTGAAGATTCATAATCTACATCAAAATAAATAACTTAGTAAATAACAGAATAGCCCCAAACTCTGAAGTTTTTAAGAAATTAAATATGTGGCTTGCTGGAAAGACAGCAAACAGACATGCTTATCAGTGAGAACAGATACGGGTATTAATTGTTGCAATTTTGCCTTATATGTCACTTTGAAGTAAAGGGTTTCCCAAAACAGAGATTTAGCTGAAATACCAGGGCAGCACTCAAACAGCAGAGATGACATGAACTGTTTTCTCTTCTCCCTTTTGTTCCCCTTTTACACAGTGTAGTGTTTTTCTGCACAAACATCTTGTCACTGAGGGAGTCTTAGAGGACTCACACAGCCTGTCCCCTGTGCCTTCAGTGTGCCTGTGGAGCAGCATGCAGGTGGTTCTCAGAGGCTGGAAATGGTGCTGGTGATGCACTCAATCCTCTCACATTACCCTTGTTCTGAGAATACTTCAAGTCCAAGTTTGTTCTGAGCATTAAATTGGCCTTGAGATGAAACAGCTGTCTGAGTTTCCTTGGAAGGAGGCCAGCTGGCTATTAAGGAAGGCATTGGATATCCTAAGCAATGTTCCCAATCTTGTCCTTTCATCTAGTGTCCCATGACACAAAATGATCTCTTTCTGGGAGCTGTCTTGCAGCTTGTGAATGTATTAGAGGTGCAGGTTGAAGAACTTCTCCTCTTTCCCCCAGCTCAATAGTCCTCACTCTGATTTTTAAAGCAGTTCAAAAAGGCACCCAATAACATCAACAGCAAGCAAAGGCTTTAGCCTAGGATTCTACAGATATCACATTCTCAGAGTACCCACATGATCTAAACACTGCCTTAATACAAAAAAACAGAGGGCAAAAAGCCTGCAGGTAATTAGTAACCAGGTGTAGTGGAGCAGCTTTGTGCTCTCACATCAGCTGGTGAAGCAAGGTGAGCATTCCCTGATGGTTCCTACAGCATTTGGTGCCAGATACCAGCACCTTGTTCCACTCACTGCACTCATCACTCTCACCACAGCTCGGCCATTTAGCCTGGATTTCCTTTAAAAGTAAAATCCACAAGTACAAAACAAAGTCACTAAGTACAACACTTCCTTTTTTTGCTGGAGCAAAATATACAAATGCATGAGTATTCCTTCAGAAATGTTGACCTTTTCTGCTTTTCTTTGGATCCAGAGTAAAATCCCATTTCGAATGATTGCCATCCCTAATGAGACAGAACTGCTGTCCTCTTCACAGCTCCCTGCAGCTGACTCAACAAGTCACTTTGTGTGATGGCAGCATTTTAGAAAAAAGGCAGGTTGAAACACTGTGGTACTTCTCTCATCATGATAGAATCATTGCTGATTAACAAACACTCTTTTCACATGTGCAGTAGTTTAGTGTTTATTAAAACCTAGAGATCAATAGGTTTTCTTAATATGTATTGCCTCTGGGTATCATATACCACCATAAAATAGAAAAATTCCTATAAGCTGTGTGCTTGATACTCAAATGAATATTTTAACCTTTCAGAAGAAAAAAACCACCCCAGTTCCCCCCACACCAGCTTCCCTCAAGAATCCACTTAATCATATTTTGAAATTTAATAAGGTTTTAGGAGTGATAACAGTGTGCTAGGTTACAGCAATGGAAGGGAATGGATTATTCTAACCTTTAACAAGAGCAAATGTGAAGGGCGATTAATTTGGGAGGCTTTCTGAGGTTGGAAACAACATCTTAGCTCCTTGTAGTCTATTGTTCCATCTTCTATTGAGATTGCACAGCCATCTTCTGTTTAACTTCCCCCAGTAAGCTCCCTGGAGTTATGGCACCACCAAACAAGCTGAACCCATACATGGAAATTAAATTAATACATCTTAGATAGGTGAGAGCTAAAACAGAAACAGGGGAAGGTTCTTGTGCTGAGTTCTGCAGCAGATCAGAGCAGATTATCACCATGGTTCTTCTGGGTTTAGATGCAGCCCATGAACAGAGGAATCCACTCATCTCACAGTCCCAGAGGGTGAGCCTACATGAGCTATTGTGTCACAGCAGAACAAATAGTATGCAAATAACTACTTTGAAACCTAGTTCTGATCTGTGTTTTCATTCCCACCTAAGGGCAGTTCTCAATAGAGGCTTTGATCAAGCCGGCTTTGGTGATAACTTTGACAATTCTTAGTAAATTATTCTGTTGTTGGCAGCAATCTGGAATTGCCTACATTCACTTGGTTAAAAGTTTCCATGACTTCAGTGTATGAGTTACAGAACACCTCTGACCAGAGCTGGGGAGAGAGACAGGAGGCAAAGGACTGGGGAGGATCTGGTGTGGAGCAGAGGGTTGGTTTGGCGTGTTTTCCTTCTCTTTTCAGAGGCAGAGGAAGGTGCAGATCTACAGAAAAGTCATTCAAGTGACAAGTCACTCTTAAACCATGAATTTTCAGGCACTGAACAGGGGATGCCATTTTTAGCACTATGAGCTATTTTCTGGTGTGTTGTTGACTACAGTCTACAACAGATTTGTCTTCTATATTTCTTTTTTTTCCTTTTAAATAGCACAATTATGCAATAAGCTCTTGATATTTATCCTACTCAAGTCACTAGAAATGTATGGCAGACCTAAAAAGCAACGTGAGTGAGCCCTTGATTACAGATACAGAGAACTGGCACAAGCTCTTCCTG
>NW_008237902.1:985148-1023056 GCF_000691975.1 Corvus brachyrhynchos
GGAACAAATGTGTTTGTCTCTCTGTTTCAGATATATCTTTTACCTCTGCATCTCATTTGGATCTATGCCGTGGTGCCTGGGTTGAAGCCCTGCTGCATCAACTTTGAATTAAATTCTTCACAAGCCAGAATTGTCAGGTTTTTTAAGAGCAGGAAGAAGATAGAGCAAAATGATATAAAAAGCTTGGAAAATATTTTTTGAAAAATTCTAATGCAAAGGGAAGGTAGCACACAAAGAAACAGTGGGGAGAGAGGAATGCAAGGGATGGACTGTACTAAATCAGCATGGATAAGCCTTCTCACCAAAGCTCACACATGACATTGTAATCAGTCTGTACACATTTTACTAGTAACCAAGGCATCATCGCAACCTGTATATCAGCTATATCCACGTAAGCAAGCCCACAGTCACTGCTATTGCATTTTTAGGTTTGGTTTTTTTTCTCTTTTTAAAGGTGACTACTTTTAATCGTTTAGGCTTATTGTATGCCACATCCAATTTTTTTTTTTTAATAAATATTTATTTTAAAATTTATTTAACTTTTTGGTAATATTAAATAGTTCAAATCTAAACATGCCCTCTGTTCACCTGGTGATGAGTACAGCATTAATTCTGTTTTTCAGTCCAGCTAATCTGTAGTTTCTCAACCTGATCTTCTATAGAATATTACAACAGATTGGGAGAAAAGAAAGTCACAGCAGACAGACCTGAAGCCATTTCATTCTTTGTCCTCTGCAAACAGTAACAGGGGTCAAAGAACCACAGGACAGGAGGATGCAAATATGTCAAATACTCATCTTGCCAGATACCAGCCATTTCTCTAGATTTTTGCTTGGTTTGACTTGATCCCAAGGTCCCATCTGGGAACCATCAGACTTCAGGACTGTGAAATTTAGCTTTTGTAGCTTCACTGGCAGAATGACCTAACACATTGCCCACACAGTGCTCTCTCCCTGGATTTAATATGGATTTGCAAAATGATTTGGCATTGATGGGAGATGAGGGGTGGTGAGCAGGAGAGCACAAGAATCAATGCACGAAGCACGAGGCATTGCTGCTGCTCACTGAGGACAGCTCTGCTGGCTCATTAATTCTTAGCCCTGTTGTTAATCTCGGATGCTCACTTGGTTCTGCGACCCCACCAGGTTTCCGTTTAACACTGCCCTCTGTAATGTTCCTTTTTCCAGCTGGTTTTCTCTCGCTGGAACACTGCTGCTCTCTAGCTTTCAAAACTCCCTGTATCCTCAACTTTTTGCTCATGAGTGATTTGTTCACAGACTTTACTGATTTCCTGTCTAAATTAAGCTGAAAACATATTATTCACATCCTAGGCAAAGATGCCATGTTTCTTTTGCATGTTTTTAAAATGCAGGAGCAGAAATAACCCACCTCTGAAAGGAAGGTGAGCAAAAGCAATCTATCTCCCAGGAGCAAAGATAAACTGGAAGGACAAATATTTACAGCACATGGGAGACATGAAGTTTCTTGTGGACAAAGTGCCCCTGCACAGCTGAAAGTGAATATACAGGCAAGAATCATGGATCAAGTCACACATGAATGTCCTTTACCACTCACAGATTCACACAGCACCCTCAGTGGGCAAGAGAGGGGCTGATGAGACTCTCGTGAGCAGTGAATTGTTTTTACCATTTATCTTCCTTCCTCTTATGTAAGCAGCAAAAGAATGAACAGAAAGAAAGTAAGAACATTTAACCTGCATATGAAGATGCTGCTGTGTAGAAGAGGCTCTGATATATGTGGATGGCCTTGGGAAGGAGCTTTGGCTGTGTATGGGAAGCTCCAGGTGCTGCATGGGGAGGGCATTGCTGTGACCTCCTCAGAGAGCCTGGGGATGGCAGGAGCCTGAACATGAGTGGTACCTGGTGTGTTGAGGGTGTTTGTGAGAGTCACACCACGGGCAGGCAGGGCAAAGGAAACACCAGCACCGGGAAAGTCAGTGCTTTTGGAATAGTTGAGGTTTGTAGGAGAAATCTGGCATGGCTAAACACTCTCTATAATTTCCAACAGGTTTTTATCTGAAGATAAAGGTACAGCCTCTAGTAAATCACCCTTTTAAGGTAATATTTGCATAAGAGAGGTCTGCAGCTTGGCCAGCTCACTGAAGGAATATTTCAGCACGGCTGTGGCTACGGCACTGACTGCCCTACCAAGATAGATGCACAACTTTCCCTCATGCAAACATAAGGAAATTCTCCCATTCACTTCTACCTGCTCAAAGTTATGGTGATGACCTGGAAATCACTGTGATCTAAAGGCATATGATCAATAAACTGCCTTTGATTTCACAGATCTAAAGGCAACTTCAGAAGCCTGAACTTTGGAGAGAGGGGCTGTCCTTTATGCAACCAGATTTGTCAGCAAGGGAGAGCTCTTTGATCTGGATCTTTTGCACAGGCTTCTCCTGACCTTTCCTCCCACACACAGGCATCTCTTGGGGCACATATCCAGCCAAGCCTTTGAATTCAATTCATATTCTTAGAGTTTTCTTTTGTGTTCATCCTGTATTTCAATGATTAATCTAAGAGCAAAATTTATCTTTGCTTACAAACTTCCTGTGAGGAGTTCAGTTTTGTATTTGGTATCTGACTGTTGATTCCTTTAGACACAGGGAAGAATTTATTTATGAATATCAAGTGTGGAAACTGTCGTGCAGTCCTCAACTCACCTGTGTTTGGGGCAGCTGTGGGCAGGACTCAAGGTAAAGGAGAAGGGAGGTCCTGGGTGAGACCTCAGTAACCATGTGACCATCAACATCCACCTCTGGCTGAGTTTTGTAGCACAAAACTTGCTATGAAAAAGCTCATGAAACTGGGACCAAGTGCTTACATGGCCGGGGACCCCCTGCTTTAGCAATTTCAAACAGGCAGAGCATTAGCTGGATTCCTACTTGCTCAGCAGAGTTCGGGAACAGAACGGCTCAGAGTTTAGAAGGCAGATATATTTATCACTGACTACAACTGACTGAACCGGGAACACTTTTATTAATCATTACAGCAACGTGTAAATGCTGCTGGGCAAAGGCTCACAGTGTACTCGGAACAGTTCGTTGGACAAATGTAACGAGGGTCTTCTTGTAGGAGCACACTTGGGCAAAGACATGAATGGAAAGAACGCTTTGCAACTTGGAGCCTTGAGGCAGCCAACAGTGCCCTCTTCGGGGTTCTTGCTGAATTCCTTCAGTAAACCAGGTATTTACAAACTGCTGGCTGTAAAATGTGTGTTTTACCTTTACTTTACTCCTCTTCACGTTATGTGTGAACACTAAGCACCGGTGGAAAACAGACCCATTCTAAAATAGTTTTTCTAATTGTTATTTTCAATATTACATGCTGACAGGTATCAGGCAGATTACTTGATCTCTACACCATGGTCCAGGATGCTTATACTTATTTTTAGACTGTATGAAGAAAAATTTCCAACTGAAAAATAAATTACAGAATGAACTCACCAGATGCCAGTTTAGGTGCTAAAATACTCAGAACTTGGGTCCAGGTGCAATATCATAAACCAGAAATTGTCCAGACTTAGCTGAAAGTCTGAAAATTCCCCTTTGCCCCCTGTGTGCTATCACTGACACAAGACCCCTGTGAGCCACGACTGGCTCCACCTTCATGCCCACTCTAATGCCCCTCAAAGAACCTTCTACTCCACCACCTAGGAAAGTATCTCAGGAGCCCTGAAGCCCTATTTTAATACACATCCCTTGAACTACAGTTTAAATGACCTGGTCAGGCTCTTTGCCCCTTGAGCCTGTGCTATTCCAATTCTTCTTTACAGTGGGAAGTCTTGAGAGAGTTTCCTTAGGTCTTTCTGAGCAACTCTGCAAAATTCCTTTGAGGTTCCCCCTCAGGTTATGTTAAAACAACTATAAATTCTCAAGTTTGTAAGTCAGACCTTAGTTCTAAAAGTTTTCAAAGCTTAATCACAACAGCAATAGACAGCCTTTTCAGCAACTGCCTGGCAGCTGTATTGATCCTACATTTGTACTCAGCATCACTGAAACACCAGCAAAATAATTTATGGCCAGTGACAGAATAGCTGCTACCACAAATTATAACCAGAAATAAACAGATAACGCAGGGTTATGAAAGATAAAGCTTGAGGGGCACAACTGAAATCTAAGGAGAAATAATCACAAATCCACACACCTAGTTTCAAATATAAAACCCCTGGAACAATAGGAACAGTGCTTTACCTGTGACTGCAGACAACAGTGCAGGAACCAATCTGAGGAAGGGCAGAGGCTAATAAGGAAAGGAAGGAAAAGCAAAGAAACATCTGAACAGGTAAGATTGCTTGAGATAAAAGAATTTAGGGGCTTGGTTGCTTTTCCTTCAGGTTTTGGAGATCAAGATGAAATGGAAACTCAGGATTTTTGCTATGTCTGAAGAGAAATAAGAAAAACAAACACAGAACTACTGCAGCACCAAGGCTTACTGATTATTCTGTAATAATGCAGGTGGTGATCGATGCTCAGATGGTCTAGAAGACAAGGAAACATTATGAAACACAGTCAGAGTATTTAGTCTGCAAAGAATCAGTATAAAGGCTTTTTTATCTGAAAGCCTGTGATGCTGAAGCTCAAGCAGGCTGGATACAGCCACAGAAATGCAGTTGGCTGTGGCAGTGCTCTCCGAGGAGTCACTGTCTGTGTGCTGGGGAGTGCCTGAGGAGGTGTAAGAATTAGCACCTGCTGCTCTGCACTGCACTGCTGTGTTTGGTTACATTCTGACTTGCCTTTTTTCCAGCATTATGCACATCTTGAATTGCCTGCTTCAGACCAGAGAGTTAATTGCCTTTTTTTTCTTCTCAAGGGCTGCCTGTGTAGAAGCACTGTGCCTGGAGATACCTGCTCCAGCTCCCAAGGAGCCTGACAAGCAAATAGCTGAAGGTTCATGTGCTGGCAGAGGCAGTGATCTGTGCTGGTAATCTGTTCAGATTCTTGTTTCCTGGAGTTTTGTGAAAAAGCACAGAACAGTTCTCACAGAACAGTTGTTCATTGTCAAGAGCAAATAAAGCCCATCTTTAGCAAAAACTGATCAGCTGTTTGCACACTCACAATAAAAGCAAGTGGTGCAGTCAGACCAAATTGCAGATTACGGAGAGCTCTTGTGAAACATAGATTTAGAAGAAACATAAAGATTTTCGTTATATGCTACCTGTGCTGAAATTAGTTAGAATAGGAAGAACTTGGGCCCAGTGAGAGTTAATTAAAATAGTTAGGAGAGCTGGACCTGAAATGGGTTTTAAGATGTTAGTAACTGATTACCAAATAAGCGATGATCTGTCATTTGTATGTTTGCCTAGCTGTGCTTAGAACAAGGAATAGAAACATTGATGAGTTGGTGGAGGGAACAAAGGACAATTACCAATTTCCTCCCTTGGTGGAAAGTCATGCAAGAGGAAACTTAGAGGTCACTAAAGTAATTAGGATTGTTAGAGTTCAGAGAGGCAAAAAGGTCAAAATGAGGAAGATGAGTTACTTCATCTTTTTTGGGACCACTGACCCAATTCAAGACCACCGACTCCATTCAGGACACACACTACGCATGCTTAATGACATTTAAGCTCATTTCCATACGAAGCGGAGAATGGGAGGTGTTATGTTACGAATATACATTTGTATTTTGGATATTCATCATATTTGGAAATAAAAGGTATCGTGTTTGCTTGTATTGGGGCCCTGCATCTTAGGGAGCCATCCCACGCAGTGCCTGGTGCCAAATAAAACAAACACTTTCTAACTCTAAACTGTTGGAGAGTTTTTGTCTGTCTCAGTTGGATATCGATATTAGATCGATATTCATATTTTGGTAAATCACTTGCAGTTGACTTTGCTTTAGAAGGATGAATCCAATCTCTCTTCAGCAAAGGAGAAGAGATCACCCAGTCCCAGGGTGTGCTTTCAGTTCCACTGAGGCCCAACCTTTGTCTCAAACAGCACTTAAAATTTATGAAAGCATAGGGAAGAAAAGTTCAGTATTAAGGAAGTTCTACAACTAGATATGCTTCTGAATTTTCCAGTATTGTGTAAATCCTTATTGGAGTCATTTCTTGGAAATCTATCCAACTGCAAATGCATCCAAGGTACTCCTGGCCCTGACTAGACAGAAGGAAAAAAATTTAGCTTAGGCCTAATGACAAAAAGCATTTCTTTCACTGCCACTAACACTTTCACATGATACTGCACTTATTTTTTTTCTACTGTTTTTAATACAAAGGTTACCCATAAACACTGCTTTCTCCCATGTAAACACAGACCCTATAAACAGAAGCTAGGTAATGGAGTATCTTTTAAAGTATATATATTTTCCCATTTTATTTTGGACTCCTGTAAAGAGCTACAAGACTAAAACATCCATCAAAGTCAGCAGCCTGTATGGTGGCCAGTGTATCCAATCTCCTGAGCATCACTGGGGAGCAGCTTGCAGGATGAAATGCTGGTGACAGATCTGACACACAACATTATATCTGGTAACTGTAAAAAGTTAAACATGCTGGTGCTTCTGCACTAAGCAGCTTTCACATTGCAAGTAGGAGGGGGAGTTATTTTTAGCCCCAGGTATTACAGAGAGATATTAAATGCTGATGTTGGAGGGGACAGTGCATGATTAGCTGAAAGCCAGACAGGAGTGTTCTTGTAATGATAGCTATCGTACTATGTGTCACTTGCAAATGGAAGTGTGGCTAAAAATATACAGCAATGGGATAAAAATACACTGTGCAAAAATTACAGAGCTAATGGAACATCCAAAAGTTATGGTAAGACACTGGCATCTTTCTACAGCAGCACAGAATTCCCTTAATCAGACCATAAAGGATCATTCCCTTTAATAGAGTTCTCAGAGGTGGCTTTAACGCTCTGTAACAGGGAGGGCACGGTGGAATTACAGCTCCAGGACATTTCTTAGGAACCAGCTGCTTTTAGCTTGACTATACCCGACAGGTTTCTCTGTGACCTGTGGCAATGAGCATGACCAAGACACAGCTTGACAGGACCAAATGCAGACTCTCACAAGTCCTGTTTGCACGCAGACACTAAGCCTGTGAGCAAGCACAGCTGCTGAGGCAGACACACCTTGATATTCAGGTGCTGGAGCGTGTCCAGAGAAGGGCAGCAGAGCTGGGGAAGGGTCCGGAGCACAACTCTGATGAGGAGCAGCTGAGGGAGCTGGGGTGTCTCAGCCTGGAGAAAAGGAGACTCAGGAAGGACCTTCTCACTCTCTACAACTCCCTGAAAGGAGGTTGTAGCCAGGTAGGGGTCAGGCTCTTCCCAGAGATAACAAGTGACAGGATGAGGGGAAGCAGCCTCAAGCTGTGTCAGGGGAGATTTAGGTTAGATGCTGGGAAAAATTTCTTCACTGAAAAGGTTGTGGAGCATTGGAAAAGGTTGCTCTGGTCAATGGTTGAGTCACTGTCCCTGGAGAGATTGAAAAGGTGTGTGGATGTGGTGCTTGGGGGCATGGTAGTGGTGGCCTTGGAAGTGCTGGGTTGGACTTGATGACCTTACAAGGCTTTTCCAACCGAAACAATTCTGGGATTCTATGATATGGTGGTTTTGGGAGTACCGTAGTGACTGTAGGATCCCAGCCAGGCAGTAATGTCTATAGCCCTACAAATCAGTCAGTAAGACAACGGTTTTTAATTTACTGGGGATTTTTTTTTTTTTTCCAATAAACGCAAAAATGGCTTGTTGGAGAAATTCAGAGGAGCTAAGTTTTGCTAAATTTTTCTCAACTACTAAGGACATATTCCTTGCCAGGACAGTGTGTTTTTGTCCCATAAGGTTTAGCAGGGGAGAGGTGCCTCCAGGCAAATGTCTCAGAATTCAGACACAGTAGTGGTGGGCAGAGCAGTAGATGGCACCAGCATCCTGCCAGACAAAACAGAACAGCAGCAGAAATCCCTCTCGATGTGCTTTTCAGTATGCCAGGAAAAAGTACTGCAAAAGGAATAGTGATATTAAAAATTGAAATTCCAGTTCATCTGGCAGTAATACCTCTTGATTTACACATGCCTAAGCCACAGCCAGTGGCCTGGGATGCACCTTGTGTCAGAGGGATGGAAGGTAGAGTTTCACAAGTCCTCAAATATTTCAGGTGTTTAGGGGCCTGCCCACAGATCCTTCTGTCTGTGCTTTGGTGTTTTGAGCAGGGCAATAATTTCCTCAGTTTTGAAAGGCCTTCATAACAAATACAGAATAGAACAGAATAGTGACAGCAGGAGGTTGGGCAGAGACATATATTTGATCATCTTTTAGCACCTGAGGAATGGGCCTGCAGGGAATCTGTCACTGCTTACTTCTGTTCCTTACTAGACATAACAAGTGCTGGAAGATTCTGTGCTTCCCTGCTAAGTGACATTTCATTCATCACTCAAACACCCAATTCTGCCATTTCCTGAGCTTCTTCCACCCAAAAATTTATTCCTCACATCTGACCCTTTCCTGCAACAGAGATAAATGCAAAAGCACAGCCATGCTGCTGTTGTTGCTTCGTGCTTCCTTGTCCATTCCTTGGGCCCATGTGCTCTCTGCCTCTGGCTGTGTAACTTGCAGTGAGGTGACTGTCCCCTTGCTGTGCACTCATGGTGCACCTGGGAGGTTTTCAAGGTGCTCTGGCAAGTACCAGAAATGACTCTCTTGCACTGAATCAAGTAATGGGCAGGAGAAAACCTGACAAGTCCTGGGAGAGCCAAGGCTATTAACAGTGTCACGGTGGCAGTGATCTTATTAGCCAGTGACCTTCCAGAGCAGAGCAGAGCATTCCCTGGAGATGGAAAGAAGCCAGCCCCTGCCCTTTGCTCCTGTAAGAGCTCTCTGAGCAGCAGAGGATGGTGCCCTGGGCAGCAGAAGGATTTCTGTGATCCTCCCCAGGGCTCACATCCCTCTCTGTGCAGCCCCTGCTCCAGGGGCCAGCGACAGCCACAGCCGTGATTCTGGAGCATGGCAGATTTCAGAGCAGGATGCTGCCATGGCATCTCTGCTGCTTTGCAAATATCAGTTCTCTCCGTGAGTTTTTCTAGCCTGGAGTGCAGTCACTTTCTCAGGATAAAGGTGAGCAGGTATCGCTCCTAAGCCATGCACCTTTTCTGTTCTCCTCTAGGCAAGAACTTCTTGGCCCCTCTTTGTGTGCCAATGAGAGCAGGAGTAGATGCCCCAAAGAGGAGACAACCCAGATGTGCTGGTCACATTACAGTTAGAACAACTATGCAATCTTATGGGAAAAAAATAGGGTTATATTAATTATACAGATCTGAAATTGCACACAAGCAGATAGGTGACACATTGATTTCAGTTATTTCATTAGAAATCAAATGAATTGCTGAATTTCCATTAAACTAAAGACATAATTTAAATGTGTTTCAGTCAACAACTTGTTGTCAGTTTACACAGAATCAGCTTAAACCAGATGCTGCTGCCACCTGGAAAAAAGGGCAGAGACAGTGACCTCTACCTAATTATTTAAATTAGTTTGAAGTATGTGAAACTAATTCCATTGTTATCAAAACTGTTCTGCTTCCTTCTATTTATTAAATATTCAACTTCAGCACCAAACACAGTTAATATTCTCCTTCTGAATTTGAGGATTTTTAATAATGCATTAAATTATTCCTTGGGGTTCACTGAGGCTTCATAGCACACACAATGGTTTTCCTCAATGCTTATGTACACAAAGCAGCAGGTTGGTTACCCAGGAAGTGTCTGACTGACATCCTTTACATCTTTACAAATTAAAATTTTGCATTTAATGGCCAGCAGTCACACTGTGATCCTAATTGCAGTGGGCAGTGCATATCCGTCTGGAGCTTCTTCCCTGGGTGCAATCAAAATGACTCTTCTAAGTGCTGGATACATGTTTGGAAAATTAATTCATTATTGCAAATAATTTATTAACTAAAATGCTCTCTCTTTCTTTTTATAAAGGATCCAGGTGTGATGGGAGAGATGACTGGGAAGCACAATTGGGCATGTGCCCCTGGGCCACTCTGTTACCCTGTTGTCTGACCTCAATTTCATACAAAAACCTCCTTTCAATCCATACCAAAAAAAATATTGTTTAATAACAAAAAACCCTACTTGAATGCCCATAACCATAATGCAGTTAAGCAAAATCCTGTGAGTATGTATAAAGCATTGATAATGACTTTGGTTTCCACATGAGACTATATTTCCACATTATGCCTGAGACTAAAGTTTAAACTGGTTTTGAACCCTGGATAAGTGGGCTCCTGGCAGAACACCCCAAATCAATTCTTCTGTATCTCACAGTTTTTGGCACACACTAATACTGCCAGCAAGTGAATCTTTCAATTTTTGGATATAAATGTCACTCCTGTCTCAGCCCTGGAAGGGGCAGTGACAAAATGGTGTGAGATGCTTAGGTAATTGCTTCCTCTTGCCAGTCTATATAAAACTAGTGGTCCCACAGTTGTTAGTAAAGATCATAAAGGCAAGACAACATGTTCTGCTTGGCTTTTTTCACCCCTTGCCCGGTGTTCAGGAGGAATCTGGCTATAGTATTTTTTCCATCCTTTTTCTAGATTTCATAGTAACAAAATGCTCTGTGCCATGTTCCATATGGGGCCTGTTATTCAGGAAATAAAACCTTTGTGGTTTCTGGTCCAGAGCAGATAATTTATATTCAGACTCTCCAATTCTGCTGTGTGAAGCCAGAATTCAGCACCAAACACAGTTAATATTTGGGGCCTCTCTGAGACTGCACCGTTAGAGCAGCACTGTGCCAAGAGCAGGGAGCCCGGGGCCAGAAGGCTTTTAGGTCAAACTGCAGCAGTCTGGGGACAGCAATTTCTGCAGCACAGGTGAACTCTGGATTTCCCTTTGGGGCAGGTCTCTCAGACAGGGATCAGCTGTAAGGGTTTATCTCCTGCCAGTGTTCTCCAGAGCTTTCTGGGACAGAGCTGCTTGGGAGATGGGGAGCTGTGTGATAAGGAAAATCCCTATTTTTGTGAAGGAGAAATAATGCCTTGAGATGCAGGACTGGCATCCAGAAAGGCTGAGGGTACTGCCTTTGTGTGCTTTTATGGGTCTCATGACCTCACATATGTGTGTCAGCCTGGAAATCTACAGCTCTACTTTATTTCTGCAACATTTTGGCCAGGAGTGTCACACAGAAGTATTGCCATCTTTGCAGAAGCTCTAGAGCTGGCAGGGAAAGTATAGCTGCACCTTCCCTTGGGTTTCTAGAAAGGCAGACAGCAAAGCTATTTATATCTCAGCTCCAGGCCTCCTTATACACATCTTCAGAATCTTCCAAATTTCATTCCAGCTTTGAGCTACCCTTTCGTTTCTTTGCCTTCTGTTACCCTCGTGAGACTTCTCAGATTACTGGATTGTCAAGGATATTTGCTTTTGCTCAGTTATAATTATTGCCTTTCCTGTGTTTGTAGTACAGGTGGCTCTACTGTGTCAGCCACGCTAAAAAGGGGCAAGTAGGTTGTTTATAAGCCACACTGTGGGGATGTGTCATTAAGATGAATTTTAGGTTTAACAGAGCATCAGAACACAATATTAACTTTATAACCTGATACTAGCTGTACCACATTACACTGCAGATCTGGGAAAGATGAGCAATACTTCCAAAGGGATGGTCCCTATTAAAGGGAAAACATTTAGAAACTTGCATAGATGACACTAAACTTTTAAATGCATAAGATTCCACCTGCCTGCCTTTTCTTGAGTCTCAAAAAGTTACACACAAACTTCTGGACAGACATCACCATACTGGTTATAATAATAATAACAGCACAATATAATAATTAATAATAATAACAATAATTAATAATATGTTCATAGTACTCTAAAGTATAAATATTAGAAACCTTTCTATTTTTACATCTGTTATTTTCTTCTTGATGAGATTTTGCTTCTTCTCCAGTGTTCCCAAGGCTCATGCAAGCTTTGAATACCAAAATCTTCTCAGATACATCATGTGACATTTCACTTGGTAACTTTTGAGGACAAGGCTTGCTGAGATTAGAAAGATTAAAGCTGCCCAGGTTTGGAGGAAAAGGGTATTTAAGGGATATGAAGACCAAGAGAAACATGAAAAATGGAGTAATTTGGGTTTTTTTTGTTCTCCTCTAGGAAGAATCATACCTAGAGAGTACAATTAGTCTTTAAGTCTATCCTGATTTCTCTGTCATTTATCGAAAAGACAATCTTGTCTTCTATTAATAAAACTGAAGCTCTATATTCTTAGAAAGCTCATCTGTAATTTCTGTCATTGTGATGCTTGGACCAATTTTTGTTGTTGCTGGCATTAATTAACCATCAACTTTTTTTTTAAAAAGCCCACCAAAAAAGATCCAAACTGCTGTCTTATCACTAAATGAAATCCTGCCCATAGTTCACTTTTTAATGCCTTTTAGCCTTTATGCTTTGCTTTCTTCTCCCTCAAATGAATGATGTGTGCCAAAGATGTTGCTATCCCAGAGAGAACAAGTCTCTGCAAGCTTTGTGCAAATAGACAGCCAAGAAGAGAATTGTTAATGCCTCTGCTGTGGAATGGGTGCAGCAGAGCTTTGTGCAAATAGACAGCCAAGAAGAGAAGAGATTTGTTAATGCCTCTGCTGTGGAATGGGTGCAGCAGGAACAACTCCTCTTGGGGATCAGAAAGTCCAAATTAGAGACTTGAAAACACCCAAATACTGAGACAATCAGCCATCCCTGTTGGAGTTTATGTGCGGGAACTCATTCCTCAGGCATGGGGAGCTTTTGTTTTCTGCTGGACAGTGTCTCTGATACCTAAAGAGGGGATGAAATGATGTTGAAGCTTTACTTAAGTTGTGCTAAGAAGAAAAGACTTGGTCTGCCTGTGTCAGCCTGGCAGAGTGCTGGAGCCCTCCCTGCTCAGCAATCAATAGTTCACCTGAGGGAAAGCTCTTTAACACAGACTTTCCCCATACTCTGATTACCCAGGGCTGTTTCCTTGACACAACTATGACATCCATCACCACTAAAGAAAGGGAGTATCCACTTCTGAGCTTCAGGAAGAAAATTATAAGTTTTCAAAACAGAGTAGTCGTCCCCCAGGTCTTCTCTCAGCCCCTTACCACTGCGTGGATCTGCCCACCTGTACAGCCACAAGCCCAGCTGACCCATTTTCAGAATGTACCTGGTCAGAGCTGCAATTAAAAATATTCCCCTATGTGAAGTGTTTCAATGATGGCAGTCATGGAAAGTTATTCCACACAACTCAGGTTTAAGTTCTATAGCTATTGTAGGAGATCTGAGTATGCAGAGATGAAGGACTAGTCTGGAGGAACTCACTCTCCAACTGATTGGCAGAGGGGTAGGATGGCCTACGAGTCCTGTTCTCATTTGTGTTCTCTTTTGGGAAGAGTACTGCAGAGCTGGGAATTCCTGCATTTCACCACCTGGAACTGACTTACAAGGGCTGCCTCTTACTTGATGGGAGCAGGGAGCAGCACATTTCTGCTTCTCTGCACACCTGAGTTATTTCTCAAACTCATATCTGGCAGAGAAAACTGTCCAGGGTAAAGTGTCAGAAACAGAGGATAAGAGGCCAAAACCTGAAAGAATTTGATACACTTGCCCTAAGGAGCAAGTGCACTTGACTTACTCATGTCTACCTTACATAAATCTCAGGGCAAAAAGAGCTTACAAACCTGTCTTGTCTTTTACAGCATTTGACAGCACTAAGCAGTCAACTTTCATAGCTGATTTCAGATTCTAAGGGATATTTTAATTCCTGAGAAATAAAAGAACATAACCTATAATGAGGAATCAAGGACATGCCCAATAATTCCATTTACCTCAGTGCTGGAAACCGATAATGATATCCAGGGCTTTTCTCCTGTGACAGGCTCAGAGGTGTTTGAAGACACACTTACTGCTCTTTGTTCATTATCCTCTTACGTTCATTACTGCTCTAATGGTTGGAAGCTTTGAATAGCATCTGCTTTTTCTGACAGGATACCACGTCCTCATTACCCCCAGTGAGAGACACGGTTTTACATTGCTCATATGAGGGTAAGCAAGCAGAGAACAAGGAAGCAAAGATGACAAACCTTGCCAGTGCTCATAACACATCCCTGCTCTTTCATCAAATTTCTAGTCTGGAGAACTGCCAGAGTATTTAAAGGAGGCAGAGAGACATGCAAGGAGTGAGGAGGAAAAAAGGAAATTGTCACAAAGCTGATTGTATTGGATTTCCACAAGAAGCCTCACTGCCTGTGTCTGCCTTAGCAGATACACAAGCAGAATATGCATCAAGACAAACAGCAAATTTGACGTCACGTTTCATCGCTATCCCAGTATATGGATGTCTGTCTCCCAGAATGAAGTAACTGGCTTTCCTTTAAAAAGTTCCTCATTAAATCACAGAAAGAAAGGGGAAGTGACCTCAGAAACACTCATTCTAAAGGTCAGCTTGGCATAGGGAGACCTCAGTGATGGGAGGGGCCTGTAGCCCCCAGGCACAGGATCTCAGCACTTTGCTCTGCTCAGCCATGAATACTTTCATAACAGAATCACACCTGCTGTTATTCAAACTCCTTATTTCCATACCTGGGAATTTCTTGCCTCAGCAGAAGTTCCTGTAAGCTGGAATTGACCTGTGGCTATAACTGCTTAAAGCCAAAGCACCATGGTTCAAATTAATTCCTACATCTCCACTCTTCAGTCTCTACTTGCTGCTCCCCCTCCTCCAAATGACCATGAGGAAAATGACCTCTAAGTATACACTGTAGTGTGTCACATATTGGTGGAATACAAAGCCTACTGCTCAGGTAGTACAAATTAAATTAAATTCATTCACAGGTTTTAATTTACTTCCTACAGAGTGATTTTTTGCATCCCAGCAAGTTAATGCCAAAATCAGTAATGACTGTCACCATCATTTCAACCTTTCAGTTCAGTTTCCTGAATCACATCTGTAAATCAGATCAGTTATTGCTGTGAAATGCACGTGCTGTTTATTTGATTAGCTCCCTGTACAGGCCTTGTCATTCCCTAGCACAGAAGTAATTGCAGTTACAACCTGTTAAACCAAAGCTTGACTTTATAAGCCCCTGTTCTAGAGGCTGCACAGCCTTCTGTTGCCTTCCAACCCATAACTGAAGCTCAGCTCCAGCCTGGGTTCTGTGCCTGGATGCATCAGGCCAGCGGGTCATTATAGAGCCCTTGACCAAACGCTTATGTACAGCTGAGGATATCAGAGAATCACAGAATTGTTTAGGTTGGAAAAGCCCTCTAAGATTATCAACTCCAGCTGTTCCCCCAGCACTGCCAAAGCCATCCCCAAGTGCCACATCTACACATCTGTTATGTAGATCCCCTCCAAGAATGGAGATTTCAACACTGCCCTGGGCAGCCTGTGCCAGTACTTAATGACCCTTCCAGAAAAGAAATCTTTTATCTAATTTAAACTTCTCCTGGCACAGCCTGAGGCAACTTCCTCTTGTCACATGTCTTGGGAGAAGAGACCAACCCGCACTTGGCTTTCAAGGAGTTGTAGGCAGCAAGAAGGTCCCCCCTGAGTCTCCTCTCTTCCAGACTGAGCATGTGCTTAAGCCAAGGGGGAATCTTGGCATAAATTATGATCTAGAAAAGATGGAGGATTTTTAAAGGAATTGCTGTTTGCAAATAATGCATAAAACTAACAAAGACATTGCTGGTGATTTTCCTGCAAATGATATATACAGCTGCCAGTGAAATAAAACCAAAATTTGCTCCTTTTTGAAGTGTTCAACATGTCTTTTCCCACTTGAGACATTCTGGCTAAAGCAGCATAGTACAAGTCCTTCAATTTGAATTGTCCTGACTAACATGACGTCTTCTGACATCTCTAGGTATCGTGGTAAATATAAATTATAGTCAGGGTCTGTACACTTCGTTCTCTGGTACAGTCAAAGACACATTTGCTGGCATGGAAACCTCTTCTCCCTTCCTCTGCATTCTTTACCAGGCAGCACACCACTGCTGTGTATCAATTCACAAAATGTTTCAGCACTTAAAATTGGTACCTATTCAAATTTCCTAAAACCTAAGAAGGAACATTGCCAGGTTGCAACAGGCACATTTCAGATTCTCATCTCTGCTTGACAGTTGCTTTGCAAGCCTTTAAAGTCTATAAATAGGACGCAGCAAAGGAAACTGCCCTTTGCTCCAAACCAGGGTGGTTTGCTTAAAAAAGTATTAAAGGTTGATCAGGGCATCACTATAGGGATTTTATTTGTGGTTCAGTAGCAATGTTTGTTTCTCTGTAAAATGTAACCTGCATTTTCTTACTGCAGACCTTTTCATTACTAGATCAAAGTAAATAAATGATACAAGACTCCCCTTCTTCCTATGCTATAGAGAGTAGAAAAAGCAGCCAGGAACCAGTGCAGCACATTTGTGTTACAGGCTAAGATCCTAGACTCCCTGGCCCCCTTTTGACATCAGAATGGTTAATATTATATTCTAGAATTGCAAATAGGTAACAATACCAGTATTTCAAGGGTATCGCTACTTCTTTTGCTTTCCTGTATGATACCAAGTACACAATGCTTTTAAACACTCTACAGTTGTGATTAAAACCTGTGACAAATTTGTGAAAAATATCCTTTCTATGATTCTTTAAGAAATCTTATAAGGAATACTTATACAGCCCTTACAATGCTGGGTCTTTTTGCATGCTTTCACCTGGCGAACAGTTCAGCCACATCTACAAAGATGACGAACGAAACATCATTGGTTCCTACTTTTCTTTTTGGCAGGTACAATGTTCTGCTTTAGGGAGATTCTTAAATAACTTCATGGCACTGCTCATTTTCAGAGCTCAGTGCATAAAGCACAAATCATAAAACTCAGCTGCATTTAGCTAAAACATTTTCTAGGGCTCTTGAACTTTTCAAGTAATCCAGGCCTGATTTACAGCTTCCTATAAAAGTCAAGCAGCATTTCAAGGTTTCGTGTGTGTGTCACCAGTGAAATGATCCCATTTTGACTGCAGTTTGATTCTCTTTTGTCACCGTTGGACCCTGATTATAAAAATACTCATTTGTGTTAGCTAGTTGAATGTGATAAGAATCAAATTAAATATTCACCCAAATCTCTCTGCAACTTTGCTGCTTTCATTTTCAGATACCTTTCAGTGTTCCTTAACTTATGGTGCTGTATCCTGACGCATTTCTGCTGTGACCTCTCCATGCAAGGCAGACACAAAACACCCACTCTGGCAGTGCAAATCCTTCCCCAAGGGCCACATTTCCTCAGCATTTATGCAAACCAATTTAGCACTGCTGACTCCACTGGAGCTACTTCCAAGTTGCACTGATGTTGTTTCTGATTCTGATTTGTAGATTTATGGGTTAATAATTAAAGGAACAAAAAAGAACATACTGCCAAACAGTGGATGACAATATTAATTGGTATATCCCCATTTGTTTCTCCCAGAAGAATCCTAGACATTACACCCCCTTCATAACATATTTAAAACATCCTTGTAAACTGAGTAGTGGAGGTTCTCCTTTCCCTTCACCTTGGTGGCAGTAAATGGAATAACAGACGTGTAGCTATTGACATATTTACCTACTGTCATGTAATGGTTTGGTAAAGAGTTGAAATGATATGGACAAAACCCTGCTAAAAAGAAGATGGTATTAACAACCTCAGCATGTTCTTCCAGGAGCTAATGGTGCACACTGATAAAAACATCCATCACATTTCTACACTGGGTTTGCTCAGTTTCAGGTTCCAATCACTGGCTCTTACCCTTATCTCCTAGATTAAGGAGTACTAGTGCAGAAGCAACTTTGGTGATCATATCCTCTCTGATCTTGCTGTGTAAATGGAAAGAACCTTTGTAGAGATTTTTGTCCAAAAACTGACCTTGAAACTCTTTCATGTGACCACTGTTCAAACATTCTATTTACAGTGTGGACAACAGCACTGCAATCCACTGCAGTCAAAATCTACCTTAGTTAGTACAGTTTTCACACTGCAAGTCCTAGTTCACACTAAATCTAAATGTTTTGTCCTAATGAGGTGCATCTATGATTTTCCACCATGTCTTAGTAATTGATGTTTTTGAAACCCTGAAAGTATATACAGATATTAAGACTTACCTAATTTTTCCATCTCAACTATAAACACACATTTATTTCTATGTTATCATCATTCCCACCAATTTCCTTTCCAACAGCTCATCTTTGTTTATTATTTAGACAAGAAAGTCTGAAGTTTTCCTTCTGATGACTCTACTGTGTTAGAAAATGCCCACCTTCTGCATTTAGAACAGTGATGTAATTAATCATATTTTACTAGTCAGTGAAGGTGATTCCCACAAAATCATATAGAAATTGAAATCCCTCACAGTAAGTGTGTTTCCACACCGGAGTTCAGAACCTAGAATATTTCCCCTGGTTGTTACACAGGGACTGCCTGCAGTGTGCCTGGAAATGCTGAGCATCCATTAATACCCAATTGTTTTATGGAGTATAAACTGAGACAAAGCAACAACAGACTCTTTAGAAAATCTGTGATGAAAATGAAGATTTGGAAGCCTCTTATTGGGACTATCAGCAGGGAGTATGGGTTAATTAGTGAAGAGCCTGGCTGAGAGACAGAGATGTCCCTCCTGTCCCGCAGTAGTTCGATTCCTCAGTGCAGGTTCAGTTACTTGCTGTACTAAACTCACACTAGGTATAAGCTTTCCCTTGGGATTCTTCATAACCAGTGGTCTTTCAGCACCAAAGGCAGGGAGAGAAGAGGAGTGAACCCAAAAAAGTGCAGCAAATACAATGGGAAAATTTCTGTGGAAGGTCAGAGAGCCCTCAAAATGATCATCCAGAGTGTAATTAAAATTACTCTCTAGGTTTTACCCCAGTATACCTAACAGTCAGACCCCAAACTTCAAAACAAACTATCCAAACAATGAAGATACATTCTTAATAAGTACATTAGTAGCTGCTTGTAATAGCAGGAGGATAAATTTCAATGCAAGAGAGAATGAAATTGCAGATAATGTTTTGGTAAAATCTTTTAAATCTTTCCTTCTTTTTAAAAAATTCTTCCAGACAGTCAGAAAATTCTGGACACTAACTGGAAGCTGTTCTGGCATGTTACAGGAATTATACAAATAGCTGCTGTGTAAAAATTCAATATGTGCTTAAGAAAAACAAGCAAGACTGCCAAAGGTATTAAAAAATCTTGAGCATAAGAGCACACTGCGTGGGGAGATTAATGACCTCGGACACAAGAATATCTTCCTGAGGAAGTGAAGAAGCACTGAGGTATGAATGCAAAAGAATTGTAGCATTTACATAAACCCTGCTCAGGCTCTAAATCATTCTTGGTCAAGGTTTCAGTGTTTGCAAGCACCTACAGGCACAGATCCTCCATTTATTCCTCCTCCTTTCATCTCTGCAAGGTCAGTCCTCAATGAGTGCTTCATTTATTGTTTGCTGAACAATTCTTGAAATGACTGAAAAATGTACAAATAAGCTGAACAGAAAATGCCTATCCAGAAAAAATTATTGTAACAGCTGCTTAAAACAATTCTAATCTCCACAATATCACAGAATTCTAGAATGGTTTGGGTGGGAAGAAAAGTAAAGATCATTTAATTCCTGTGCCCCTGCCATAGGCTGACACACCTTCCAATAGATCAGGTTATATAAGCAACAATATAAGGTAAGCCTTATCTCTGTGATTTTCTGGTCAAGAACATTAAAACCACAAGCACACACACTGAGTTTGGCTGTAATTTTGTTAGTAAAGTTATTGTAACATTTATGCTATGAGATGGCAACTCAGCAGCCATCTGAGAATGGCTACAGGTAACTGTACACCCAAAAGTTTATGGGTCATGCTAAGTATGAAGAAACATGCCAGCCCTTGTCATATCCTACTTTATGGCAAAGCAGCTGGCTCAAAACTCAAAACATGAAATGATGTAGCCAAAGCAAATGCTGGAACCTGGGCATCTTCTGTCCCAGCAGGTTGCTCTGTGACATGTGCCATACAAATGATGCACAGGAAGCACAGGTATCACAAAGGGCTCAGGGTGTGCAGTGATTTGGTGTTGCTGGTAACACAGGGGTTGTTAACTCCTCAGTAACACCACTTACAAAGGTCACACTTTGATGCTCCCAAGAAATAACAACCACCATCAGGGTGATCTCACTGCAGACATGGCCTGGCCATACAACCTGCCCAGGTAAAAAACTGCTGCTGGTAGAACACTAATTCTTTTGGGGGAAAAAAATTTTGAGGCTAAAATAAATCACAAAGCTATGAAATAATGAGAAACAGTGAGGCATATAAGTAGATATATCATATTTCTATGTCTTTTCCAATAGTAGAGAACAAAAAGATTATAAATCCCTTCCCTCAAATTACCCAGAGGTCAGGATGAGTGAGAGAGGTTTCTAGTGTGCCTTTTTCCTGGATCTATTTCTGTTCACCATCTTCAGCTGAAGTCACTCTGCATCTATTAACTCCTTGGCCTTTCAACTTTTTGTGGAGAGGCTTGGGCCTATAAATAACTACAGCCAAGTGAATCTGGTGCTTTTTGTGGTGGCAGAAGGATGCCTTTGAAGGGCTGGCCCTGAAAACTTCCTGGTTCTGAACAGTGTCTCCATGAAGTCACACAAATAGAGGCAGCTGAAATTAGAACATTTAGAGAGCAGAGCAGCCTGAGCATGAATATTCGTGGGGAGGGAAAAGTGAATTTAAAAGGTAAACCTTATTTAAAATGCACAAAAGGAAGACTGCAGGCTTCTCCAACTACCCATCCAAATTATCTCCAGGGATAATGACAAAGAGAAAGGCAGACACCCAAAGCAATCAGGGTCCAACTCGAATTCTGCATTACCCATGTTACAGAGGCTACAAGGAAAAATGCCCCTTTTATTTTTTGGCATATTCTCATGTTGTTCCTGTCAGCCTGGTTCTTTGGATTCAGATGTCTGTTTTCATTCCATCACTGCAAGTGAAAATGCATGTGGAATCAAACCACTAATCCAAATATTTCCTCAAATATCAAGAAAAATCAAATTTGGATTGCAACTTGCTACCTCAGGCACTTTATTAAATGCAAATTATTCTCATTAAAAGTAGTATACCAAAGACTGATCTCCAGTATTAATGAAGTTCATGTAAATAACATCTCCCACAGTGCTGCTGCTGCTACACAGGTAGAGTGCACAAGAAATTTATTTATTTATTTATCATCTTCGGGAGGTGGTCCACTTCTCTATTAGAGGTAAAGAAGGGAGCCATGAAAAAATACAAGGAGTACCTTGAAGTAAAGGAGAGGCCAAAGCCCTGGTATTTGAAGCAACTTGGTCCTGGACAGCATGGATGTCTCAGTTTCCAGACACAAAGGATTCCACTCCTTGGCAGAAGCCTGCTTTGGACGGTGCTTCACAAGACTGATCAAACACCTGAAACCCTCTCACAAGCAGTGGATGATTTATTTTGCAGGGGTACCTGTGCAACATCCAAACCACATCTCTGCCCATGAAGGACGGTGCTGTCTTGGCAGAGGAAGCTGCAGCAGAGCCCATGGACTGGCAGATGCAGCTTGAAACAAGCTGGTGCTCAGTCCACTCAGTGCAGGGGAGAGGACCAGGTGGCCTTTAACTCACCTTTAGTTTAGACCCTGCCTCTCTGCTTCTTTACCAAAAACAGCCTACACACACCCTTGAAATTCTTGGCACAAAGTTGGGTAGATGATCAGGAACAGCTTCCCAAACCAGCCAGTCCCTACTGTTGCTCCATGACAATGCCAAGGTCAGAGAGGACAGGTTTCTGCTCCAAGGTGTGTTACCTCAGCTGCTCCATGGCAGGATGGCCTCAGTGGGCAGCTGGCAGAGTCCAGGGTTGTCTCACAAAACCCTGATGGGGCTGCAGATCAAGGAGCTGTGTAACTCAGTGACAAGAAAAGTAATGCAGAGTGAAGGGTGCCTAGAGGTTTTCCAGAACACTGAGTTCAGCACCATTAAGAAGTCTAAAAGGGAAGATACAGGCCAGGAAGCTCTTACTTCGTCTCCTACTCTTTAAGCAGACAACTGCTGCTGGGGAGGTTTTCATATCCTCTCTCTGATCTGCTCCGTAATGAAGGAGCAGCTCCCACACACCTTCAGTGCAGACATGGTTCAAGAGGTCACTGAAGTCACTCTGCATCTGCCAGCAGGAGTTTTGCCACAACTGAGGCAGTTCCTGGATTATTAATGCTGTGATTTTTATCCTTTATTGTGTGTTTTTATCTTGTGATTGTGTTTTGTCCTATTTTATAGGGCTCAGGATGAGAGAAAAAAGTCTCTTCAGGAGAGGAGAAAGGGAATTTGACGCAAAAGTCTCATTAGCAGATCATTCTGGTAAAACTGGTCTGAACCACTCTCCCCTGGAGAGAGCAATGGCTACAAAAACTTCCCTCTTATTTTATTTTTCTATCAGAAAAGTTTGAAACTAAAAAGAAATCTCATCAGTAGGGAAAAGAATGTTTGGTGTGGCTTTGTTTTGTTTTTTTTTCTAATGAGAAGTTTTGCTTCCATTTGTCTATAAATAAAGAATGTTAAAAGTTGCTTTTCTTATTTACATTCCAAACTTGCTGTGCTGATCCTCCCTGCACATGACATGTTTCCCTACTGATCAACAGGCAGAATATGTATCCATAAGTATATATCCATGAGGAAACATTGAGCTATAACTCATTAGTGAGCTGTACTTATTTTTCATTTTCAAATTACCCTGTAAATATTCAGGAGCATGATGCAGAACAGGACCTACCTACATGCCTCCTATTCACATCACTGAGGTGTCTTATTTTGGGAGTTAAGGAATGCGTGCAATATGCATGAAAGAGATGAATAATTAGCGTGATGATTGCAAAGAAAACAGAAGCAAAGCTCAGGAATGACAGTCAAGACACACAGCAAGTTGAAGAGCCAGCACAAGGCAAGAGAACGAGTAGCAACACTCACAGTTCATTACTATGGGCTCAGCATCCACACAGTTTTCCATGGCCAGGATGCCCCTGGAGGAAGATGGTCTGACAAAAGTGACTGCCTGACTAGAAAAATTTTTGGGCCCTGTTTTTCTTACATAGTAAGAGGGAAAAATTCCTCAACCCAGAACTGAAGTGTTACTCCTTGCATAGAGGGGATGCAACTCCAACAGGAGTGCTTTGGTGTTGTCATACTTGGCAACTCTTCATCCCTGTGCAATGTCACCTGCACACAACTCTGCAGCTCCCTTCCTGTTCCTGCTCTTGTCCCTCTGGCTGTGGGGACCCTCAGCAAGAGGAAAAACCTCTCTACCCGCAGCTCTCGTGCTGTGGGCTGGCCCAGGATCAGAGGAGCTTGTGGTTTGGTATAGTCTTTCTTCCACATTTTTTAATTTGTGGAGATGCTTCTTTTATCCTTCTCCTTGCTATAAATGGGAGGAGGGCACTTGCTCCCCCTGTTCCATGTGTCATAACACAGATTTGGCTCTTGCTATCTATCAGCAAAGTTTGAATTAATCTGTTTCCTGGAATTTGGAGACAGCAAATGTAGGTGGCAGACAGGACTGATTCTTGAAACATTTTTTTCTTCGTCTTAACCAGTGCTGTGAATGTGAACATGCTTGATTATCTGCAGCTCAGACACTTCCATGTCTGAGCAGCTGGAGCAGCAGCCAGCCTGGAGTAAGAGATTCCTCCACTCCCCTCTTCTGCTCAGCTCCTCACAACCCTGGTCATGTGAACCTGCCTTCCCACTTTTGCAATAGCACAGGGGTTCTTAGCTGGATGCTCTCAAGACCTCTTGCCAAAAACTGCCAAATCCTTTTTTTGATCTCCCTAGATGGATTCTTGGAGTGAGAAGCAGGCATTCCTTTAAGGGAGAGAGGCACTGCCTTCTGTGAAAGATTGATACTGTAGGAGCCTAGAAGTGAAGGTAAGTGCTTAAAAGGAGAAGTAGAAAGATTGGCAAAAGTTAGAGTGAATCTTACTGCTAAATCACAGCTAGTTGAAGCGCAGGTATTTAAAGCGGCTTTAATTCAGAAAGAAAATCAAAGAAAAAAATCTAGAAAGCGCACTAAAATATCTATTGTAGGACAATCACCTGAAAGTTCTGATCACATTCATCCCAAGTTATAGCAACTATGGACAGGAATAAAAAGAAAGCAGATTCCTCAAGACAGGTTGATCTGGTACAACCCTGAAAGAGAAGTGTCAGGACAGAAACATGGCAGTGACAGAACACTGCCATGGTGTTAGTTCTGCACTTGGCTCTTCTGCACAGCTCTGCAGTTCCTAATCTGTCCAGGCATTACATACGTAAAATGGGCTGTATAAAACCTAAAAATATGGGACATAGGCATAATCTGCCTGTAAAAAAGGACAAACAAGCAACTGCATGAAATAGAGTGTGATTAATTGCAGATTTATATAGCAATACCTGATATACTAAACAACATAATCTTTTAATGACATGTGTGTAGGCACATAGCCACACTTTTGTCCCCAGCTACATATTTGCAACATAAACTGGAAAATATTTTGGTCCAGCTTCTTTTGCAATGTTTCCATCACTTTCCTCACATATCAAAGAGTTTTCACATTTGGTGATATTGGAATATCATTGAGAATTATTTAACATAAAGCCACTGGTAACTGAGCGACTTGCTGCAGGGTTTCTTGGGTTTAAGGGTTGGGGGTGTTTTTGTAACAAGTATTTGTTCTGAAAAATAATTACTCTGTGCCTGTCTTTCATGAAAATATCAAAACAGACAGTAGTGGTTTTGGCATTCTAATAAGGATGTGACATTTCACAGCTTAATGCTTATTCTTGCAAGGGAAGATGGGGAATTCAATTCATTTTTCATTGACTCATGAAGAGTCTCACCGAAATTGCAGTTTTGTCTTAAACTCATGGAATGATGAAAGATGGGGCAAGAAAGTGTTTTTAAAACTATATTTAGCCTATTCTTCTGTCCCAAGACACAGTCAAGTATACTGTATCATTCCTTGAAAGTCCTTCCTTTAACATTCAGGTTAAGATAGAAAAACAACAGTGAAAAATTACCCAGGGAAAAATTAGAGAGAAAACCAAGCAGTGAACAGATAGGCTGTCATGAAAAGATGGGAAGACACCCAGGTGAGTAAATAATCCAAGGCCAGGTCTCACCAGCCATAAATCAACTATTGCCTCCACACACTTGTGGGACAGAAGCCATGCAGTCCCCCTCCAGGCTAATGATTTACTTGCCACCCCAACTCATAAATCTACCAAAACTAAATTTCTACCAAAATGAAATTCTTACCAAGATGTTTATACAGACAACAGGCTGGGCAGGTCACTGTCTATCATGGGTACCATGTTAACAAGGAGACCAAGTTTTGGGGAGATAACAACTTTTCTTTAAAATGTTGAGTTGCATGGGCTCAGAGAATGGTTTGGGTTGTAAAGAATCTTCGAGGATCACCTATTCCAACCCTTCTCACTGTGGGCAGGGTCACCTTCCACTAGACCAGGTTGCTCAAAGCCCCATCCAACCTGGTCTTGAACACTTCCAGGGATGGGGCAGCCACAATTTCTCAAAACAACTTGGTTCATCTCAAAGTTCAGTTTGAGCTGTTAGGAAGGTTGCTTGCAGGGAGGAATGTCTGGTGGCAGGAAGAAGGTAAAAATATGGCTATCAACAAAATCAAGTGGAAGTTGAATAAAAAGGGCTGAATTGCTTTGTTAGCATTTAGCCAGTCATATGAACCTAGTGATTAATCTGGCCCTCAGTCCTAAACTTAAACCTCAGTGCAGCTCAGCATTAAATACGCAATTAGCTTTCAACATCTGACACTTCAAATATATTCACAAAAATCACACCTAGTTCCTGAACAAATCAATCAAATGTATTACTCCTTTTAAATTTTCTATGTACAAAGAAATTGTAGCTATTAGCCCAGAGAGAATAATCCCAGCAAATCCATCAATCTGAATGTAAGAATAAGGGATAAAACACCTTATGTGAAAGGCACATCAGCAATATCACTCCTGAGCTGGAGTGAGAGCTTTTTTGCTAATGTCAGTCCCAGATACTGCTTCACACAATAGCCAGAGCCAGCAGCCTTTTCAAGCATTACTCATTAAAAATGTCAAAGAGCACAAAATATCTGGATATAATGATGTCACCTTAAATGGGGGAAAATAGAGAGGCTTTCCCTTCTGAATGGCTGATACTCTTAAGTGGAAACTAGGGCATAAAGAAGAAACTCAGCAAAAATTACATTTTGTTTAACAAGAACAGTTACCCAGGATACGTGTGAGCCTTCCAGGAGAGCAGGCTAACATTGGATGGCAAGGGATGAAACCAACCTGTGGTCTGCCAGATTGCTTCTCCCTGTGCTGAGCAGTGTGAATAAGTCTTAAAGCTGAATAGTAGTTGGATTTTTTTGTTTGGCGGGGTTGGTTTGGGTTTTTTTTTAAGGTGGGGTGGGGTGTTTATTTGCTTTTGAGCTGCTTGAGGTAGCATGCACTTATCCTTCTGTACCTGGGCAGAAAGGAATTGCTCTCCCTGCTTCTACTGCAGTGTTCTTTAACAGGGAGTTCCTTCCAACTCCTTTGCAAACACTGGGCTTGTTTCTTCCCCCGGCTTTCTCATGCAGGAACATTTGTATTGAACAACGTGTTCTTCCACCCAGGACAATTCTCCTGGCTGTACCACTCTTTGGCACCATTACTTTTTAGGCCAGCAGAAGACCAGAAGGACTCATTAGACAGATACCCAGTGGTTTTTTCTGTTGTGTGTCCTCGGCCCTGTGGACATCCTGTTTGCGTGGGAAGCACACGGGACCCCTCCTGTGCTGGCAGGGAAGTTGTGACAACATGCTTCACTGAGTGCTGGATCTGAAAGACATGGGATTTTCACCAGGGTGTGCTTGTCTCAAGGCTGGTAATCACCCAGGGAATAACCAGCAAAGCACACAGACCTCTCGGTGCAGACATTATCCCGGCAAAGTGCGGAATCTTCTTTCACGTTGATCAGCTTTTGTTATATACACAGAAATAATTCTTGTTTTCACAGAAATCAGTAAGCACTCAGGAGTCTACCAGCACAGCAGACTCACTCTGGGCTGGGCCTTTAGGTGTCCTGTTTTTCTCTCCTTTTACCAAGAAAAGACAATTCAATTCATTCTCACCACCAGCAAGAGTCTACAGATCTACATTTGATGGTGCTTTGTATATTCAGTGCTAAAAATCTCCTGCTAGAGGGAAGAAAACATGTAATAAGGTTTGAATAGTTTAATGTATTTCAGAGAAGCTTTTATCTTTTATGTCTGAGGACATTTCCAACAGGAGAAAGTCAAGCAAGGACAAGTCTTCTAGGTCAGAGCAGAATATTTCTTGTAAGTTCCCACAAGGAAAAGGAAGATACACTGAAATGAAATAACAGAAGATACTCCCTCACCCTCCATCACACCCCAAAATAAGGTGCAAATGCAAAGCGATCTGCTTCATAACACCCACCTCTTCAGGGCAACACTGGCACTGGTGGCTACAGCTCTCTCTGAGAAAGAGCAGTTACTGCAGTCTCCAGACACAGCACAGACTTTGCAGAGTGCAAAGGTAAGATTAAGATCTGCATCATTCCTCCAACAGAGTCTATTTTTCCTGAACTGTGAACACCTTCCTCCGTCAGGGCAGTGTAGCGGGTTGGGTTTGTAACCGGGTGGAAACACCAATTTAGTGTAGTAGTTTGGTCTAAAATACTCATTACTGTTTACCTTCTGTGAGATAAGAATTAGGAGAAATGCAAAGCAGGCACCAAACCTGAAAGAATATAACGAAGTTTATTAACAGACCTAAAAGAGGGAAAAGAAAAAAAATAAAATCACACCACACCTTCAGAACTCTTCTCCTCCCCCCACCTTCCTCCCTTCTCCCACTGACAGTGTAAAAAGAGAACTCTTAAGATGTTCAGTCTGTTTACCACTTCCATAATAACCTTATTCAGTCCATTTAGGAAGAGGAGTCTCTCTTGCCCATGCTATGAAAACATTATCACAATGAGACAGCCACCCGGGTTGGTTCTCTGCTCGCACGTGAGTCCCTTCCCCCAACTTGCAGCTTTTCCCACAACTGCTTTCGAGGGTCCACTCTTGAATTACTGGGGTACAGTTTTAAGGTTGAGCCGTTCAGAAACAAAAGTTCTCTTCACTCATCTCTGGGAGCATTTCATCTCTAAGAACAGAGGCCCTCAACATGAACATTTGTTAAAAATACTTGATGTAGTACAAGGCAGGATTTATAGTCCAAACCTGGTGCTTGAACTTTATGCCCCTTTTACCCCCATATCTAGAAATGTGTTTTCTTTTGCTAGTTTTTGGAGATATGGATGAAAATAAAAATTTATTATCTAGCATATGTGATTTCAGAGTATAGGATATGTGCAGCAGTACTTCCCTGCTCTTCCTTTGCACATCTTGTGTTACCCCTCTGTTGAAAATCTACATTTTTAAATTTCTTTAGTTCTAGAATACATTACTTCAGTGACTCATTTGCTATTAACACTAAATTTCATATGTTGCTAAGATAAAGCTGTTGATGTTAACACTGCACAGAAAAGAAGCTGTCACACCTTTTGGATGTCTGTACTAATTGTTTACACACTTCAGTTCAATGGACTAAGTCCACACTATATTTACCTGAAGGATCCTGTATTGATTTTCCTTATTCTCTCTTCTACTTCCTATTCCCCATTCAGGAGTAACAGCTCATTAGCATCATGTTAGTTAAAATTAAACCTTGATCACCTGGATGTGCCCCTTTCTACAGAAACATGCAGAGCCCAGCCTCTTACAAGTCCAGAAAGAACATTAATTGTAACACTGCAGAAAGAAGTGGAAATCTATCAATCTGTGATTTAACAGCTATTTTTGAAACTTTGCACTGATTTTCATATATAAAATAATACACAGGAGTGAAAGACATTAATTTTGAAAAAAAATTCTTGGGTGACAGGTGAATTAGGAGCTCAGGCTGTCAGTAATCCAACAGCATTTGGGATTTAAAGTGATTTTATTCTTGTCAGAGTGGTAGTTTATAACAGGTAGATGTACAAAATCAAAAAATTGATTTTGACAATGAAACCCTTTTTCTGTGAAAGCTTCTCATATTACAGAACCCAGGAATTGGGACTGGCCACTGAGATAAGGACACATGGGATGCTTTGTGCCTAGCAAGAGGTGCATTACTGTTCCAGCATGGATTCTGTAATCTCATAGCCCTGCAGGTCTTATTACCTATTTTGGGTGGACACAATTCACAGATTCAAAGAATATTCTGAGTTGGAAGGGACCCACAAGGATCACTGAGTCCAACTCTTAAGTAAATGGCCAGTACTACTACACAGGGGGAAATTCACAAAATCACAAGACCAGCTGCCTAACTTCTCAATTTACGCCAAATGTATTTCTTATCCATCCTCCGTACAACATTCTGCAAGGTGTTGAGAGGGCATCACTAAATCTCACACTTGCATTCACCCTTCTGAGACCAGGAGATCATCTCCTCTGACACTGATTAATATGTAAAAAGCTCCACAGTGCTGACAGTCAGACCATGGGAGAGTTTTACAGATACCTGAGCTTACGTTTGTGCACATTTTCCTTCAAATTCAGGCCTGAGCCATTGCCTACAAATGACTGATCCTGCTTGGATCCACATCTCACTACTCTGGGGGATATCTGCAAAGCCAGAGTGGCTGCCTGCGGCAGAGCAGCAATGCAAAGTCACTTCTGCCAGCAAAACTCACAGGAACATCAGAGCAATGGATGGCCATAATAACTTCACAAGATGGTGAAGAAGGATGAGAAGAAATGTTGTTATCCTTCCAACGCTGTTATCTTCATTACCCTTTAATTTTTGCCAGAAAATAGAGCTTTGGTTCCTGTGTTATACTTGGAAACACACAATGCCAGAGTGAGAAAAATCACTGCCCCAAAGATCTCCTAGTTTAAAATAAGGAAAGAGGGAGATGGACACAAGTTCTTCAGAAAGGGTATTGGGACTATAGGTAACAGTAGAAGTGGTTTATGTGCTGCTGTAGATTTTATATACAGAGATAGACACAAACAGAACTCAAGCAACTCAAGCACAAGAATTACATGAATTACAATACCTTCACATTTTGCTGTTAAAATGAAATGTGAAACTGAAGCTGCTTTCCAGATGGCCTGGGCAGTTCCTCCTGGGGCCAGACACAATACAGTGGGAGCAAATACAGAAGTTCCTCACAGAAGGAGCAAAAGAAAATGAGTACAGGAAAACAAGTCCTTCTAGTAGGCTAAAAGCCTCCTGTCTAGACAGTTTCTCAAAGCAGAGCAAACCTTTCTCTGGGCTCCCAGGATTCTGAGAGGTTTAACCCCAACCTTCAGGTTTGAGCCAGAGTTTTGCTTTTGTTTAGCATTTCCTGAGCAGCAACTAAGTCAAATAAAACCTCTTGGTATTGCTTCCTGTGGGAATTATGGTAATAAAGAAACATTAATTGTTTGGGTATTTCTCTAAAGTTCTAGCAGATTGAGTTGTTTCTTCAGAGGAAAGCACCTCTTGCCCAGATTATCTCAAGACACATATATTGCTCTGCTGTTCTAATAAGCCTAGGGACAGTCTGAACCACGAAGAATGTACTTTTACCACTGAAAATCTTTAGCAGCTGTCAAAGCTTGTTTCAGTAAAACACACTCAGAGGGAGCTCATAAACATTCAGTGTGTGAATCACGCCTGAACTAATACAATATGTGTTGTGATTGTAAGGGTAGGAGGAACCCAAACTGTGACAGTTTGCTTCACAGTTTAGAAAATTAGGCTCTGTTGTATTCCAAAGAGTAGCTGTCACAGAAGTGGATGTGTCTTAACTAGTGAAACAACCCAGTCTGAGAACACTTAGGAGAAGAGCTGTGATCCCTCACCTGCCCTCACCTCAAACACTTTATTACCTGTTCTAAAATAAGACTGCACAAGTGAGACCCCAACCTTCAATAGCTGCCAGGCACCTGCAACACTGCACACCTCATCTTCCACCTTGGCACAGGGAGGCCAAATTCTTTAAAGCTTGCATTCCAGCCTGTGCAGACCCAGGAAATAACTGGGCTATCTTTTACTTCCAAGTGAAGGAACCAACTATAGCCCAGAGCTGCCAGAGTGCTGCCTGGGGAACCACCATGCAGAAAAAAAACCAGGTTGCGTGCTGTGAGAGAGAAGCAAGAATGACTTCTGGAAGTGAAATCACCACGAAAAGTTATCAGTCCATGAGAGCTACGATGCTGTGAATACATTTTAAATACATTCTTCCACTCCAGCATCTTAATCTGTTCTTTGTTTAACCAACCAGAACACACTGCCAATGCCTTGTTCTGCTCCAGTGTTTTATGCTTGATAATTTTTTTATCTCTGTAAATGATTGCTCTTTTAGCATGTTACAGTGGATGGTGTAAAGCTAAAGGAAGATTCTGAAATGCTCCTAGATTATTGTTCTAGTGAGAAAGGGCCACAAAACTGGAACTTGTACATGAAATTGGTATCATTATCTCCTTTCTGGGTAAATGCAAAGTTTAATAATGTCTCTCTAATAGCTCTCACAGATCTCACTTATCACCACAGATAATTAAACACAAATATTCTGTAATATTAAGGGAAAAATGCCAGCAAGATATTCTGACAAAAAGTTTGTCTCTAACTGAATCTATTGTGTCCTTAGATTAATGTTATGATTCAGTACTTTGTGTTTTGTCTACTTTACTTCACGCATTTTTACTACTTTTCCTTGGTTCCCTGATAAATCAACATGGTTATAGGAAAAGATTTCACGAGGAAGAATAGAACAATTAATTGACTGAAAATATTCTCAAGCTTTATTCTAAAAGTGAATGCCTGACTTTGCATCACAAACTGCATTCCACTCTTGCTCCCATTTTAGCCAATGTGTCACAGGAACCAGCCAGAACAGACAGGAATGTGACAGCCCTGGATGGTGGCTGGAGAGAGCTGGAGGCGACATCTCCACTGCAGTGCAGGTGGGGAGGACAAGAGCTCTTTAATGTCCTCAGGACATGTGGAAATTTGTCATATACATCACCAGTCAGGACCCTTTAAGACAGGGAGCAGCTGAATGCTCCTCAGGATGGGAGAAACCCAAAAACAATTCTTGAATTCATCTTAGCTAGCTCCTCCTGAGCGGCTCCAGGCACAAAGTGCTTTTTCTTCAGGAAGATGTGGTGTAGGGTTAAAAGCCATGAGGGAAACCCTCCTATTTCTCATTCTACAATTACAAATATTAACTCTGAAATTACTTTTGCTGTGATGATGTGATGGGAGCACCGGGACTGCCTTACAAAAATATAAAATAGACTGGCTCTATTACAGACAGTTAATAATGTACACAGTGCTTGCAACAGTCATATAACTACAGATTTATAATTCAGCTTCAAAATTAGAAACAATGATAGCATTCATTTTTATTGCTGAGCAAAGAGAAAGAAATTACTTAGAGATTTTTTTTGTCCAATGTTCTTTTTGGGGAAAAAATTTCTTTCTAAAATCTGAGTTACATCAAGAGGCCAAATTTTAAATCAAAATGCTTCTTGGGAATGAGGTATTTCAAAGTCCTGTGTTTTTTTTTCTTTCAAGAGAGCAAGGATTATCCATCCTCTCTGACTTTTCCTCAGAGTTGTGTTGTCTGTTCTTTGTAATGACAGGAAACGGCTGTGAACAACCCCTGGGGCAGCAGCAGCACATATTTCCCAGGAACAGGAGGTAGCTGAAAGAATCTTATTCCCCCCCCAAAGAAGTATACAAGCACTTCATGTGAGTGGGAAGAGGAGCTGAGCTGTTTTGGGACAATTATTTTATCTTTCTTAAGAGTTGTCCTGAATTCCCTGTTGACTGCTCACTCTGAAAAATATAGATGAAAGGTTAAAGCCTTAGAAATTATGCAGTTTTTCTCTGGCTAAGCACAGCTTCTTGAGGATGTGGATGCACAGCATGTGCTGCAGTTCACTGGAAATTTGTACTAAAGACAGAACGAAGCTGGGATGGAATAAAATCAAGGAACCACAATTCAAGCTCTGCCAGTCCTTCCTCCTCTACCTTCCCCTTCATCCATCTTCCTTCTCACACCTCCTCCTGCTTCGTTAATTACCATTTTGCAAAGAGGTTCTCCTGCTCAGTGTGTCCAGAGCGAGCAGGATGAGAAATCTCTGTGATGAGCAGAAGTAGCAGGTCACTTCCCTGCCCTCAAGCCCATCTGCCTCTGAGAGCCCTGGCTACGCTGAGGCATCACTGGTGCCAGGATAAGGTGAAAACACCGCAGGGACAATTTCAGGCCACTGAACTAAGTTTTAATCATGTATCTTCCACTAATGTCAGAAGAAATTACATGGCTAAATCCCTGCAAGCTGTTTTGGATACGTGAAAGTTAATTTTACAGCTATTGCTGGGGCAAAGAAATAGGACTGCCTGCTGGCAGAGGCAGCAACAGAGACTGGCAGGGCAGAGAGAGATCAGCAGTTGGAAAAAACACATCCCACTCCATTATCCCCCCAAAGAATGACAATGCTTTTGGCACAGGACACTTTACTGTCACCCCTGGTACAGAGGAGCCAGTGCTTTGCACACACTCCAGCCCTGCTTCTCTCTAGGGAAGGATGGGGATGCAGGATTGCTGTAAGGATTTTGTACACAAGTTCTTTTTTGCCTCTGAAACACTTGGGCAGCTCAGTGCCAGGCCAAGTAACTGCCTCTACCAACAGCCTCTGACTGTCCGAGTTAATTACGAGTGACAGAAGCGTCACGATATCTCTTAGTGCTCACAGCACAACTGACACAGCATCCCTGCCCCCTGAAGCACCCCAAGTAGCTCCACTGGCTGGTGAATGTCTAAGATACCTTGTGCCTGGGGCTGTGGGCACTGCTCCATTCAGAAATGCTCTTGCAGACACTGGCAGGCACAGCACAGGCACTTGGGATGTGAAACAGGACATGCCAGGCCATCTTACAATAAACAGTGTTCTCATTTCACTCACAGGCAACAGATCTAGGGCTGGGGTTGTGGTGTTGGCTTTGTTTTCTTTATTTTTTTCCAATAAAGTTTAGGAACTTGTGTCCTTCCACTTCTGAACCTGCCTGAGGTCACTGCCTGGAAAGGCCCTAAAACATTCCTTTTAAATGGAATTGAAAAAGGAGAAAGTGAGCAGATAAATGGCTAGAAACTCTGCAGATACTGTTTTTAAAGGCTTTGTATTTAAAAATGGTTCAAAATAAGGTATAATATCTTCTGCATGCTTCATTCAACAGTTGCAGGAATAATGTCCCCACAGCTGGGGAAGCACTTAACATGCTTCCATGTTAAGGAACCCAGATCCATAGGAACCCAGATCACCCACAGTCTCCCTGGGGAGCATTTTTGACTCTTCAGGAGAAAAAGTTCCACGGGATAACAGCACTTTTCATCTCAACAAAAAACATTACCTGCATGCAATAGATTCTTTTAGCAATTGTGAGCCCACCTGAGCCTGTCAGTGAGACTAGAGCAGAAAGAATTAGAACTAAAGTATTTGGTAAAACTTAAAGATTGTTGTGGAACAAATTCACCATGGCAGTCAAGCTGAATGTTAGTTTTCCTGATCACAAAACTGATGGACAAATCTACTACAAGCAGAGATCTCAGTCATTCCCTCATATCAGTGCTGGCAATGATTTCAGTGGTTTTACATAAATGGCAAAAGCAAATTTGGCTCTAAATATGAATTTAAAAACCTTTCTCAGAGAAATCGGTGGTGGAGAAAACCACAGCAGAGCTTTTCACATGTTTTTAAACTGAGACAAAAGTGGTAAAAATAACAATGTTTACTTAGCTGCGCTCTGTGCTGATTAGACCAAACACAGAACAAGGACACATCCATTGCAGATAATGTTTTCAGCACTCACTGCTGAGGCTATTTAATTAATTGTTCTCCTGGGGTCAATATCAAGTTATGTCAATACGCATTTGAGCTCATCCAGCACCGAGAGCTGAATGCTTGTTTGATCTGGCAGTTTTATCTTGTAAACATGGCTCTTGCTGCAAAGTCTACCCATAAAACCACCTCAGGAATTTATATTTTTGTTTTTTTAGGTTTATAGAAGAATTGCACCCATTGATGTTGAGAACTACTGTTGTTCTTGTTTTAAACAATGATGGAGTTCCCTTTAGAGAAAAAAGATCTGGTGGGGAAAAAAAAGAGAATTTGAAGTATTAATGGCTTTTATTTCAAGCTGAAGTAAGGATAATCCACATGACTGTCTTCCTCTTTGCAAAGAAATGTTCCAAAAGCAGATTTTTTTTTACCCCCTCCTAGAGGTATCTATATATATTCAAGAGAAAAAAAACTTTGAGACTGCCAAATCTGAAGTCTTTTTGTGAATTATTATAAGAAAATAAGGTGGTTGATTATCTGTTATTAGGCCTAGAACAAAAACCACCTGAATTTAAACGTGATTTTGACATTCAAGATATCATTTTCAGGAAGGAGCCCTTATTTCTTTTGGTGCCAGTTTTTTTTTTCCTCAGATAGCAGCCAGCACAGCATCTGATCCACACACCTCATATCACACAGAAGATCTTTCCTGGTTAGGCAGCGTGCAGGCAAATTTGGCTTAGTGCTTGTGGAAATTGGCCACATGAAATGTCATTTCAGTGTGGAACAAATCCAAGGAACTGGAAGTTATAAGAAATCCTTTCATAATGGGCATTATTCACTTACCTTATTCACAGACATTGGGCCACACCATGGGAACTGGACACTCCAGGTTACACCAATTAGCCCCCAGTTGCTACTGATTTGGTTTTCTGGTGTTTTCTGCCAAAAAAGTAACACAGGAGCACAAAGCAGGAAGGTTTGGCTGGCACAGAACAGCTTTTAGTGCTAGAAGTAGAACAAAGAGCACAATAATCAGGCATTTAAAATACTGTCAGCACCAAGCCTTCCCTCTGGTGTCATCAGACAATTTCACCCATGTATCCCCTGTGTGCATCATTGGAGAGCTCGGGAATCAAGAAAAGATGAAGACACCAGAAAATATAAGTGTCTAGAGAAGCAGAAGGCTATAGGTGAGTGCAGACGGGCAGCGAAAAAGCAACCACCAGTTGTCTGCTCTGATTTTTACTGAAAAATCACCACTCTAAGCAAGAATGAGTGGTTTTGGGATAAGTGGGCTTCTTACTTGATAGCTCTTTCCCACTATATGTGGTCTATTCTAATTTTGGTACAGAATACCAGTAAGTTAAGGATAACAAGATCACTCGCCTTTATGAAAAGGGCTGAGTCCTCCCAAGGGAGGTACATGCTTTAAATTCCCAAGCCATTGCTGCCAAGGTAGGTGTCACCAGCCTGGAATACATTACACAGCTGACAGGAGCCCAGAAAGAGCTGAGCTTTCCAGATATCCTGGTATTCTTTCAGCATGAGCAAAGATCTTTTTCAATGAGAGATGTCAGGTGCCAAAATCAAGCAATTACTGGTTATAAAACTATTAGCCTGGAAAAGTGTACAGTTTGTGTGTAACTTGTTGTTAAATGACCCACTCTGAGTACATCATTCATCACTGTACAGAAAATGGTCTTTGTTACTTGAAGCAAAGCTTAGACTTTTAGTATTCATCAGGGATGAAACCATTCCCTGAAAGAAAGAGCATTTTAATTTGAGGCACTTGATTTGTGGTTTTCAAGCACATCATACAATGCACTGGGAAACCCTGTATGTGGGAACATTTTTCTATTAATACACAATAACCTCTTAATAAGGGAGGAGATGGATCTTGCTCCTCAGATCTATTTACATCTCACTCCATTGGACTGAAAAGACTTATAGAACAGCATCCTTCTGCCAATACCATGAATTATTTAGCTGCTGGTGTGTAACACTTATTAGATTGTAATTGGTTTGCTTTTGCCAAAAGGAAGCTGTTTGTCATTACCACCTCTGCATTAGCACAAAGTTTATGGCACTGGAGTGCCTTAAAGAAAACTACATCCGTTTTGAACTGTTGTTCTTCTGCTTTGATTTAATGGTTCTGGAAGCAATAAGAGCTGCATGGTCCCACCAACTGCTGGTATCTACAGAAATAATAAATACTGCATTGAATTCTATTAAGGAGTACTAAATATTCAATGTGACAATAGAATTACCCTACAGCATCCAGATGGATTTACACTTCCACTATGAAAACTAAAGTAAACATCAGGCAATTTTCTGTTCAGGATTCACTGCTGGTACAAAGTGAATTCAGCCACAACCAGAGTACTAATGAGCTCTGAGCACTGATGATCACAAGAAATTCATGTTACATGAAACTGAAAATAACAAACTCAGGAAAAATATCTGTTGGACTGGATAAGAGTCCTTTCCCTTCATCATCATCTGAGCTATGCAGCTTACAGAGTAAGCAGGAAAATTGCCATTTTGTCTTCAGTTTTATGGTGGGGTATGTACACTCACATATGGAATACATGCAGGACCTCTGAAGATAATAATATAGAAGCTGTGCAGAAACCTCAATTTTATTTTTCTACTGCACTATTTTAAATTGTAAAATGCATATTCAGATTATTACAGGATGTTTCTTGCTCATATTCCAGAATGTTCATTTTCTTTTCACATTTAATATACTGGAATATGTGCACAATCATGCTGAGCGGAGTAATTGAAAATTAAACAGAGAATTACTCACAGCAGCAATATTTTAAATTCAAATAAGTTTCACAACATATGGCCTTTATAACATAGTCTAACAAAAATTTTGTAGCTGCTTAGATGAAGCAGGTGCTTTCTTTTTGTACTGCTGGATCCACACCTGTATTGTCTGAGGCATGGCTCCACGCTGGCTCCCCACCACGGG